>NW_005871120.1:2722849-2956848 GCF_000147115.1 Myotis lucifugus
AGGGAAGGGAGGAAGGGGGAGGGATGGAAGAGATTTAACCAAAGATCTTATATGCATACTAGAGGGCTTGTGCATGGATTTGTGCACCCGTGGGGTCCCTCAGCCTGGCCTGCGGGGATCAGGCCGAAACCGGCAGTCTGACATCCCAGATTGTGAGAGGGCACAGGCCAGGCCGAGGGACCCCACTGGTGCATGAATCCATGCACCAGGCCTCTAGTACGTTATATATAACAGAAGTAAAGTAAAAGCTGCAATGGCACGTAGAAGATAGACTTTACATGCATATGGAGGAATCAGAAAGAACCTCAGAGAGCCTAACCTGCAATAGGCACCATCAACCTCATTGCCTTCAAAAGAAAACTCAACTGGTCACTCTCTGTATGTCAGCATCAGAGCAGGTGCTGATATACAGAGAGTTACCAGTTGAGTTTTCTTCTTTTTTACTTTTTTATTCAAACATAGATGGCAACACCTCCAAGTGTCTGCTGTCACAGTTTTGGAAACTGGTTTGGCCATTTGTCATGGCCAACCTCCAGATGCAACTGTGACCTTTCCAAGGGAAATAACTTCACCACCCTGCTCTCCCCTCTTAAATGTCAACTGTTGCCATTCTGTGGCTGTTTTGCAATAGATGGAGAAAATAACATCAGAAACCATCTAAAAACCATATTTGGTTGTTAAACATCAGCAACCAAAAAATCTAAAAGTTCAAGTTGCTCTTCTCTGAAATGCCCTCCTCATCCATACACCCTATTTCCCTGTTGTCTTCACTCCAAGACTTCTGGGTCAGCCTCCAGATCCTGCCTCGGTTTGCGTGACAAGCCCATGTCCTCCATCAGGATGGAAAAAGCAATAAGAAGTGGGTTTGTCCCTGGTAAATGCTGGCTGCTGAGGGCACTGGCACCAACAATGAAGACCCAAGTCCTTTCCATGAAGAATATCGTGCAGGTCACCCACCAATGCTCTGAAGGTCTTCATGTGATCTGTGAACAGAGCCTGAAAAATGTTTGTGAACATGAAAATCACTCATCAGAAGGTGGGGAGCAATGTCTAAAGTCCCTATACCACCTCCTTGCTCTCTTCTACTTCAGAAGAGCCACACCTCTGAGCCCCTGAGCCACAGATGACCTCTGATAGGAGAAAACACAGGGTCCTAGGATGTATCTTTACTGACCTCCTCCAAGGAGTACTTCAAAAACAGAGAGAGGTCCTATCCCCAACCAAGTAGGAAGCAGTACCAAGCACTGAGAGCTGCTACGAGTTAAGTGCTAGATAAGCATTAGCTCATTGAATCCTCCCTATAACACCATAACACATAAGGCTTCAGGGAACCATGGCCATACCAGGATCCCAGGCATGTGCCAAGGGCAAGATGGTTTGCATGAACAAGGAGGGCAGCTGTGGTCTCGGCCCTTAGCTGGATCAGCTTTGCAGTCTTTGTTCTGACATTGGCATCGTTCTTCTCATTACTGAGCTCTCCAGGGCTTATATGCCCATGCATCCCGCTTTGGGCAGTGCCTTTGAGTCTGTGGAGACTGTCTGAGAATTTGTAGTCAATGTCTTGAAGATACAGTGGAAGGTGTGGTACCACTGTTCATCCGCTGGTTCCATGACACAGCTGCACAGGCATTAGAGCTGCATCAATTTGGACTGATTGCACCCAAGCCCTGTGAGTTATTAAATATTGACTATCACCCTGGTACGTCCTTAAAATCTCAGAAGTGGTGATAGAGGGAGACTCTCCCAGTATCACTTCTGAATTCCGGTCCTGTGGGCCCCCTATCTCCTGTCTGAGTCGTCTAGCCTTGCATGCTCAATATGTATGAGTGGAAAATGAAGAGTAAAGTCATGTGTTCTCTTTGGAGCATCCGTTTGCCTTTTCTCTTTAGTGTAAACTGCTGCTCCAGTGCATTTGTTCCTCTATGATGGGTACTTGGGCCTGGCTAGCATCATTAGAAGGACATTCAATCACACAGTTTACTCTAATGATATTTGGCATCAGCCATAACTTGCTATCCATACAAAGCTACAAGACCCCTTTGTGCATGATCTGACTTAGCAGTAGCTGGTCAGATGCCACAGGACGCGTTACAGACACAGAGAACAAGCATTTGACAAAGGATGGACACGAGTCCCTTGGGACCTCACTTTAGCAATAGGCTGCTGGTGTTTGGCATTTCTTGGCGATATGGAATGCCCTAGTCGGAACTTGGCAGGTGAGAAACCAGAGGCAGCTCTGCCGTCTCTGGCTGGCTATCAAGGACCATAATAGCAAGGCCTTCTCCGTCATTTATCCCAGCTGTCTCAGCTGAGGTTCTTGGAGTGTCTCCCCTCTCACTGGAGATTAAGACAGAGCAATAACACCAGGAGACTTTCTGCCTCAGATTTTGGGTCTTTCCTAGAGTTAAATACTGCTTAGTTGGGCTAAAGGTTTCCTTCCCCAGCCCAGATCCTAGGAACCTAAATTATTCCAATGGTTTCTTTTCCCCAGAAATCAGGAGCTCATTCTGATTTGTTTGCCACTAGAGAATGTGCCTATGATCCAGAAGGGTCAGTAAAGAGCAGAAATAAAGAAGAAAAGAGCAAGAAGAAATTTCTCCAAGAAATGACACCAAATGACCACCCATTTTCATGGTAGAGAGAAACTTCAATTGTTGGATTCCTTCATGCCCCCAAGTCATTCATTTAGATACTAGGCTATACTACTCAATAGATTATCTGACATGAAGGCAGTTACCTAGTGTCAGATACTGAACTGTTACAAGCACTTAAGCACTAATTGTACAAAGTTCTTGCTGATTGGGATGAGTGTGGCAGAGGTGGAAAGACCATCACTCTTATTCAGTACTCAAATGTAAAGAATTCTTCTCTCAGATGACAGAAGACACTGTAAAACCTGAAGCTACGAGAATGCCTCTAAAGTACCTCTTTGGCCACTTTTCACATGTTTTAATTATATGCATATCTTATGGAAAATCAATTGCCTTCTTAATAACCTTGATATTTATAAGCTTGTTGCTTCACTCCTGAAGGTTTAGAATTTTTCATATAAACAAAATTATTCATTTTTAGGTCTTTTACTTTGTGCTCATCAAAGCTAGAACATTTTCCATCCTTTATAAATGATTTTTTCGTAGACACACACACACACACACACATACACACACACACACATCATGATTACTATAGTTTAAAGCATAACTCCTCTCTGTGGGGATTAATTAATAACCCAATTTTTTTGTTTTACACTTCTACCTGATTGATTATATTATTCATACCTCTCTATTTTTATTTATTTACTAAATCTGACACACCAATAATATGAGAAAATTTTGAAGGGAAAATGGTAATTTGGTGCCACTACTTGGGATGTGATAGAATCATTTTCAGCTCCAATTATTTAAAATTACAGAGCCATGAAGCTGAACTTTAAAAAACTAAATTATTTCTAATAGCAGAATTTTTCAGCATCTTAATTTGAGTAAAAGAAAAGGTTTAAATAGATTTGAGGGTTTAAATACTTCTGAGGAAATCAGGAACTGCAAAGCTGGGATGTCTAATTCACCCTAAAAGTAATTACACAAAGTAAGTTAGATCATTATTTCCTCTAAGATCATAATTTTAAAAGAAGCTGATTTATCTGAACTGATTGGGGTTTCCAATCCCAACAGAAATGTAGATACTCGGTTATTAAGGGAAGAACAGAAATGAGATCCAATTAAGCAAAATTCTTTCTTATAGAAAATAAAATGATTGATCAAATGTGCTCAGAAGGGAGCAGGGGGGAAAAAAGCAGGATATCTGAGAAAAAAAACAAAACACAAAACACCTCTGACTGAAACCTCTGTCCAATTCACAAGTAAGATCCACCACAAAAAAAAAGAAAACTCATTTCTATTTAAGCACTTGGATATAACCAGCTGTTTTAAACTGGTGAAAAGGGGGGAGTTCATGTTAACATTTGCCATCTAACTCCATGGGAGGGGCAAAGGGCTGAGGGCAGAAATGATGCTGGAGGAGTTAGAAGTAGGCCACTTGACCCTTGGTAGCTAGGGTCTGTTATGGGCTGAACTGTGTCACCACAAAATTCAAATGTTGAAGTCCTCACCCCCAGTATTTTGGAATATTACTGTATTTGGAGGTAAGGTCACTGAGAAGGTAATTAAGATAAAATGAGGTTTCTTGGATGGACCCTAACCCAATCTGACTGGTGTCCTTGTAGGAAGAGATTAGGAAGCACCCATACTCAGAGGAAAGACCACTGAGGACACAGAGGGGGTGGCCATCTGCAAGCCCCAAAAAGAGGCCTCAGAAGGAACCAACCCTGCTGACACCTGGATCCCAGACTTCCAGCTTCCTAAACAATTTTTTTCCTGTTGTTTAATTCACCTAGTCTGTGATTATTTGTTATGGCTGTCAAGCTGACTCACACGAGGTCTCAGCTATCCTGGCGCAGCTACAGATTCTGTCTCTTCTATTCCCATTAACACTATAACTCCAAGAGAGCGGAGCCTGCTGTGCAGTGGTGAGTAAAGCAGATTTATTAACTGAATCATTCTGCACCCAGAGGATAAATTGGAGAACATGAGAAATTACTATGTAAATCCAAACGAGTCCTTACAACTTGGCTGGTTAGGAAAGACTGCACAGTGCTTAGGTTCAAATCCCAGCCAGACCACTGTGTGACCTACGGCCAGTTCCTTGACCTCCCTGCACCAGTCTCCTCATCTGAGAACTGCAGTGAGGTTCTAAGCAGAGTGGGTGGCACCTGACACAGGGACACTACTCAGCAAAATCACCGCTTCCTTCATCACACACATGTCCTGAGCCCACGCTGTGTCCGGGGACTGCTCTAGATATGGGGATATTGACAGAACATCCTGCCCTGTGGGGCTTATCTTCTGTGGGGGTTAGTTAATAATGATATGAGAGCCCTTTAGGAAGGAAAGGAAGAATGGATTAAATGCAAACGTCTAATGCTTGGTCCATTTCTATGCATTATATGTAGTCCCAGGATGCCATTTTAAAATATTACCCACAGTAGCCCATGGCAGCTGACTGCTAATATTGTCTCTGGCACCACAGTCACCCTCATTCATTCCGCCCCAAGTCAGGGTGGGGCCCCTACAGATGTCTGTGCATGTTGCCGTTTGGCTCCAGATAAACCTATCAATTGGTCTCCAACTCAAAAAGCCCCTCTCCTCTCCTAGAGACTCCCTCTCTGTCTGTCTCCCTGCCCCACGATAAGAGCTCTGCAGGGCCACCTGGCATTCAGTGTATGAGGTCCCTGAAGGATGCCCAAGGCAAGCCCCGGGCCCTGTCACCCCGCATTGGCAGCTATATCCAAGCCAGCCTGCCTGATGCATGTGCATGACCCACAGAGACAGCTCTTCAGGGAGTGGCCAGCAGTCTGGAGCCATTACCCGGGCACTCTCCACCACTGTCCCCATGCTTCCCATGTGGGAGTGAAGAACAGGACCCTTCGCTTAAGAAACCCTGGGAACTCAGAGACTCCAAATCCTTGTTCTGGGGAACACCCTGGCACCTGCTAGTGTTTAAAGGACCTAAAATTATCCCCTAAGCTTTTTTATACAAATCTCTAAACTCTCCAAGTCTTTGTTTGCTCATCTGCAAGATGGGATGGAAACTGTCTGCCCTGCTCTTTTCCTGGAATTCTATAGACATAAAATAAAATAGGCCGCCAAAGCCTTTGTGGGGGGTTTCTTTTTGGATGTGATGGAAATGTTCTAGAGTTCATTGTGGTGATGATGACACAGCTCTAGAAATGTACTAAAAGACCATTGAATTGTACACACTAAACGAGTGACTTGTATACTATGTGAATTGCATTTCAATAAAGCTGGTTTTTAAAGCCTTCACACACTGTGAGGGGCACTGGCATCTGACCACCTTCGTCGGAAGTCCTTCATTGTGGAACTCGACGCCAAAGGGAATCAGAGACTAGGAAGAGCTGAACATTGGTGGGGAGACTTGTTTTGCATGTGATACTTTCTTTAGGAATATACTTTTCAGGGATAAAACAGTAAAGTGAGAAATTGAGACCCACGTGCTTCTGGAAAGTTTCGGATAACCCAGATAATTCTATCCCCCCCTGGCCTTAACCTTCTACATATGCTCAAGGTCTTAGATGTTACGAGAACCCATCCCTCCCATGACACACTGGTCCTGGAAGCTGCCTTGAGAGAAGTGTCAATGGTGTGCACCTTTTTACCGGATCCCTAAGCACTAACACTAGAGCCCCTAGGTGCATTACTATGTTCCCTTATATACGCACATTTGCATACAGTCCTCATACAGTAACCTGCAAGACGGCCTCACTGAAGTGCTGGAGTTAATGACCAAACCCTTCTCAGCGGGGCTGGAGAAAGTCCTTACTGGAGAGAAACCTCTCCATCCTGATGGTTTTCAGACCCTCCTCCTCGTAAGTCATCCTGTGACATTGAGTTACATGGCTGTAAGAATTAACCTTCACATGTGGCATTGGGACAGGGAGATCAGCACTGAGCCCAGCTGAAGCCGATACCCCCTCTTCTGTGTAAATGCTCTGTGTTTTGGTTCCCTCGTCCATTCATCTGTGGCAACGGTATCTAGTCCACAAGGTGTTGTCAAGATTAAATGAATTCAATACACGCAAAGCACTTGTTCAGGGATGAACCATGTCCCTCCAAAATCCATAGGTTGAAGTCCCTCAGAACGTGACTGCATTTGGAGACAGTGTCTTTAAAGAGGAAATTAACTTAACACAAGGTATTCAGGGTGGGCCTAAGCCCATATGAATGGTGCTCTGGTAAGCAGAGGAGAGGAGGACCCAGGTGGGCATAGAGGGAGGATGATATGAGGACTCAGAGCGAAAGTGGGCATGTCAAGTTGAGGAGAGAGGCCTCCGAGGAAGCCAGCCTTGCAAACACCCTGATCTCAGACTTCCCGCCTCCAGCGCTGTGAGAGGGTAACTCTCTGTGGGTTAAGCCACCCAGTCTGTGGAACGTGGCTATCGCAGCCCTAGCAAACTAACCCAGCTCTGGGAAGCCAGGGTCCTCATAGGGGTCAGCTACTGCCATCCTGCAGAGGCAGTGCTGTGAGGTGGGTAAGGAAATAGGTTCAGAAATCAGACAGACCTGAGTTCAGGTGGGGATGCAGGTCTCTCTGGGCTCATCTTCTGTGCACCCATGAAATAGTGATGATTCTAGTACTCATGGTACAGGGACAATATGAGATCACACGGAAATGAACACAAAGCACCCAGAGCCGGCCTGGGCTACAGCAACTGCTCAGGAGACGCAGGTGCCCTGCAGAATGCCAAGGGCAGGGCGGCCAACCCCCACCACTGCCAGGCTTCAAGTCTGTGAGGCCCCAGGAGGTGGAGCCTGAGCATCATTCTCTAGACTGAACTGTTGCTACTGTTCACTAGACCAGAAAAAAGACCCGGCCAATGAAAGAAGGCGCACCAGCCCAGGGTTGGCATGAGTTCAGGGAGTTTAAGGCATGCCTGTACCATGCACAGAGATTTGATACAAAGCAGAATGAGAACAGTAAACACAATGGCTGCAGCAGAGTAGGCATGTCCATCTCTAAGGATATGAACCTTGTGGCCCAGGTATGACTATCGTCAAAGAGACTCTGTGGAGAGATTAACACATGTAACAGAGGTGACTCCAAGCACAGAGAGGGAAAGTGACTTCTCGGGTCCTGCCATGGGTCAGGCAGCAAGCCCTCGGTAATGACTCCTCTCCCAGAGTTTCTGACTGCGGCGGGCTGAGCGGGATGCCTCCCCTCTGTCCCCTGCTAATGGTGTGTAAAGGAAAGCGTCCCTCCCTGTCGGAGGGTCATTCACAGCTGATGGAAAGCTCTGTCCGGAGGCGGTCTAGCAAGACTTTCAATCCAATTTCTCTCGAGTGAAAGGCTAACAGGATAAGATCTCTCCGTGTTAACAACTTGGATTGTGAGTGAAGTCCCGGGGTTGGGGCAAGAGATGAGGTCATGAAATCAAGAGCTTACCTCGCAAAGCAATCTAGTCCAAGCCCAGGTCCCCGAGCCTCCCGCCAGAGCCTGTTAATCTTGTGCTGGACATGCTCTCCATGGGCACTTCTATCCCAATGGAGGCCATCTGTCCCAGGGTGGAAGTCTCGCCCTGCTGTTTGTAGTGAGAGTCCAGAAGGCCTGTCATCCGGGCACCCTACAGACTCCTCAGTGGGGAGAGCAGGGGGCCAACACTGTTTTCCAAGAACAAACAGCCTCAGAAACAAGGCCTCACAGGGGACCCCGGGATGGCTTGTAAACCTGTCAATCTCTTCATGAGGCTCCGGCACTGTGCACAGGGGCATGAACTATAGCGACATATAGTTCAAACTCCATGTCCTGTCCATGGTGACAGCCAGGTGCCTTCTAAATATCCTGGGCTCCCTGAAACCACATGGAGCAAGTATTGGGGAGAAGTCTGTGCCCATCAGTGACCCAATATCCCACACCCCACACGGGGTTCTTCAGATCCCATGAACCCACCTGGCAGCAACAGGAGACTGGGCGATGGGTCCAACACGCCAAAGGAAAGCAGGTAAGGAGCAACAGAAGCCCTTGAACTGAAACTAACCCAACTCGCTCAGGCTCCTGAGCCAGCTTCAACCCAACCCAATAGGAAGAGTCCAAGTGCAGACAAATAATCCGACAAGCAAGTTCAGGTTTGTCCACCATTTGCAACATAGATGACGCCCATGGATATAGTGTTGAGTAAAATGAGTCAGGGTTCTATTTATATGAAGCTCAAAAGCAGACAAAACTGATCTGAGAGGAGTTAGGGGAGTAGTGGGGGATCGGGTGGGGGTAGTTCTGACTGGAAGGGGCACAGGGAACCTTCCAGGTGAGATGTTTTATTTCTTGATCTGTGTGGGGGTGTCCCAGGGAATGCATATGTAAAAATTCATGAAGCTGTACTTTATGGTATCTAATTTATACCTCATTTTTTAAAGACCTTCAACCATTTATTGAGTATGTCTTTATAGTGGATCTTGGACACTAGAAGTTTCGACATTTTTTCAGATGAGGGTGGTATCTCCCATGATGCTGCAGATAGGCCTGCAAGATGTGGCCACGTGAAAGTGTAGACCCTCTCGCCATCCTTCCCCTCTCATTGTGTAAGTTATACCTAACCTGTGCTCTGCAAACCTCCTTTACTCACTTCTTGCATTAACCTGAAAATATAGAGGAAGAGAACAAAGCAAAACCAAAATAGAACAGAAAATATAAGTCCTTAGAAACAACTCATTTTCATTAAATCCCTAGGAATAAAGAAAAAAAAGTCAATTAGAACGGGGTTGTTAAAACCGAGACTGCAGAAAACATTTCATCTGTTGCCTTATGTCATCGGTGCTGAGATCCCTGGATTCTGGGGATGCTATTGTGCCCAGGGCGCCCTTAGAAAGGAGAAGCTGTGTAACTGCTGGAGAACACAGTCTTGGGCAGACAAAAAAGTGCTTTGTCTGAATGTGAGCCCGGTTTTGACTGCTGGGCACCCCTGAACTGGGTTTAGAGGAGACAACTCTAAATCCAGAGGCAGAAAATTCTCCAAAGTCCTCAGGGCTAGTGGGTGGGAGGAGTTCGGGCTCAGAGCTCATCTGCAGGACAATGTCTGACCAGTCCTGAATGTGAGTGGGAGCTTTCAGGTAGAGGAGAGAAATGGCTCAGGCTCAAGATGCAGGATGCAGGGGTCAAAGCCAAAAGTGGGGTCAATGTCAGGCATGATGCTTGACACAGAGTTGACCTCAAAATGTATTTGCTGAATCTGTGCATGTGCTCCTGAATTACTACGTGAATGAATGTATGCATGCATGAAAAATGAATGAATGAATGAGGGAAATTTCAATCCCTCAGCATCCACAGCTGGGGCTCATGGCCTAACCTCTAACTCAAAGACTGACCCCCATTCTATATGGACCAAATAACAGAAGCACCCAAAATACCTATTTACTTAAAGGAAGACTGGCTTAGCCATGGTGAGGAGGAGGAGGAAGAAGGGATGAGAGACATTCAGAAGACAATGGGAAGTATTGGGAGCAAGAGGACAGGGGTGAGGGAGGAGGATGAGGTGCAAAGGAGGTGGAAGAGGAGAAGGGGCAAGGAAACCAGGTAGGACGGAAAAGGGAGAGGGAAGAGGGAAGGGAGAGGTGAGGAGGATAAAGGGAGGGAAGGAGGAACAAAGAGGAGGGGGAGGACAGTGATGATGAAGGAAGGAGGGGGAGGAGGCAGTCACTTCTCTGTTTTTATGAGGTGGAGCCCATATTCACATTGCAGAGTCTCCCAGGGAGAATCCAGGGAAATCTGACATGAGTCACTCCTAATCTAATACAACCAGATGCTAATCCGAGCCACACCCTTTTAAAGAGCAGCATCAGGACCTTGCTGACCAGCATCCCTCCCCCTGATTCATCCTTTCTCAGACATCAGATTCCTCCCAGAGGTAGTGCTGTGAGTGGCAGTACTGGAAACGGTCACTAGGTGGCGTGTGCTCCTCATCGTCCCTTCCCCAGTTCTGGGCTGCAGGGAACATGCTCTGACCTTAGGAAAGTCAAAGGTCCCTGTCACTGGTGGATGCCTGAAGCCAGGCCAGGGGCCTGGACTGCAAAGTAGCCTGTGGTGGTAAGGGCTGTCAACCGGGCTCCACGCCGTCCCTCTCAAGACAGGCCCTGCCTTAGAGATGCACTTAAAAAAGCATCCTGAGTGGGGAGTGGGGAGGAGAGCTGAGTTCAGATCCCGACTGCACTGCGAGAGCAGTCACAGAACATGTTTCCTGATGACACCCACCTTAAGCCCATCTTGGGGGGAAAGAGAATTCCCAATCCCAGAAGCCCCACTGAGCACCCACAGAACAAATAATCAGGGAGGGGGAAAGTCCATTACTTAAAAAGCATAGAAGACCCGGCGCTAACCCAAGTGGGCTCCACCCTGGGGCAGAAACCCAGCCAGACTCTTGTAATTGGAGGTTCTTTTCTTAAAGGGGCCGCCAAATCGACCAAGCTTCAACTCCCACACAACGTGTATCTGCTCCTGCCTGGCACAATCCACGTCGTAAGTGCTCAACACTAACTGCTCAGTCTACAATGGTGATCCATTTTAGGGATGAAACACTAAGGCTCAGTCATGAACATCAAGCAGCAAGCTTGAGACCCATGAAACAGAACTAAGCTGGGCCTCCCAGCACATCAGGACCACAGCCCGTTGCCTTGTCCAATGAACCATCACTGTAGAGATCTGGACACAAAACTCTGACCCCACCCATCTCTCATCTCTCTTCTCTTCCAAGTATCCTTTGCAACTCAGGGACCTTTAAACCCCCCATGGCCTCCTGTGTTCTTTCTCCCCCACCGTGTCACGTGAGTCTATGTATGTGCTGTGTTGTCCTTTTGTTTAAGTGTTAAGGATGCCATTAGAAGGAATGTGTTAGTTTAATTTAATTTGCGTATTTCTTGAGTCTCTATCACTCAGTCATGGCTAGAGTACCTGGATTTGCATTCAGTAAGCACTCAATAAATGTGTCTCCTGGTTACCGGTACAGCATAAGTGCAGGGGGGTGGGGTGGAGTGTTGACAACTGGAAAATGAGTATTTTAGAATTATGGAGCAAATGAACAGGGAAATGTATTGTCTATAATAAATATACCTCTGAAGAGCCTTAAAAGAAATCAATGAAGCACAACATCAAAGTCTCGGGGAGTTATAAATCAGCAGCCTGATAGACAAAAGTGCATCTGAAATCATTTAAAGTGCACCCGAAATCATTTATGTCTGAGTAATTAGAACACATTGGAACAACTCTGTGCCATTGAACTGAAATTGAGCAACATAATGTTTATGAAATCCCTGTGGGCTCGGGAAAGAAAACCAGAAAGATGAAAGTTGCATTGAAACTGCGTGCCCCGCTCCCCCCCCCCCCGCCCCCCACACACACACTTTCCAGAGCCCTCCTGCACCATTCCCTGGGGGACTGGAGGGAGATGGATAAAGTTCGCTTTTCACCTACGCCCAAATTTGCTTTGTTCTTTTGGTTTAAAAATGTCTGAAGCCCTGGTTGATAAAGAGAAACGCAAACCCCAGGCTGCATGTAACAGAACAGGGTCCCCTATTTGAGGGAGTGTTAGGTAAGACAGAAAAGAGACCTGGTGAGCGTGAAGACACACAGGGTTTTCCAAAAGAGGTGGCCAGTCTTAGCAAGAAAACGGCTGGACTTTCTACTCAGGGCTCTCCAGGACCTGACACTCCCTCCCACAGCCCTCCCGAGAGGTGAGGCCTGGAGGAGGAAAATGGGAGACGTAGAACAGAAAGGGGGCCTTCTGACGCCCATTCGTGAGTCCTCATCTGATGCTGGCTGCAAAAACGACCCCATGCACTTGGATTTGGGAAGTAAAATAAGGATAAGTCAAGAATGCAAACCCAGAGACCCACAAAGAAGCAGCTGGGTACCAAGTACTCAACTCAGTGGTAGAACCAGCCCCATACACACGGCCCCTGCAGGGCCCTGGTGTTGGTTGGCTTCCTCCCCACAGCCATCTGAACTGCCCCAGGAGCTGGACCCAACAGTCTTGTGTTGCTATCAGCTTACAGACATCTAGGAATAAAAATTCCCCATTGAGCCATGCCTCCTTCATTTTCCCCTCCCCGCTCCTCTATTTCTAAACGACTTAACCTCAGCCTCTGGGACTCATTCTGGGCTCTCACCAGCTCCATCAGCATACTGGGAAGATATGAGGTAAGCAGAGACCCCCCCCCCAGTGCAAGGAGTGAGGTGGGGGATAGTGCTGCCGCCCACACAAGGGGAACCTAGACAGCAGGTAGGAGTCCTGCTCCAGCCAGATGGAGGCCAACCACTGCCAGGCCACGATGGTTTCCATCGTGTGGGCTCTGCGATTCTGCCCCTATTCCAGCCAAGGGCCCTCAAAAGAGGGATCTTCACAAAATGCAAATTGGATCACTTCCTGCAAAGAAGGTCAAGATCTTCCGTTGCTTTGGGACAAAGACCACTTTTGCTCCCATATCTAGGGAGCCCTGTGTGGGCCGGCCCCTGTCCTGTGAGTTCCTTTGTCCTCATCTAGGATGCAGTTACTCTAGCTGGCCTTCAACAGTGCCTGGAAATGACCACACCCCTCTGGCCTCAGGGCCTTTGCACATATTGCCCCCTCTGTCTGAAATACTTTCCTCCCGGCCTTGCCCTGATCCTGATTCTTTTTTTTTTTTAATATATTTTATTGATTTCTTACAGAGAGGAAGGGAGAGAGATAGAGAGTTAGAAACATCGATGAGAGAGAAACATCGATCAGCTGCCTCCTGCACATCTCCTACTGGGGATGTGCCCGCAACCCAGGTACATGCCCTTGACCGGAATCGAACCTGGGACCCTTCAGTCCGCAGGCCGACGCTCTATCCACTGAGCCAAACCGGTTTCGGCATGATCCTGATTCTTGAGAGCTCAGCTCATGAGTCCCCTACTGGGGGAATCCCAGACATACCCACTGTCTGGGCCAGGCTTCACTGCAGTAGGCCATCCCAGAGCCACATTCCTCCTGGTCACTGTAGATACTCTTAGTGCGATCACCTGCTCAAGCTCTCTCCAGACTGTAGGGTCCAGAAGGGCAGGTTCAGGTGTGTCTAGGCTCACCACTGCAGTCTCAGCAGCCACACAGGGCCTGGCACATGGTGTGTGCCCAATATTGGGTGGATGGAAGGGTGGGTGGGTGAATGGTTAGGTGGGCAGGAGGGTGGATAGGTGGATGAATGAGTGAGTGCATGAATCACTGGTTTTTGTTGCCATTGGTTTCTGAGATTATTTTTATCAATTAGAAGTTGAGGACATCAAAATAGAAAGTAAAAGGCTATTGAAGAGCTACCACACGACCCAACAATACCTCACTCCTGGGTATATACCCCCAAAATTCAAAATCATTTATACACAAAGATATATGCACTCCTTTGTTCATTGCAGCATTATTCGCGGTGGCCAAGAGCTGGAAACAGCCAAAGTGCCCTACAATAGAGGACTGGATAAAGAAGATGTGGTACATGTATACAATGGAGTACTACATGGCCATAAGAAAGGATGAAAGAGCGTCATTTACAACAACATGGATGGACCTTGAGAACATTATGCAAAGTGAAATAAGTAAAAAAAAAAAAAAGCTAAGAACTATATGATTTAACTCATATGTAGAATATAAAACTGAAACTTATGAACACAAACAGCAGTGTGGTGGCTGCCAGAGGGAGGAGGGATGGGGGAAGAAAGGGGTCCTAATATGAGGTGACAGGAGATTTGACTTTGGGTGGTGGGCACATGGTCCTATATACAGATGTTGTAAATTACTAATCCACACATGAAACCTATATGTTCATATTGAGTGATGTCACCCCAATAAAATTAAAAAATAAAATGTAAAAAAATAAGGCTATTGAAGGGTAAGAAAAGGCAAGGTTGGAGCCAAAAAGAGCAGCAAAGGTGCCGATGGGGAGGCAGGCCTGTCAATCCATTCATTCACTCACTCACTCAGTTAGAATGTACTGTGCTCCCATGTTGCGCACACAGGAGCTGGGTGGTCTGGGGGTACAGCAAGCTGCTGGGGGCTGCCTGGTGGACGAGGATTCGGATTCAGGTCATGAGGTCTCACCTGCTTTGGCCACCTTGGCCAAACATCTCTCAATGCTTGACAGCTGCCGATATTCCAGGGTCATACTGCCTGTTGTCCCCACAGGGGGGAAATACAGCCCTGGTGGACAAAAGCCTGGAGAATACCTGCCCTTGGCCTCAGCAGGACGACTTCTCTCTAGCACGGGGAATGGCGGGCATTCACATTCCTCTCCCGTCGCAGTGAGCGATGGAGGGCAGAAGTTGGCTCAGTGTGTTTTGCTGGTAATAGTATAGGCTGATGGCATATTGGAAATTCACATTTAAAATACATCTCTCCTCTCTGTAAAATGAGATAGCATCTACCGATCTGGGTAACGACATCTAACGTAAATCCAAGCCTCGGGCTGGGAGCAGGGGTCCAGGCAGGGTCCAGCATGTTCTAGGAGGTCCGGCCCATTTCCACGCGCATCACAGAGCCCTCTCCCCTCCCTCCAGTCATTTCATTTCTTAGCAAAATCATTACTGAGAATATTGAACTACCTTACAGAGACGTATTTACTCCCCTTATCTTCCCTCCGTCTCTCTTGATTAAAAGCTATGTGTGATATTTGTAGTAATCAAACATCAATATTTGGCATGGATTTGTGGAATGGAGATGAGGGGAGAGGAAGGAATCTGACCATTTTTATAAAGGGTAAAACCTTGCGCAAACAGGCTGCATTTCTTATTAGGGGCACTAAAGAGCAGAGACTCATTTCAGAAGGGAAGAGCCGGACTGCACCCGGCAGGCTTTGTGAAACCAATGATCAGGACTCAAAATTAGATTCCAGATTTCATCAGGGAAGTCAGTTCCGTCAGAGGGCAGGCAAAGGGGTGCGGCTTATGCCTCCTGCCTGACAACTGTTAAAGCTGCTATGGCGGCAGCCTAGTCCTCGGAGCAGGGATAACCCAGCACTGGAACTGGGCGCAGTTGAAATAACAGTAATATTAAAAGTTGCGCTTCCCAGTGCCACCCTTAAGCTTTTATCTACCTATAGTCACTCATTTAATTCTCACAACAACCTGATTTATCAACCCCGTTCTACAGATGTGAAAAGTGTGGCACAGATCGGTCCAGCTGTGTGTCCAGAGGGCCCAGCTGCTTGCCCAGGAGGCCCAGCTGCTTGTCCAGGCTCCCGCAAGGTGAGTGGCTGAGCTGGGAGGCAATGCCTCCACCGCACTGCTCTCCCTCATGTGGTCGTTCCCAGACACGGGCCTCTCCACAGCCTAGCCGGCTGCTCAGAACCCATGGCACACATGTTAGTTTAGGACCCGCTGCCATTCTGGAAGAGAGTCCGTACTCAGGCCCCCCCATTCCTGACTAGCTGGCGGCCTTCACCAAGTTAGCGGAGACCCAGGGTGCCCCTGTGTGAAGTGGGGGAGGGGATAATGACACCTGCCCCTCGGGGTGTTGTGACGATTCATAGCACATGCATTCCAGGCGCATTCATTTCCATTGCCGGGAGAGATCATTTGTACAGCCACTCTGGAAAACTTTTGGGTAGTATCTACGAAAACTAAACATGTGTCTATTCTGTGACCAAACAAATATATCTCTTAGTACATTCCCAAGAGAAATGGGTGCATATGTCCCTCAAACAATAGCTACATGAGTGTACAGAGCCCCAAACTAAAAACAATGCAGTCGTTCATCAGTGGGAGAACAGACGAATTAATTATGGCACAATGACACAATGGAATACTGCTGAACAATTTAAGATAGAACTACTCACACGTGCAATAACACGACTGAACCTCTTAGGGGTGCTGTTGAGAGAAAACAGGCGGATGCCTGTGCACTGGGAGGGCCATTTACATGAAGTGCATGAATGAGCAAAATCAATCTCTGGTGATAAGATTCAGGAGAGTAGCCAGAAAGAGGTAGTATTGACAGGGGAGAGGCATGAGGGAGCCTTTGGAGGTGCCCCCAATCAATAAGATTGATTCTTTCATTGCCCCATTCATTTCAGAAACAGCATTTATTGAGCACCCACTGTGTTTTAAGCACTCCCTGGGGAGGTGGGGAGAAGACAGGTCCTTCCCAACCTGAAGTTCAATGCTAACATTGGAAAACTGTCAGTGTCACTCTGTCTGCCGGGGGCAGAGCCGTCCTCAGGAATTTGAGGAAATTGCTAAAAAGATTTCCCCCTTTATCTGGCAGGAAGCGGTGGGCAGAAAGGCAGGGAAGCTCAGCAGAGCGGCAGACCCCTGCACGCGCTGTGCCCGAGGTCTGAGCGCCACTTAGCATTTCATCCTGGCAAGCCTGGCTGCTTTAATCAGGATCACGTGGCCAGAGCCATGTGTGACACTTCGAAGGGAAAGAATTTAAGCCTCCATGTCTCACTGCCCAGAGTATCAGCTTTGTCCTTCTGCTCTTAATGCTGTTATCTCATCCGCACACTTGGTTTTCTGCTGAGCAGACGCTCTAGAAAGGCACATTAGCAGGGAGAAGCAGTGCGTGCCGAGAAACCTGGGTCGAGCTGCTGACCCTCCTGCTCCGGAAGCCTGCTCCAGTGGGTGTGGGCGTGAAAAAGCCTGGGAGGAGCCAGGGCTCCTAAGCCAGGTCCCAGGGAGATCTTTCTAAAATGCAAATCGAATCAAGATAATCACCAGCTTAAAACCCTCCAGTGGCCCCACACCAATCACAGCATAAACTCAACTCCTTGCCCACCTTGGAGCACCAGGGAATGCCTGCTGCTCCTGCCCATCCCCAACCTCTCCTCCTCCGTGTCCAAGCCATGCCCGCACTGCTCCTTCCACCAGGACCCCACCCCTCACAGCCAGTGTGAAGACTGCCCTTGTCCTTTAAGACTCTCAGTGTCACCTCTTCCATGAAGCCTTCTCTGATCACCTAGTTATGCCACCACCAAACTTCATCTTCTACCTTCACTAAGAAGCAATCAGATTGTGCCTTGGTTCTGGGTTTCTTTTTACTCATTTTTCTTTCCTTTCCTTGTAGACTGTAAGCCCTTTGAGGACAGGGTCGGGTCCTATTCATCTTTGTATGTTCCAACTCTTAGCAGGGAATACAAAAGAGTTTATTAAAGGAAAGGAGGGTTAGAGGGAGGGATAGATGAAAAGGTGAGGTGAAAAAGGGAGGACTAGAAGGCAGAGGGCATCTAGTGGACGAGGAAACTCAATGCAACCAAAGGGATTGAGGACAAATTTTTGGTCAGGCTTCTCCTATGGATCTTGGTGGATGACTAGGAATCTGGACAGTTAGATTTGAGGGGAAAGCTCGTGCAGAGGGGAGAACCTACAGGGTCCACAGTCAGGAAGATGGCTCACAGAGACAGGAGGGCTGGGGGAGGAGCGGAGAGGTGGCAAGATGGGGGCCAAGTGCCAACGTGGGGTCAGAAGACTCTGCACTCTGCTCTTACAGCTCTCAGTCTCACAGCTAGCAATGCAGCCCGCAGGAGAGTCAGGTCAAGCAGGTGAGGGCCAGGTGAAGAGGGAAAGCCAGAAGTGATGACCGGTTAGATAACCCAGATGCTGTGTAATGAGAGTGTGGACCAGAGCACTGGGGATATGCCAAGGGGAGAGTGGATAAGCTTTGCTGATTTCAGACCAGGAGTGAGAGAGGGAGTCACAAAGGATGCTGGGGAAAAGAAGGATTGCCATGCCTTAAGTATACAGGAAGAGAAGTAATCGAAGAGGTGGCTGCTAGGCAGCTCCGAGTTGACTACTGGGGGTCTCCATGAGACACCTGGCATTGGGATGGGTGGCACCTGTCTGCACTGTCCCCTCCTGTGCCCAGGTAGACATTACTAATTGATGGTGTCACTCTCTCCTACTGAGGACAGAAATGGCCTTAGGGCCACTCCTATTTGAGTGGCATCTCTAAGTGGTGTGTGGCCTATTTCCCATACCTCCTCACGGGCATCATAACCTGGGGTCAGGGGATTGAGAGCTGAAAGACCTGGATGGCCTTCATTGTCCTGATGAGGAAGCTGGGGTCCTGAGAGAGCGGGGGATGAGGTGGGGGGGGGGCAGAGCTGGGGACAGAATCCCCTACTGAGCCAAAGCTCCTGCTCATGCGTTCAGCTGCCTCTCAGAACGCAAATCAGGGTACAGGCCTGGCAGCTCTCACAGTAATTATGAACCAGAGCACAGAAGACCGATGAACCTGCCTCAAGAAGAAACTGGCTCCTTTTACTTTTTCTTTTAGAATCAGGCATCAGACCTTAGTCAATTCCCAGTGGAATGAAGGCTGGGCGAGCGGTGAGTGGGTGTGCTTGGCAGGGATGCAGAGAAGGGAATGGAATATAGGACTGCGGTGGTTTCTTCCTTGGGCTTCACAGCCATCCCTCTGAACAGAATGGATCACTTTTGCTAAATTCCAAAAGGTGGCAGCATTCCATTATTCATTTGCTGCTGAGGCTGCAGCAGGGAACATCCTACAGAATGGACATGGGGATGAAGTTAAGACACCCAGATGGCAGGAGGTCAGGACAGCGGGACAGCCCAACACTGACCAGAAGGCTGGTGCTGGGGGACGAAGGGAGGATGCTGGGTGGAAAGGCGCTGGAGAGGTGCACCTGCCCCAAGACACCAAGAGAGCCTCACCTTGGGACTTTCCTAGCTCAGGCTCTGGGTGTACAGACCCAGGTTGACGCCAGGTATCACCCCCTCCTCTAGAGTGTGGGTAAGACCTGTGACCTGCTACAAACCAACAGAGAAGATGCCTGGGATGCCAGTCCCATGACTGTGTTAGAACATGGATGTATGAGACACCACCTTGCTGGCCTGCCCTAGAGAGCGCCCCCAACTGGCCCTGAGGAAGCAGCCTGCCATAGTGTGAACCGCCATGAGGGGCCACGTGGCCAGGCACTGCGGGCAGCCTAGGAGCAGAGGCCCCCATCCTGCAGCTGCAAGGAACTGCATTCTCCCAACAACCAATGAGCACGAAAGGGGACCCTACACTCCAGATGAGACCCCGCCCAGCCGATGCCTTGTTTGCAGCCTGTGAGATACTGAGTAGAGGGCCCAGTGCCTTGCACATGGGTGAAGAATGGGTGTTGTTTTAAGCTAAGTTTCGGGTGATATTTTATTCAGCAAAGGAAAATGAATACAGTCTATTTCAGTTACAGAAAAGTGTAGAGGTTATGAAATACGGCTCTGAAATGAGGCAGAGCAAAATGGAAAGTGGGCTCTGCACTTAACTGCACTATGTCTCCAGTATAGTCACGGAAGAGGGAAAACGAGAGTGTAATGTCCTTCTGGCTGGAGCAGTGTCACCTCCATTTGCTTATGACATTCACTCCAAAGCCAAGCCCAGGATGGAGTGTGAACCTCCCTGTTTTGGCCTCATTTCCAAAATGCCTCTCATCATGTGGGCATTTGACCACAGATCACCCCAACATTTAAAGACAGGTCTATGTCATGTATCCAGGGTGTCACCTCAACACAACCACTTCATCCGGTGCTTATCTCTAGGGCAGGCCAGCAGGGTATTCAAGGAAAGTGTGGCTGCCTTCGATGTATCCAGGAGCAGAGAGGTTGGCCTCCAAGCTGGCCTCCTCCAGTGGAATCTTTTCCAAGTAACTGACCAGGTGTGATTTCCCCCTTTCCTGCTGACTCCAGAATCAATCGCACATCTAAGATGTTCCCCAAAATGTTCCTTGCACCACTGAACAGAACCAGGTGGCCTTACCCTCAGCTCAACTCAGCTCAGGCCACAGTCTAATCCAGGGGTCCTCAAACTTTTTAAACAGGGGGCCAGTTCACTGTCCCTCAGATCGTTGGAGGGCTGGACTATAGTTTAAATAAAAACTATGAACAAATTCCTATGCACACTGCACATATCTTATTTTGAAGTAAAAAAACAAAACGGGAACAAATACAATATTTGTATTTGCATGTGGCCCGCGGGCCGTAGTTTGAGGACCCCTGGTCTAATCCAAAACAGCTGGTCACAACATGCTGCCACTAACAGAGGTCACAGAAATGATTGCTTCTACCTGTAACACATTAGGGTGGGAGGCTGACCCCTGGGTTCCAGCCAGAAGGACCCAGAACAGCAGCACTCTGAGGGTCGGGTGGGGGGAAAAAGAAGAGGGTTAGGGTCGTCAGATCTTCTCAGCATGAATCTTAAAATTCTGCAGCCTCCCATGGGGAAACAAGCAGAATAGAATCTTTGCTTCCAGTAGAGAAAACCTATCACCTGAATGAGGTGGTGCTGGGAGCCAGGACTGTGAAACCTAACCCAACCCAAGAGAGCTGAAAATCCACGGGTGCTCTTCTAAGCTCCTGGAAAACCGACAGACCTCAGCCACCTTTGGTCCTGTTGTGGGCAATAGCATTTAAGGTGGGGAAGTTTTCTCCCTACTTCCCAACTATTTTCCCTTCAAAAGCTCCTTCAACTTCAAGACACTGATAAGTCACTTTCCTGCTCCAGGCTCCATTTTTCCATCTGTAAAATGGGTTTAGTGTCTTTATGCTTTCTTTTCATAGACCTGATGTGAGATTACAAGAATCTTGTATGGAACTATTAAGACATAGTTACTTTAAAATTATGAGAAGTATGGTAGCCAACCTCCAAAGTGGCCCAAACAACCCTCTGGGCATTTACATCAGTGTGTAGGCCCTACCACAATTTCATCAGGGATGATTGGCAGGAGAGATGGAGTGCAGCAGAGGTGATGGCATGTGACTTCTGAAGATAGGTCATAAAAGGGGTCCTGCCCCCCCCCTCAGATTTCTTACTCTAGGGGAAGGCCCTAGCCATGTCATAAGGACACTCAGCAGCTTAAAGGAGACACTCACATAGAAGAAGCTGAGGCCACCTGACAATGACATCATAAGCGAGCCATCCTGGAAGTGGATCCTGTAGCCCCAGTCAAGCCTTCTGATGACAGCAGCCCCAGCTCATGAGAGACCTTGAGCCAGAACCATCCATCTAAGCCATTCCCAAGTTCTGAACCCGCGGAAACTGTGAGATCATGTTAGTCCTTTTAAACCACTAAGGTCCAGGGTAAACATTTTAAGTGGCAAGAGATAATGAATACACTTTCTTCCTCCGTAAATCATTTCCACACACACAACACAGGAAGACTATTTCACAGGATTGGTGTGAAGATACAAGGCTGGTCCCCAGTGACAGGCTGGGCCAGAGGGGGAGTCCAGCCTGTGGGACTTTGGACGCACTAGTTCACTTCACTGGAGTTTGGGTTTCCCCAGCCACAAAATGAAGAAAGAAACAGCACTTACCTAATGGGGTCATTGTGGGGACTTAATGAGAACAGAGATGAAACACTTAGTCAACTTCAAAGTGGGACAAAAAAATGTCGGTTGTATGACTGTCATTTCTCATCATCTCACCTCTTCTTCCTTCTTCTCTCGGCATCACAGGTAAACACTTCTTTCAGGTGATCCAGAAATTTATTATAAAACCCCAGCCTCAAAAGTCATTTTAGGGAACAGACAGAGGCCAAGAGATGGGTTCATGGAGAGTCGAGTTTGTGCCAAGTACCAGAACAGATGGGGCACACTGTAGAGGAAGCATGCCAGATGCAGAGCACACATATGGACACTACTCAGGGTCACACGAGCAGCTTTTGATAAAAGAATTTACTCTCAGCCATTCACTTATCACTATCACAATGTCCTCCCATGGCTACATCATTATTTCCAAACTCTTTTTCCATACTCTTTTTTTCTTTAAATCAACTCACCCTTTTTACTTAAATATTTTCAAAAGAAATTTCATACCCACTATAAATGGAAGGCCAGTTTCGCTTGCTATAAAGATAATCATAAAACTAAATACATAATGATCACTACAAAACAACAACAAAAGTCCGTGAGCCCTTCAATCATCACACGGTCACCAGCAGTACACAAGCACCACCCTGTGGGACGGACCACGAGGATACACATCCAGGAGCGTCTGGCGGGAGTGTTTGGGGAACAGTGGTGCAGGGAGCACCTCTGATCTCTGCTGCTGTTACCGGTGCCTGGATGACTGATGGAGAAGGCGCAGGCGTCCACACCACCGACACCCACAATCACCTGCCCTAGGACCACAAGTCCAATGCCATGATGTGGGCCCCAACGCACTCAGCAAGCATCCCACGGGGACAATCAAATGATATTAAACTTCCTCCCCATTTCCCAGCACCTTGGGGTCTATCCTCACATCAAGAAGTAAAGACGAGCCCGCAGCCCCACCATCAGTCACTGATCCCCCAGATCTGCTCCCAAAGGAGCTGGCCTTTCCCAAAAGGGGAGCTCAGCTTTCCTATCAGGTTCCACAAGGGCTGACTCTGGCCCCAGGTGCTTCCTAATAGAAATTCTGCGACCGCTTGGGAACCTTGATTCCCCTCAAGCCCAGTTACTGCTCCAGCAAGATTGGTTTCAGGTGCAAACCACTCCTGGTGATTGATGACGGAGCCCAGGGAGGCTGAACAGGGTGCAAAAGCAGTTTCAAAATCGAATCTGGTCAGCAAAACGCATCTACTTACCGAATCCTGCGGACTGTTCCTGGCACTGGAGAGGAGGGCTGAATTTTCAGGGTCGTAGTCCTGGCAAAAAATAAGAACAAAGAGGTGGGGGTGGCCACAGTGAGAGAATAGTTCCAATTTGGAATAACCCCAAGAGTCTTGAGACCTTTAGCCACAATCATTCATTCATTCATTCATTCATATTCACTCTCTCTTCCCCCCGCCCCCGTGACCTGCACTGCCCAATGCCCAGTACAGCAGCTACAAGCCACATACAGCTTGTCTAAATTCAAATGTGCTATTAGTATAAATTGCACACTGGATTTTGAAGACTGCATGGGGGAAAAAAGGAATGTAAAATACCTCATTAATATTAATATCTCATTAATAGTTTTATATCAATTACATGTTAGAATGATAATATTTAATAATATATAAAAATAAAGTGTATTATTATACTTAAATGTATAAATATATTATGAATATTTAAAATAAAATATATGGTTACAATTAATTTTATCCATTTCTTTTTACTTTTTAATGTGGATACTAGAAAAATTTAAATTGCCTCTGTGGCTGTCCTGACATCTCTGTTAGGCAGCATCTAGGTTGTCTCCCAGTGTGGACCCACCCTCACCTGGGCAGCCTCAGAGAGCCACACCCAGCCGCCTGTTCCTGGGTTTGGGGTTGACTTTCTGCTGGTTCACCCCAACAAGAGCTCATGTAAATGGAGGGTCGGTGATGCCGTGTGCTTAGCACTCCTGTGCATTTTCTTCTTTAACCCTCACAAAGATGTAAGGGGGAAGATTGCAATCTCATTTTACACAGAAAGGCTGAGAACTTGGCCAAAATAACTCAGCAGAGCTTCAGCAGGGCCAAGAGGTTAAGGATGGATGTTCATCGTCGTCATATTCTCCCTCCAATGCCCCATCGCCTCCCCATGAAGCACAGCACACAGCATGTCACAGTCGGTCACCATCCAGCGCTGGGTCGCTGCCCTGCTTCAAAAGCGCCAGCAGGGCCTAAGCTGCATATTTTTCCTCCCTCGAGCTAAGGGCCTCCCCTCCCACATCCCTGAGCCTAAGGTCCAGAGGTCAGCTCTCCTCCTCAGCCGACTGTCCCTCATTGTGCTAATTAGGAGGAGCACAGGGAGACGGAGGGGGCGTGACTCAGTCTGCCTTCCTTGGAAGGTGTTCTCTGCCCTTCCTGCCACTTTTAGACCTTTTTGTGCCCTGTCATTGTGCGGGCACCTGCCCAGATCGCCCCCCCCCCCGCCCTGTTAGCACAGTCCCTGTATCATCCTGAACAAAGCACCAACTCTGTGCTCAATCCCCTGTGACCATTCCCCTTCTTACCTTAAAAATGGCAAGAAACACAGAGGTTCTAAGCCAGATGTGGTGGGGGAACAGGCGAGATAAGAGATGATGTCTCTCCATCACCCATTACCCTCTCAGGGATTTGTCATGAACTAGGGTGAGCTCCCAGGGAGCAGTGGCAGGTGGCATTAAATGTGACATTATTTTCACTAAAATGACCTTTAAAGGTTTTATCTTTCACATTAACAGGAGGCCAAGACCAGGGCTGGTTAAAGCCTCCTGATCAGTGGACCTGGGCATGGTGGGTTTCTAGGGATGGAGCCAGTAAGACCTGCAGGGACCCTGGCTCTCTAAACGCCTGCCAGGCTACCCAGCCCCACTGCACCCTACAATGTCCTGACCACAAGAGTGTGATGCCCCTGAAGGAGTCTGGGGGCCAAGAGAAAGAAGGTAGTTTGAGGACCTAGAAGCCAGGTCACGGCCCCTAGGTGACCAGAGAAGACACCATAGCACGGAGAGTGCATTTTCCAAGGCAAAAAGTTGAAATAACTCCTTGACACCTGGATCGATTAGATGACATAACATATTCAAGCCAATCATTTAGATTTCTGTCGTCTCAGTGTGGTGGTGATGAAGACCTTCCTAATTATGAACCAAAAGCCATAGAGCAAATGATTCAAAATGTTGAATAATATTTTAGGCGTGAAAAATAAAACCTTAAACAAAATGTAAGACAAAACTTACTGAACAAAAAGCAACTTCCTACATTTATAAAAAGCTCCCCCAAGTCAATAAGAAAAACATCAATGGAAATCAAAGGGGGGAAGATGAGTCAAGGAGACATCCAGACACGTCACAAGGGAGATGGCAAATGTCTGCTCTGCACATTAAAGGGTCCTCTACTTCACCCACAGCAAGAGATGAAAATTAAGACGATGTATTATGTTTACTGAGACTGGCAAAGATGAAAGTCAGGCATCGTATCAAGGCAATAAGAGTATAGAGCAGTGATGGCGAACCTTTTGAGCTCGGCGTGTCAGCATTTTGAAAAACCCTAACTCTGGTGCCGTGTCACATATAGAAATTTTTTTTATATTTGCAACCATAGTAAAACAAAGACTTATATTTTTGACATTTATTTTATATATTTAAATACCATTTAACAAAGAAAAATCAACCAAAAAATGAGTTCACGTGTCAGAGGTGTCATAGGTTCACCATCACTGGTGTAGAGAAACATGTATTCTTATACATAGTGGAATTACACATTGCCCAACATTTGAAAAGTTGATAATATTTAACTAGCATTCTCATTTCTTGGCATTTCTGCTATAGAATGTCTGCATGTATAACCAATGCCAAAGAGTTATTGAAATGTGTAGTTTTTTTTTTTTAATTACAAAATACTGGGAGCAATATTTCCATTATTCAGAGACCAGTTAAGTAAGTTAGGTGCATCCAGACACCCTCAGTAAAATAAGGCGGCAGCTCAATATGGAATGATGGGGATGGACAGTAAAATGCAGAGTGGTAAGTGCGACATGCCACCATCTGCGCATTGTTTTAAGAATATCTGCATATGTGGCATATGCACTGACATGTCCAGAAGATGGATTTTTTAGGATGCTTTAAAAAATGGCTGATTTTGGAGAGAGGAACTGGCTGAGCAGGATGGGGTAAGTCAGGAAACTCATTTTACTCTTCTGACTCTTAATTGTGTATTCTGGGCATGTATTTTCAATGAAAAATATTTATTTTATCCTACAATTTTTATTTTATTTTTTAAAGAAAAATAATTTAAGGGAATAACATATAGCAATACTAGCAAAGTCCTTTGGGTATGGAATTCATTTTTAACATTTTCTGAAAAAAAATTTAGCTCACACAATGTGGCAAATGATTTGTGGTTTCTTTGAACAAAGGCCTGCCATCGTGATCTGAATGCAGAAATATTGGCATTAATGGTTTTCACCCAGAAATTCAAACATGTGGCATACAAGTACACTTGCATTTTTTGTTCCCAGGGCAGGCAGTACTAATCAAGCGCTGCACTCTCCTGCTGAGCCCAGATGCAGTATCAGGATCCAATCCAACACACTCAGAATCTACTCACATCACAGTGACATGCCTGCTGAAATCAAATCCTGTCCCTGAGTAGGGTGGGGTAGCCACAGGGCAAGGCCCAAAAATCTGGAAGCAGGGTCTCCATTCACATGACTCCTCAGCCTGGGTATGAGTTTATATCACCAGCTTCTCTTGCCCTGCCGGGCCAGCTTCTGAAAATGTCATCTGGGCCCCACCTACCGTCCCAGATCAAACCACCCAGAGCCCTTCTGAGGAGACGCTGGTTAACCTTCAGCAAGGAACTCCCCCATTTCTCCCAACTTAGAAAATTCTGTGTAAATGTCAGATTAAGCTCTTCATTCCTCTACTTTTAAAATGAGAGATAAAGTTTAGCTCCCTATTCCCAGATGTTAAAATCTCTGCTTCTCCCCAGGGCAAAGAAATCAATGTGAGTAAGCTCCGCGTTTTTTTCCCTCGGAACACGACCACTTCCAGCAATTTATTTGACTGACTATGCCTTCTATTACCATGTAAATTGTTTCAGACTGCAGGGAAAAAAAAGTATTAATCTCCTCTCAGTAAGTCATAAAATAAAGAAATCAATTTCAAGGTCAATTTAGCCCAAATAACACCTGCTGCCCTTTTTTGTTACATGCAGACTCCTCTGAAATGTGAGGCTGTTGTCTAAGGCGTCAATATGCAGCTACAGAAAACTGCTTTACATCAGCCAGGGAAGCACCAGCGGAGACACTGGCCCAGTGGCCCAATGGCTGAGTATGAATGTGGAAACAACAGGGTTAAGAAGACTCAGCAAAATGACCCTCTGCAGGCCAGGGCAGGAGAGTAGAAGGAGAACAACAATGGAGGTCAGAGTTGAATTCAAGACAGGATTCTGGTTGACTTGCTGTGTGATTCCGGAAAAGTTACTTAACCTCTCTGGGCTTCAGAGTCTATACCTGTAAAATTACTTAAAATAAGATGAGGGCTAGGTGATCGTACAGGACCCTTCAGCCCAGTCCTTTGGGGGCTTTGTCAGCATTAGACACCCAGGAGAACTGGCCTAGATGGCCCGGTTTATGCAGCTACACTTCATCAAGAGACAGGGTTGTGTAGTGGTTAAGGGAACAGGCTCTGGGTCTGACTGAGTGTGTCCAAACTGTCTGTTTTCCACTCATGAGCTGCTTGACTCCAGATACTTACCTCCTAGGCCAGTGATGGCGAACCTTTTGAGCTCGGCGTGTCAGCATTTTGAAAAACCCTAACTTAACTCTGGTGCCGTGTCACAGATAGAAATTTTTTGATATTTGAAACCATAGTAAAACAAAGATTTATATTTTTGATATTTATTTTATATATTTAAATGCCATTTAACAAAGAAAAATCAACCAAAAAAATGAGTTCGCGTGTCAGAGGTTCGCCATCACTCTCCTAGGCCCTGAGTTTCTTCCTCTGAAAAATGGGAGTAATGACATTACTTGTTTCTAAGGGAGAGAACGATCAGACTCATTTAGTGGGTGAGTGACTGGACTTGGGGAAGTTACATGACTTGCCCAGGTTTCTTAACTTAGACCAGGCAGCTCCAGGCCTGAACCCTGGATCCCATGCATCCAAAGCCATGCACATCCCCTAGGGAGCATTGCCTTTCGGTTTTCCTGACCCCAAGGTGGAGAGGTACCACGAATCCAGAGCCTCATAGCACACATGAGACTTTCCCTCGCAAACCCCGGGGACAAACAAGGCATTTCCACAGCCTGCTCCTATCTCCTCTGCCAGCACCCACAAACCCACCTGATTAGAGGTCACAGATGGGGCCAGCCTGTCCCATGGGTGGAACCCCACCCTTCAGGAGACAGTTTCTCCTCACCTCACCCCACACGCACCCCCCAGCCCTGGCCTTAGATGGCCTCGCATAGAATTTGATTTTTCAACTACATCTAGCAGGTTGACAAGGTGCCCCTAGGAACCACGATATCCATCCTCCCTTCGATTCAGCCAAAGCCAGCCCTGTGTTCGCACCTGCCCACCTAATCCGCTACAGGACTGACTGCCTGCCTGGGAAATGTCTCCACCTGCAGGATGCCTGCCCCCTCAGCATCCCCATGCTCCTGCCTGAACTCAGATCACTTTCAAGGCAGTGGTTTCCACAAAGGCCTCCCTGACTCCGTTTCCTCTCCCCTACAGTGTATTCGCTGCTCTGCAGCCAGCGGAGTGGTCTTGTAAACTGGTTCATGTCACTCCCACTCACACACCCTTCCAGCCCCCACGTCACTGGAGCACGGAAGCTGCCTATCGTTTATGTGGGGGATGCAATGAGAATGGTGGTCCATGAACATGTCCCTCGGTCTTGGAGACACTGAACAGCCCGCATCTGACAACGCTAACTATGATGCAGCTGCTGAGGAAGTGCCCGGCCTCCTGGGAGGCAATGCTAGAAAAGCAACACCAGTTAACTGAGCATTTACTACGTACCTTCATGTTAAGTGGCAGAAGCTGGTAGGAGAATTGGGCTCTGTGCCACACTTCTCAGTCACTTTGTCTAGAAACAGCTTTATTGAGATAAAATTCATGTAACATAGTACAATTCGCTTATTTAAAGTGTATAATTCATCGGGTTGTTTGGTTTTTTTTACAGTTATAGATACATCCAACTATCACCACACTCGTTTTTAGAACATTTCATCACCTCCAAAAGAAATACTCTACCTTTTCATTATCACCCTGTCCCTTCCTACTCCCCAGCGCTCACTGACCACTCACCGACTATCAATTTACCTATTGTGGACTTTCGTGAAGTGGAGTCGTATGACATGTGGTGTTCTGTGATTGGCATAATGTTGCCAAGGTCGATTCAAACTGTAGCATTATCAGAATGCATTGCTTTTTTGCAGCTGAAAAACATTCCATTTTATGGACAGATCACATCCTGTTTATCCACAAGTCTCTTGCTGAGGAGGCTGCTTACAGGGAGGTGCACTGGACTCAGTGGAAACAGGAATGCCTGGGGCGGCCTTGAGCTGTTTCCACTTTGGGGCCATTGTGAATAATGCTACGGAAAACATCTGTGTATGTTTTAATGTGGACATGTTTTGTGTCCCCCTGGGTGTCCACCTAGGAGTGGAATTGCTGGGTCATATGCCGACTCTGTTTAATCGTTTGAGGAACTACCACACTATTTTGCCAAGTGGCTGCATCACTTTATATTCCCACCAGGAATGCAGGAAGTTTCCAATTTCTCTCTGTTCTCATCAACACGTGTTAGTACCTGTGTTTTTGATTCCAGCCATCCCGGTGGGTGTGACGGGGTAACGGATTGTGGTTTGGATTTGTGTTTTCCTGACAGTGAATGTTGTTGAGCATCTTTTCATGTGCTTGTTGGTCGTTTGCATGTCTTCCTTGGAGAATCGTCTATTCACATCCTTTGCCTATTTTTATTTGGGTTGCTCTTTTATAATTGAGTTGTAGGAGTTCTTTATATATTCTAGATACAAGTCCCTTATCAGATATATTATTTGCAAATATTCTCTCCTATTCTTTGGGCTGTCCAGTCGTTTCTGAATAATGTCTTACACGAAAGCAGCTTGGTTATGTCTGTTGCAGATAAGCAACCAATGGGGCATGTCACAGCAGCTTTTCAGAGCTTTCTATCCCGGCGCCCCTGGCGGTTAGGACTTTGACATACGTTTTGGGGACCACAATCCATCCCACTGAACACACAAACGAAAAATGCCAAGACTTGAACCCACATAAATCGAGTCAGTCTCACTGGGGGTGAAGCGGGAGTGTGGATAACTCTTAAATCTCCCCGGTTGGTGACAGTGCAGCCGGGCTGTGAACCGCTGGCCTAAGCCCCAAGTAAACGCTGCGGTGGTCCCGGAGGGGGCTCTCTTTTGAGGAGTCAAGGTCACCCCATGGGTGGCAAGACATCTACAAGTAGCAGCGCCAGATTCCCCATCGTGTGATCCTGTGATTCTCACCTACCATGGCAGCTGCCAACCCCAAACTGCTCTCTCTAAAGAGAGGCAAGTGAGTTGAGACATCAGATATTCACAAAGAAAAACACAGCTCAGTGCAGAGTGTAGCCATGGAGCTGGGACAAATCTGCAGTTTAAAACCCAACAAAGTCAAAGAGTGGAAACAACCCGAGTGCCCATCAACCAATGAACGGATAACTAAATGCAGCCGATATAATAATGCAATGGAGCATTATTCAGCCATAGAAGGAGTAAAATTCTGATAAATGCTGCAACATGGGCAGACCTTGCAAACATTGTAATAAGTGAAATAAGCCAGACATGTGACATCACGGACCAGAACAGACAAGTCTGTAGAGACAGAAAGGTTACTAGTGGTTTCGAGGGGCCAGGGAGAGGGGAATATGGAATAAAACTGCCTAATGGCTACAGAGTTTTATTTTGGGGAAGATAAAAATGTTTGGCACTAGATAGAGGTGCTGGTTGAACAATACTGTGAATGTACTAAATGTCACTGAATTGTTTCTCCTCAAAACAATAATTTTATGTTATGTTAATTTTACCTCAATTTAAAAACAAAAACCAGGAAAAAAAAAATAATCTCAACAGACTCAGACTTCTGTCACTCTTTTGATGCCTCAACCATATTTTTCAATAAAAAAATATATAAAACCACAGGCTTCTATGTATATCTGTACAGTCAAAAGAAGTTTTTTCTTCTGTTCATCTCAAAAGCCATTAAAATTAATAGGGTCTCTATTAGTAGTGTCTAGTAGTTACCCACTCACTGGATCAAGAAGCAAGTGTGAGTGATAGCCGAACTGTGGTCCCCCTCAGTGCAAGGAGAATTTCACTCCCCCATCAGTGAGTGAGGGGCAGGTAATCAGGTGCAGGGACTGCATCCGACACCCGAGGGTCAGGGACACTCAGGAGAGAACAGCCCACCTGCTTGTGTGGCCCTGCAAGGGGAGATGTTTGAGAATAAAACGGGAGAGGGAGGGTAAAAACCAGTCTGAAAAAGAGCACTTCATTGCTGTGCTCTTGCTAGGAAACTCACGCATGCACAATGTCCATTTGCACATGGGCAACAATATCTGAAAGAGACGTAATGAGTCAAGGGAAGATGGGACACAGAATGCTGGGAGATGCCACATGGAGATAAAGGAGGGCATTAGCGACGCAAGATGAAACTCGGACATATTTCTGGCTGCAGATGCTGAACACAGCACTCAAGTTTTCCCAAGGACGAGAACAGCAGGGGGCTGGGCGAAGGAGCGGGGGGAGGGGGGGTTATTACAGGCACTTTTGCAAAATGAAGCCGGGAGAATGGCAAAACAAATGAAGTGTTAAATAAATACTTCCTGAATGGACTCACCAGGGAGAACACTAAAATTAGGATGTCTGACAAGGGCTTTTTATCCAATCTGCCCAGGATTTCTTCGGGGTTCCTGAGAGAGAAGTTGTCCGTAACCCGTGTGACATCACGGACCATTTGTGCAGAAATGGGATAGTTGGAGCACAGCACACTGAGGAGGCTGCTTACAGGGAGGTGCACTGGACTCAGTGGAAACAGGAATGCCTGGGGCGGCCTTGAGCTTCTCCCAATCTGGACAGAGGTCTTTGTGAAGGAAGAGGGCACCAGCCAGAGAATCCCTACAGCGCAGGGGTAAGAGCATGGGCTCTAGATTCAGGCAACCCAGGGTGGGAGATCCTGCTCTATCTTCTAGTAGATGCATGACCTTGAACAACTCACTCCATTTCCCTGAGCCTCAGCTTTCCCTTCTGTAGAATGGGAATAACCGCCTCCGTCATAGGAGACTATTAAATGAAACCATTATAAACACCTAATAAATTCTGTTATTATCCCATTTTACAGAGAGGTAACCAAGGCTTATTCATGTGTGTGGCATTCTGTGGCTAGATTTTTACATGAATCGTATCATTTGATCTCTATGATAACCTATAAGGTTAAAGAGCCAGACTGGACATCTCCCTGGCTGTATGACCTTGTGCATGTTATGTGACCTCTCTGTACCTCAGCTTCATCCTCTGATAAAACAGAGAGAATACTCTCTTCCTCTCCCTTCCTCTCTGAAATCAATAAAAAAAATATATAAAAAAATGGAGAGAATAACAGCACCTTCCCCTGAGGGTCGTTATGAAACTAAATGAGTTACTATCTAAGAATGGAGCCTGGTGCTGGCTCAATAATTGTGACTATCAATGTCATCACTGATATTAGCTCAGCTCTATTAACAAGGCCCAGAGAGGATAAGCAAGTTGCCCAAAGATACCAAGCTTATAGGAGATAGAGTCCGTCTCCACTGGTAGCTCCCACTCTTCTTTCCTGTGTATCACTCAAAAGGCACTTGGGGCTGAACTGAAGACCGCCTCTTCCGGGGCATTCCTAGGCCCGCCGAGACCCAGCATGGTGTAGAGTGCTGTGGACTCAGAGGAGTCTGGGTCCGAGTCCCAGCTCAGCTCCCACTTTGACCTGTGACTGTGGAGGATTGTTTAACCTCTTGGTCTTTAAGGAGGGGGATCATAATAGCACATCCGCTCCTCAGTAGGTGATAATGAATCCCTGCCATCGGTCGATGTCTTCTGCTGGCTCCAGGCCAGTGCCCTGCGTGGACGGTGAGACGCTGATTTGGCTAAGCTGTGTCTGTACTTTCAGTCAGCTGCTCCTGAGGCATCTGGTCCTTGATGACATAGCCCCTCCTCCTCTTCAGCCCGCCTCTAACCATTGCTCCACACCCCCTCTGTCCCCATGTCCAACAAGAACGGCTTCCTGGGAGTGTGGTCGGAGACTCAGGAGCTCTGGGTGTGAGCCAAGTCCTGGCGATTAGAGCTCCCTAGAGACTGCCTTCCCTGCAGAAGAGCGAGCTGTCAGCTCTTTTAACAGTGAAATAATTGCAAGTTTGAATGTGGAGTCTATGCCGAACAACTGCAATTAGAAGCCACCTTCTGTTCAGAACAACTGCTGCTTAAGTGTAATCCCTGCATCGTGCATAAACCCCAAATGAGTTTCTCCGTTTTGTTTTCAACTGCACTCACTGGGCGATGTCGCAAAGTCCTCCACTCCTTTCCTAAAGCTCACATTGTTCCGACCTCGGGGCGGCTTCCCTCTGTTCCTAGGTAGAGTCCAACTGCCTAACCAGGGCCAATAGGCTTTGCATATGGTCTGTCCCCACTCACTTCCTCATCCTCTTCCTCCACTCTCTCACTTTACCCTCTCAATCTCTGAGTTCCAGCTGGACCTGCTGTCACCCTGGCTTGGAAAGCTCTCTAGGTCCAGTCTGCTGTGGAACTCCTACGCATCCTTTAGGTCACAGTCCAAACATCACCTCCTCCAGGAAGCCTTCTGTGATGCATCACACTCGGTATGAAACCCCTGTGACATACCCTGGCCATGTCATGTGCATTGTGGCACTTACTAAAGCTTGTGATTAACTTACATTCGTTATTTGAATTATTTGCATAATTATTAAGTGGATGGCTGTCTCCCCCATAGAACTGAGTGTCCCATTCATGTCCCTTGGATGCTGCTTTGTTCCAGTGATGGCGAACCTATGACACACGTGTAAGAGGTGACACGCGAACTCATTTTTTTGGTTATTTTTCTTTGTTAAATGGCATTTAAATATATAAAATAAATATCAAAAATATAAGTCTTTGTTTTACTATGGTTGCAAATATCAAAAAATTTCTACATGTGACACGGCACCAGAGTTAAGTTAGGGTTTTTCAAAATGCTGACACACCGAGCTCAAAAGGTTCTCCATCACTGGCCTATGTCTTAGCCAGATTTCTGTTCCTTCATAGAACCTAGGACAGCCCTTGGAGCATGAAAAGTGCTTCGTCTAAAGTGGCAGTGTTTTAAGCAGACTCATGCTTAAGCTTCTATTTTTGTTCCATCAGAAAAATGCAAATACGAGTGCAGGGCAGCCCTTCCCTGTCCTCCTTTGGATCGGGTCAAGCATAGCCTCGGAGGGTTGTTAGTGTGGGTATTTTCACTTACTTAGGAAAATAGACAACCCTTTCCATCTCCCTAAAGACCCACCCAGCCCTGCTCCCGCGGGCATTAGACTAGGGTCAGGGCTGCATGGTCATCAGCTCAGCCTGCAGACCTCCTCCTGGGACATGCCATCGCTTGGCCTTTTCTCACCCCCGTGAGACTGGAAAGGGACAGGGAAGGACCTGCCCGGGTGTATGTTGCTCCAGACTCTGCCGTTTGAGGAATGGGATCATTAAGACAGGTTATGACATAAATGTAATACCATCTGCCAAACAGCCTCCTGCATCTGGGTTGCCCTTGGCTGGAATCCCACCAGTTTGCCTTTAATTAAACCTGAGTGTCGGGAGCCCCACCCCTGGCCGGCGGGAGGACCAGGAAGCACTGCCCGTGAGCAGAGCCAGGGCAGCATCAGGCTCCAAGATGGCTCACGTGGGGAGCGCAAAACCCACACGAAGCAGATGTTTGGAAGCTGAAGGCCTCCGGAGGCCAATGACGAGTGTTGAAGCAGGACCAGCTGGAGGAGGTAACCCAGCCAAGCAGCCCTGGCCTTGATCTGATGCCCGCGTGCTGACGGCCTGGTGCTGGGCAGCATCCAAGTCACTGGTGACTAAGTGGCACAGGCTGTACCACCGCGGGGAGAGGGACACTTCTCCGAGTCCTTGAGAAGATCTGCACACTCAGTGGGCAGCTATCCCAAGAGACCCTGCCAGGGGACGCTGAAACCGCGCAGCTGGGGATGCTTCCCACAAGCCCCATCACCAGTCTCTGCAGCTGCTCCCAAGTCAGAGCCAGTGCTCCCGGGACCCAGAGGAGCAAGACTCTCCAGGTGCAACCCTTACCCACCCGTCCAGGGCTGGGGTCCTTCCTTCCGCACCCCATCACTTTGCTGGCCCAGGGGGGCCGCTGCAGGGAGAGAGGCGGGCTCCCCACCCTCTGGGCTTCCTGTCTGTTGTGGGAGGTGCTAGTTAGGTGTGGTCAGTGCCATGGAAGGAGAAGGCCAGGGTGCTATGTGATCTCTCTGGTGCGACAAGATCCAAAGAGTGACAGAAGTTGGCAAAAGAAGTGGGGCTAGAGACAGTCCCGGCTGGCATTTTGGAGACCGAACTACTGCCCTGGAGTCTGCAGCAGGGAGAGCCTGAGAAGCAGGCCGGGCGCCGATGCAGGATCTCAAAGGGCACACCAAGAGCCCTTCTCGGGGAGCAGCAGGGGGGTTCAGCAAGGTCTGCTGTGTGTTTTAAAAGACCGCCAGGATCTTGGGGGTGCAGGAGTAAATGGAGGGGCACAGTAGGAAGAGGCAAGGGGAATCCAAGACTCCAAGAGGCTGGGGAGGTGGATGGAGGAGGGAGGTGGAGGAGAAAGTGCTCAGGGATGTGGGAAGGACAGAGGGGAAGGCAGGGTAACCTCAGGTTTTGGAGCACCTGGGCGCCTTTGTGCTGGTTCCTGAGCCTGAGCCGGGATCCCCATGGAAGTGCCAGCTGGGGAGAAGGCGGAGGGTCGGTTCTGACCCGGTTAGAGAACCAGGGGTGTGCGTGCTCCATGCACTTGGACCTCTGGAGTAAAGGGGGCGGAAACCACCCGGCCCCGTGGAGTTTTCATCTTCATTTAACCTCCATTTCCTACATGGTTCATTATTGGTACTTCACAGAGGGTTCCTGGGGATTCTTCTAATGTCTGCGGAGAACCTTGAAGGCCTGAGCACTACCAGCTGTCAGAACTAAATTAATAAAACAACAAGGCAGCTTTTCCTTGTTTGTTTGTTTTCCATGCCAGGAGTCATTGTGCAAGAATATTTGCAGAAAGCACCTGATCTCCCCGTGGCTTTTCACGTTTTGAAATTGACAATTCTTTCATTCCAGTCAATAAACTTCTAAATGTCAGACCACAGATGGGGTGTTCCTGGCAGGGTTTAGGGTCCAAGGTCCTTTATGAAATTCAGGAAGGATGAAGGAACTGAAACACCACCCCCCCATCTTTTACACACATACACACACACACACACACACACACACACACACACACACACACGTCCAACAAGTAACATTGGTTTCCGGAAAGAAATGCCTTCTGACAAATGAGGACAAGTAAGTAGAAGCCCAGGTCACCTACCAGAAACTCCCAAACCCAAAACCTCTCCGCAAACAGAAACTTTCTGCTTAAATCTACCTTAGATTCATCTGCCGGCAAAATCTCTCTGGGCTCACCATGAGACTCATTATACCAGGGTACAAAAATAGGTTTACAGATGCATCATGACATTCTTTTGAGTTAAGAAAGCTATTGTAAAAATCATAACCTGCATGTCTTAGGTTGGACCAAAAGAAATCAACATTCACTTGACTGAACTGTTTTTGACTGAAAGAATAACCATTCATCAGCCTAACGATATTTATCCCACACAGTGTGATATTGGTTTTTTTGCAGAAACATTAATGTGTTGATTATGGAGTGCTGCCCCAGCCCCCACTGGCAGTGTGGTGTAATGGGTGGCGAAGGTAACTCAGGGCCTTTCTAAAATCTGAAAAATGATGAATTCCAAGCTACACCTGGCCCCAGAGATTGCAAACCTGCAGTAATAGAACCGACACGAACACCGCTAGTGGGACACTTCCTGGCACAAGACTCTGTTTATCGGGTGAGTCATTTGGGAGTGAGGATGAGCAAAGAGTTCATGAATGCTAATTATATGGATACATATACGGTACTGGTTTCCCCCATTAAAATTTTAGCTGATGAAGCCCCTTCCTGTTTAATATAACAACGTTGCAGTGAGCCTACCCCCAAAACAGGTTCATGCCTCCCTACCACCCTCAATCTGAAGGAAAACTTCGATTTAGCTGCAAAGAGCAGAAGCTGTTAGTTACAGAGCCAATCAGCTTAGCAGGATTCTCTTTACAACCCAAGTCTGCTTGTTCGCAGATCCACACAACATAATTACACTGTGCTTTTCTCTTGGAAAATGTTTGCGTGAACTTGGGGAAATGTGTGATTCAATAAAGACATCCCACACGGGGCTCCTAGGGGCATTCAATTAAGATCGAAAAGCCAAGTTGGAAAGTGTCCTGACAGTATCTTATATCTGACAACCTGGAGGTGGGAGGCAGCGGGAAATTGGGGGTGGGGGGAATGGGAATGGAAGGGCTTCAGCACAGGACTCTAAACTGTGGAAATGGCTCCCGATGGAAATCCGTGGCTTAACTCCTCTTAATCTTGGCCCAAGTGGTGTAATAAGCCATTCTTAGAACTTAATAACTCCTCAGCGCCCAATCAATACCAGCTCTGAAAATCCCTTCCCCGTGTGTATTTAGTTCTACAGCACTCGGACACTTCAGCTTCTGAGTGTCTGCGATACCCGCAGCTGCACTCACTTCCTTTACCAACTGGAGGCTCACTGACATGTCAGCACAGAAGGTATGCCTTTCAGAAATGGGCTTGGATGGGAACTCCCCATAATGGAAAAGCAAGGGGGACCAAAGAGATAAATGAGTCAGCATGGGTGCCATATCTCCAAAACCAGCCTAAAATTGACTTTAGCACTTCTCCTAGTTCCTGTTAATGCGAAACAGCATCTGGATGTTCCGGAGAAAGGGGCCGGATGCTCGTCTTTATAGTATTCATCTGGGAAATTATCGCTATTCAGTTAAGGCAACTTGCAGTGCTGATGGATGAACAAAATTTTTTTAGTTCCTCTCTTAGGTGGGTGAGTGGGAGCTATTTGCTTTGAATTTTCCAACTACTGTTCTTGGTGGAGCTGGACTTAGGAATCACCAGAAAGATGAGCAGAGAGGGAGCAAAGGAGACATGGAAGGAGGAAAGTGAAGTCCCTCTGGACTCCGTCAAAAGAAAAAAATTGCTGCAGAGCCCCCACCCCGCCCCCATAGACCAGCCCAACTGAGCAAAGAGCCTCAAGGTGCAGACACATGCTCCACTTGCTACAAACTTCAGATAATGCCAGATTTCTATGTTATTATAGAAACTGAGGGAGAATTGGGCATCCTGGCACCAGATTCTCTGAGCGTTAATTCCAGCTGCAGAATTATGGTATGGTTGGTTACATACCAGTTATCTCTTCTTCCTATTTTGACAGGGAAGTGGCCAGCCCAGTTATATCAACCAGGATGAACTGATTATCTATTGGTTAGTATCTATAAAACACAGCACTTCTGATGGCTCCCAAGGCCTCTGGAAGCTTTATCTCTAAGATGGGTTCCTCCAACCTAATTGGCATGAAACATGTCTTCCACTCCCGCCAGATAGGAGTAGTTGCCAGGGAATCTGGGGCCAGAGATTGCCATTTTCCAGAGAGACTTAAATGATTTGGGATAAGAAAGTTCACTTTTCTGAGCTTCAGGTGTGTCATCCATCAAATGAGAAAAGTCATAACCGACACAGAGTTTTTAGGATGATCATCTGAGTTAGACCACATGAAGGAAAGCTCAATAAATGGTCGCTGGGTGAGGAGGAGGAGGAGGAGGAGGAGGAGGAGGAGGAGATGATGATAACAAAGGATGGTGATGATGTCAATAATGAAGATGGTGATGACCCAGAGAGTGATGACGATGACTGACTTTTCCTTTATTTCACCCATTCCACAATACTTGATGGCTCAGAATGAAAATTAAGAAACTAACTATTCAGACATAGCAATTTAAGATGTTTGTAGGGTAAAGGTAGCTTTGCCATTGTGGTAAAATATGTTCTCTTTGTAAAGCAAACGGGCTTCCATGACAATAATCCCAAGGTGAAATCCCTCAGCAGGGGCTGCTGTACCACAAGGTGAGTGACCCTTCTTATCACAGAGTTATTAAAGTAGCCGTTTGTTATCTGGTTAGTCAGGGGGACTGGGAGGATTTATCGAGCAGCAGGATTTGAAAAGCCAGGCTCCCAGCTCCGCAGCTGGGCTGCTACCGTCGCTGCCGCTCACTGTCGGCCTCAGGAAGCTTTCCCTCTGGAGCCAACACTTTGTTGCAAAATGAGAAAATAAAATAATGACTTTCAAGAGTCTCCTTAAAGCCCCCAATTTCCCTAAAATAGAGCTCAGAGGTGCAGGGACTAAAGGCGGACACTGTATGCAAAAGCCCACAACAATTTCCTGAAGTTAAAAAGCAAAAGCAACGATTAAGATGTGGCAAGACAGGCATGTGGGGGATGAACATCTGTACAGAGGGCTGGAAGGCTGAGGGTGCTGGTGCGACACCATCAGCTCACGTTTCCCAGGCAGGGGCACCCAGCAGCGCTGCTGTGGGTCAAACTGAACGAAATTACTTCCTCATGAGCCTTCATTTCCTCACCTGGAAAAAATGATCTAGATTATCTTGATGCCCTCCCAGGTCCCTTGCAGGTGCAAAATTCTACCATCCTAAGATGATAAATCCACCTGTCATTCACGTCACTCAGCCTTCCACCCCAAATCTGCAGATGTCATTAGAAGAATGGCTTCGGGGGAAACAGGAAGAAGATGAAAGATAAACACAATATGGTATAGGACAGACAGGAGCTGTGGGAGGACAGACAAGGGAGGACAAACACGGGAGCCAGCCAGACAAAGGGAGGCTCGCTAAAGGAAGCTAAGACTTACACATCCCCCAGAGCTGGACGTATCGAAATGCGCAGTGTTCCAATAACCCGGAGCTTGGCCTAAAATGCAGTTTCCCGGGCTCCGCCCCAGTATCTCTGGTTCAGTTTATTTAGGTGGGGCCCAGGGATCTGCATCTAATGAGCACCCAAAAGTGATGGTGATGCAGATGGAGGAGTCAGTGGAACCGTGATGAGAAAGCCAGATAGGAAGCACTTTTGTGGCCTTCACCACCTCACCTGAGGCTGGGGACAAGGGCCAGTCTCTCCACTAGCTGTGAGGGAAGCCGATACCCTTCTCCCTCTGTCCACTCCACATGCCTCAAAGTCATCCCGTCGCCTATCTTCTTCTCCCACCACACTGCCAACCCACCAGTAAACCCTCCCACTTGACTCTTAGGTCACAAGCAAAACCCCACTTCTCACCACCTTTATCTTCACCACCCTGGTCTGGACCACCATCATTATGATAACCTCCTAAATATCTGACCACCACCCCCCCCCACACACACACACACAGCACCTGCTCTTGCCCCATGTGGCGGGGCATCCTTCCTAAAAAGAAGCCAGATGGTGCCACTCTCTGCTTAGCCTGCAGTACTTCCCATCCCCCTCAGAGGAGGTGACTCAAGTGGTCTTCTGCCCCCAGCCCCACTACTATTACCCATCTTCCTTATCCCCCAACCCCCTTCCCCGTGCTCATTCTATTTCTAACACATTCTCCTGCACGCATTGCTCCTTCTGCCCATCTCTGCTGCCGGATGTCCCCAGGCCTCATGCCTTCTCCTCTTCATGTCTTGGCTCAGATATCATCTCAGTGAGGCTCTGCTTTGCTTCCTTTGTAAAACAGCCCCCCCCCACCCCGGGGATCCCTCTCTTTTCCATGGGTAGTCTTTCTCCATGACACTGTTGTACAGGCCACCATCTCCCTCCCCACAGAAGAACGACTCTCAGCCGTGGGTGAGTGGCTCCCCCGGGCCACTTGGCAATGCCTGGAGAGGTCTGGGTTGTCATGGCTGAGGGAGGGGATGCAACTGGAAGCTGGTGGGTAGAAACCAAGGATATCACTAAGCATCCTAACATGCTCAGGACTGCTTCCCATACCAAAAATGTGAAAATTGCCAAGAGTGAGCAATTCTGCCACAGAATATAAGGAAGCCTGAGGAGCTTCTGACCATGTTTAAGACCTGATAAAAGATTTCTAGGGCCCTGGCCAGGTGGCTCAGTTAGTTGGAACATTGTCCTAAAAGGTTGTGGGTTTGATCCCTGGTTGGGGTATATACAAGAGGCAACGAATCAATGTTTCTCTCTCACATAGATGTTTTTCTCTCTCTCTCTCTCTCTCTCTCTCAAAAAAAATCAATAAAAACATATCCTCAGGTAAGAATTATAAAAAGGGAGTTTCTAGGGCTCCATGGAACCACTTGATTAAGCCATTTCATTCCCAATAAGTTACTTAAGTTACCACCTGGGAAGGAGCACCCATCCGAGGTGTGCTGAAAGGCTCGCTCTGCATATGCGAGATCTGCATGCTGTGCTTTGTAATATCTATAATTCTATTAGAAATAGAAAGATGAAAGGGTCTACTATCTTAGTTATACAAGTTAAAGATGAGTCGCCTCATCACAGGCCACAAGAATAAAAGACCTTTCTGGCTGACATCAACTCAGAGCCCTGGACTCGCTGTGTTATTTTTTAAAGGTCCCCGAGATATTTAATAAGTATAATACGTGAAATTCTCTAATGCCCAGCATTAGTTTGCCCATCAGGACTAACCTGGCCTGACCAGCGACTAACACTCAGAATGGCCAAATGGCAGACATTTATTGAGCACTAGCTGTGGACCAAGGACTTTCTCAGGCCTTGACATACACTAACTCATGTTTAAACCCCATGACAACGATTATTATCCCCATTTCACAGATGAGGAGATGGAGGTTCAAAGCACACAGCAAGTAAGGGGCAAAGTAAGGATTCAAACCCAGACGTTCTGGTTCAAATACATCATGAATGCTATGCACAAGCCCAGCTGTATAGGAAATGTTGGGTTAGAAGGAAAAAAGAGAACAGAAGGAGAAACAAAAGGAAAAGGCCACTGGTGCTGGCGGGTGAAGGTTGGCAGGTAAAGAGCACACACCCAGGGGCCTGACCCCGTGTTGCACTTCCCTGCCCCGGAAAATGCCCCTCGGTAAATATCACTGCGGGTGGGGGCTATGAAAAGGCTGGTCAAGTTTAAACCCCACTCCTAATGTGGAAATGTTCACTTAACTGCTGAGCTCCCATCGCTCTGGGTTTCTCATCTTTATGATATCTGCAATACGACTGAAATCATGTCTTCTTTTACTAAGATCCTCTTATGTAGAGACAGAACAGGATGAACCCCAAACTATTCTAACAAAAGAACCCATGTCAAGGAAGGAAGAGGAGAAAAATAATCCTTATTTCCCATCTCCATGGCAGGACATGCATAATAAAGGTCATATAGAGGGAACACCCGGGAGGGGAAAAGGAAACTCATTAATTGAATATCTGACCCACTTTATCATGCTGCGTGGTTAAGAGAAGGGGCTTTGGAGTCATACAGACTCCTGGTCCCACCATTTTATTGACTTGAAGTTTATTTGATCTCTCCAAGCCTCGGTTTCCTCATATGTGAAATGGGAATGCTAAAGTACTGCTCCCTGGAGCTGTACTGAGAATCCAGCGAGGTGGTGAATTTAAGTTCCTAGCACAGTGGCCAGAATAGAGAATGCTCAGACAGAATCTAAACCCCTGTCATTGATCCTTACCAAACTTTTCTGAAGAGCATCATTGTTCAGAGAATCAGTAGGTGGCTTGCACAAGGTGAGACAAAATCAGAGCCAGGTTTTAAATGTGTCTGTTTTCAGAGCCCATTCACTTAACCCCAAGGATACACACTGGGAAAGTCGATCTTTATATTCTACCATGCCTGCCCCATGCCTTGAATCAGGAGAGAGGTTTTAACCTCTCAGGAGGACACATGAAGAAGAGGCATTCTGACTAACCTGGTTGAGTTCTTTGGAAAGATGTGTGTGGGGGAAAAAACAAACATCTTAAGTACGGCTTCAAAACATGAGTCCTAAGTCCATCACTGAGCAAAGCTGAGGACACAAGAAGAGTCTGCATGAGAGAGAAAGGACAGGAGAGGAGGCATTCGTACTGAAGGTGGGCAGGGAGGAACTTGTAGAAAAACACAAAATTTATCCAAATTATGCCATCCCAGCGTGGATGATAAAAATGACAACCCTCACCCATCCCTACATCACTGCACCTCACTCGCAAATTCCAAAGTGCTATGCACTTATCCGCATGAGCTGGGAGCTGCTCCGTGACCCACCTCCACCAACACTGACAATGAAAATACCCACAACATACAGCGATGGCAGTGTTGGTGGTGATGGTGATTGATGGTGGTACTGGTGGTGATTTCATCTACACATACTCGGAGCCCTTCCATCCAGAGGGCTGGTTGCTGTTCACCTGAATATTCCACTGCTATGGATGGGTTTTCCCTCCATCCATGGACGTAGAAATCTGCCCCATTCTTTATAGACAGCCTAGAGTTGAAGACTTGACCCACCACCACCTCGCTGGGAAACTATGGTCAGGCTACTTACTCTCTGGTGACTCATTTTCCTCATCTATAAAGAGGAGACCACAGCACCACCTACCTTGTGGGGTGGTTATAAAGATTAAATGACTTAATACTTTTAATGCACTTAGATGAATGCTTGACGCATCTAAAGACTTGATCTACATTAGCTATTAACAGCAGCATTTAATCTGACAAGGGTGCGATTATAACTCACAGCTGCTCCAGAGTGGTGCGGCCCTGGGGTCTGCATATATGTGTGGATCTATACACACAGCCCTGGGTATATGGCTGCCCATATGTCCACAGGCCATGAGGTGTGGACAGATGTCTCGTCCTTTCTCTCCTGGGCAAAGGTTCCATCTGGTCCCCCAGTGACTCACGGGCCTTTCTGCTCAGGAAAACCAATCCATCTGAGGACCTCCTTAGGCACTTCCAGTCCCACTAATTGTGGAGCTTCCCACCCGAGGCAGGAAAGCAAATGCCTTTTGCTGGTTAAAGTGAAAGTGAGAACAGAAACGTGTGAGAGTTCTTGGGCTCCCAACTGTGAAGCCACTTCCTTCTGATGAATTGCAACACGTGGAAATCAATCCAGGTCACTTAGGAGAACAACTTCGTATTTGGTGTCCAAACGAATCGCCGCTAATTTATTACTCTGCTATTTGATTAAATACACGAGAAGGGACTGAGTCGATGTGAAGTGTCTGCAGGTGAATTGTCTTGTGGCTCATTTGTGAGTGTCTCCCTGTCTAATACTCAACAAAAAACAAACAGTTTTAAAGCACTCTAAAGCTACCCAGGCAGTTTATCCATATTGTGGCTGATTTTTGTTTTATTCTTGCATTTCTGCAATCTCTAGGAAATGAGGCGTTACCCAAAAAGTCAGCCAATTTCAGGAAGTCAGCCAGAAACAAAATAGAGTATCCCCTCCATCTACAGTAAATTCTATCATATGCCTCACACTTAATATTCCTTACATACCGCACAATCATTTGCAAGTGGATATGTATGTGTTTGATTATTTGTCTATTGTCTATCTTCCTGACGTGTGGAAGGTAATTGGAGAGCTGAAAAAAAAGTCAGTCTAAATAGACTAACATATTAACCTTCACATGAAAACTAAGAAAAACTGGGCAGGATTCAAGACCAGGTTTGGCTGGAGTAAGATCCCCACCCTCAGGAGCCTCTCCCATTTCTCATTTCTACACGACACCAGCCTAGGCAGACTGGCTGTTGGAAAATATCTCAAAACTGCTTACAGAAAAGATTCCAGGCAGGTTCTACTCTCTTATCTTTTTGTTTATTTGTTTGTTTGTTTGCTTGTTTGTTTGTTAATCCTCACCCTAGGAGATTTTTCCTGTTGATTGTTTTTTTGTTTGTTTGTTTTTGTTTTGTTTTTTTAGAGAGAGTAGGAGGGAGGTAGAGAGAGAGAGAAACACATTGATTGGTTGCCTCCCTCATGCACCCCAACCAGCACTGGGCATTGAGCCTGCAACCGAGATACGTGCCTTTGACCAGAATCAAACCTGCAACCCTTAAGTCCATGCACTAAACACTGAGCAAAACTAGCTAAGGCTACTCTATCTTTATAAATCATCATGAAGGAGGAAAAGTCACTTCCAAATTGTAATACAAAGTGCTACACATGTACACACACACACACACACACACACACACACACACACACACCACTTTTCCTTCTGAGTCCTGGAATATCCTGGAGGTAGCTCAGCAGAAGATAAGGAAGAGATAGTTCTCGTCTGTTCTGAGCCTGTTTATTTGATGATCCACATCACCTTTCCCACTCGGTATCTGCCTAAAGTTGCAGCCACAGTAAAGAACCCCAGATGCGCCCATGTCCCCCACATCGCCACTGCTTCCTGCTTGCCAGTGATGGGCAGAGCCATTGATGCCCATGTCCTGACAGCACAGTGTCTGGGTGACTGAGACTCTGTCCTTCAACCTGCGGAAGCCAGAAGACCAATCCAGATAAGAAACGGGTGGTGGCTGCCAGGGTCTTGGTCTGATCCAAGGGCATCTAGCCAGTGGGACACCTGACTCTAATTCCAGGTGAGATGCCTGACCCCGACGACTGTGCATCACAAGAGAAGCAAGAGCTCTGGAATTGATTCCCAAAATCTACTGGACATTGGGCCCTGGCCTTTATCCAAAATGTATGATTTTCACCTGTGACAGGGATTCTTGGGGTTGCAAATGATCAATCTATGCTTTGAGTGAGGCAGTTAAAATTGCACCTTTTGCTTCTGGCAAACCCATAGGTCACCTAACATGACACAGAAAGGAGGCAATAAACCCAACACTAGAGGGACTCATTTCCTTAGCAACGTGAAAGAAATCAGAATAGAAAGACCACACCACTGGGTAGGAATATTTGTATGCACCCAAGAAGAGACACAGGGTGGGATACACAGGTGAAGGTGGTCAAGGGTACAAACCTCCAGTTATACAAGATGAATTCCCCTCTGGGGATGTAATGTACCGCATGGTAACGATGGTTAACAATACTGCATTGTAATTTGAAAATGGCTAAGAGAGTAGATTTTTAAAGCTCTCTTCAGAAAAAAAAAGTAACTATGTGATGTTAACTAACCCAATATATATAATCATTACATTGTACACCTCAAACTTACACAATGTTATACGTCAATTATATTTCAGCAAAACTGGGATAAAACACAGACATGTTATACAAATAAAAGCTATTATTATCATTTCTTATTAGACTGAAGAAATACACTGAGTGGACAGATTATTATGACCACCTGACGTTTGTAGGCAAATTAGCTATAATTTCGCACTGAAGTTGCTAGAGGGCCAGACCATTATAAATAGGGAAGCAGGTTGTTTACCACTACAGTAGAAGTGATTTTTTTTCTGAAGATATGGGTAAACAACGCAATTTAACAGCCTTTGAATGTGGGATATATTTGAACATGAGTGGCCAGATTATTATGACGACCTGACGTTTGTAGGCAAATTAGCCATACACTGCATCGTATGGGATATGGAAGCCGAAGGCCTGTTCGAACACCTTTGCTGTCTGCAGTTACCAAGATAAAACATCTCCAATTCACACAGGAACAAAAGGATTGGACAGTGGAGCATTGGAAAAAAGTCATGTGGTCCGATGAATCACGTTTCCAGTTGCATCATGCAGATGGCAGAGTGAGAATTTGGAGGAAACAGCATGAAAGCATGCACCCCACATGCATGAGTACAACCCTTCAAGCTGGTAGGGGCAGTGTTATGGTTTGGGGCATGTTTTCCTGGCATGATTTGGGCCCTTTAATTCGTGTGGAACAACGTCTGAATAGCACAACATACCTAAGTATCATTGCTGATCAAGTTCATCCTATCATGTTGATGGCATATCCCAATGGAGATGGCTTCTTCCAACAAGACAATGCGCCATGCCACGATGCTCGTATTGTGCAGGAGTGGTTTCAAGAACATGAGGGAGACTTTACCTTGCTTAGGTGGCCCCCACAATCACCAGATCTCAATCCAATTGAGCATTTGTGGGACGAAGTTCAAAGAGCCATGAGGCAGCTGGTTCCACAACCATCAAATGTCACAGAACTGGACAGTGCTATTCATCAGGCATGGTGTCAGATTCCTCGCATCACCTTTCAACATCTCGTGGAGTCAATGCCAAGAAGAATCGCCGCAGTATTGAAGGCAAAAGGTGGCCCAACGAAGTACTGATGGGGGTGGTCATAATAATCTGGCCACTCACGTTCAAATATATCCCACATTCAAAGGCTGTTAAATTGCGTTGTTTACCCATATCTTCAGAAAAAAAAATCACTTCTACTGTCGTGGTAAACAACCTGCTTCCCTATTTATAATGGTCTGGCCCTCTAGCAACTTCAGCGCGAAATTATAGCTAATTTGCCTACAAACGTCAGGTGGTCAAAATAATCTGGCCACTCAGTGTAAAATAATCCAAGAAGGGAGCCAGAAGGATAAATTCAATGGGAGGAAATAAAAATTTAATCCAGAGAGAAGACATAAGGAAGTGGCAGAAGGTGATCACACGGGTCGGGGAGGGGGCGACTCTCTTCTCTACTATTTTTAACAAATGTGAATTGTGTACTTGGAGTGGTAGTCAAAACAGATATGGTTCCTACCCACATTGAGTCCACAGTCTAGTGTCAATGACAGACAGGAAAAAAAAAGATAAAAACCAACTAAATGTACAATTGCAAATTGTGGCAAGAGTCAGAAAGCAGACCACTGGTTCCCGGGGCCGGGGGAGGGGGATATGAAATGGGAGGTGACTGCTAAAAGGTTCAGTACAAGGTTTTTGGGGAGTGATGGAAATGTTCTAAAGCTTGTTGTGATGGTGGTGGCATAACTCAGGGTGTATGCTAGAAACCAATGAGTTGTGCTCTGAATGAGTAAATTGTATGGCATGTGAATTGTACCTCAATGAAAATGTTATTTAAACAACAAAAAGCTATGGACTAGAGAGGCAGGGGAGTGTGGCCGGCTGCCCACTAGACCAGCTCCCTGCACCCAGATGTTAAGGGGGATCCCAGCGCTTACCAGTTCGAGGACCTTGCTACCCTCCTGGGAAAATGAAGCCAGCAGTGCCAGAGCTTCTCATCCTCTGATTCCAAGACCAGTTTCCCCTAAGTTTCCTTCCTCCCCGAGGTCTCTCCACTTGTCCTGACTCTGAAAAATTGCTCTATTCGTGCCAATTGTTTCAGAGCAGTTCCTGGCACCAGAACCTACATCAGAGCCTTAATCTAATGCATAACTGAAGGTGACAAGACCAAGAGGCTCTCGCTGAGTCCTGACCCTGGCAGCTCCAGTAGCCTGTGAAAAGGCAGCCTTCATAGACTCTAAGTGGAAATGCTGGAGGCTCCAGTCCTACGTGACATATCACTGCAGATCCCCAATTACCACACTTCTCCATGGATGATGTCCTCAGAAACACACCTGGATGGAACAGAAATAAGTCTGTTCCATCAAGTTTTCCTTTTTCCTGAATGATGAGAAGTCGTTTTAACCTTGCCATGCACTCAGAGAGAACTTTGCCTTTGAGCTGGAGACAGAATTAGTGCCTGCATTCCAAAGCTCCTCGCCCTAGAAATGAAAGCCAGCCAATGAAAGATCGTCCTCCCCGGGTCCTCATATCCATAGCACCGTCTTGTGTGAGTGAATAAAGTAACTAATGAATGAACAAGTGACAGATGGAATGAGGTCCTGGGAAGAATAATATTGGGTGGACCCAATTTTCTCTACAGATGTGATATATGTGGGGAAAGAAATTCCTCTTCAATTCCAGGGTGAAAACTCTAAACCTAAGTTGTAAAAGAAACGAAGACCATAGGCCTTAAGTAATTTCTATTAAAATATAAGAGAGTAGAACACATGACCCTCCCACTCCCAAGAGAAGGAACAGACCACCAGCAGAGAGGAAGGTGGACCCTCATAGAGACAAGAGAATCAAGAGCATTCTTAGGGCAAAGAGCATTGAAGCATTGTATTGGTCATCAGAATCATACAAAGGTCCAATGTTAAAATAGAATTGGAAATACTTTCAAAAGCTTATATTGTCACCTTCTCCTGCGGGTGGGTGACATTTGCATAATGGTTTTCTTTTGTACTTTTTCTGCCCACCTAATTGAGTCACACTACCTCTGCTAAGCAGACCTGCTTCCAGAAATATCTAGGAAGCAGGAAAGGAGGGAGGAAAATGTCTGTTTCCTACTATCTGGTATTCAAAACACAGAATTACGAATTTTTGAGCTTTGACTGCAGGTCATAGAGGAGAATGTTTCACGAATTCTTGGAAATATTAATGTGAGGTCCCCTCCCAAGACTAGGATCAGGCAGCAAGCCTCGTCCCCCCATTCCCCTCCCTTCCTGCCCTGAGGATGCAGATGGTAACAGTGCTGTGTTGTCAGGCCAGAAATGATAGGAAGAATGTAATTGATAGAATTTATAACCCCCCAAATTATAGCAAAGTCTTTATGAAAGCCCCTTTCTTTGCATGAGGTTAAGTCTCCATATCACCCATTTCTCATGCTACAGGGATTTGCCAGTGAGCCATTGAAACCTCCTGGTACCTGCTCACCAAAATGCCTCTGCATAGCACAGCATATGGCAACAGGACCTGGCACCATGGTTCCCATTATAGACAGAGTGTCAAGGAGAACTGGGTGGCCGAGTTCAATGCCACAGGGATGACGAGTAAGATACGGGCTAGAAAGTATGTTCTGGGTTTGGCAGCATGGAATTCACGAGTGTCTTGTCCAGAGAAGTCCAACGGCAGGTCCAAGAGTGAAATGGCAGTAGATTGACACTAAGCAAAGACCACTCTTGAGAAGTTGGGATCAAAATGAGAGAAGAGGGATAGAGAGTTAAAAACCTCTTATTCAATAAATATGTACTGCCTGCCTACCAAGTCCAGGTACTATGTTAGACCTTGTTGGAGAGAGCCTACAATTCAAAGAGACACAGGAATCCAGGGCCCATGTCTCCGCCCCTGGAGTTTACAGTCTACAAAATAAAGCAAATAAGCAGGCAATTGTAATGAAGTGTGATAAGTACTCTGGGAGCAAACAGGAGAAACTCATCCCAAACCTGAAAAGTCAGGTCATCCTTCCTGGAGGAAGTGACATGGTGCTTCCTGGGAAAAGTGACAGAGGAGCTGGGAATTTCAGGATGTCCACGAGTTAGCAGGCAAAGTGTGCATATGAAGAGGATAAGAGACGTGGCAGACAATGAAGCAAATGAGACAGCAGAGTCAAATGTGTTCATCTGAATAATAAATATGTATTGGCCATGTATATAAGTGCTGTTTTAGACACTAGGAATATGCCAGGGAAGAAGACAGACAAGATTCCTAAGTTCATTAGGCTTTTATCCTAGTGAGGGAGAGACAGACAATAAACAAACATGATCATGCTGACACAAATAGATCCTGTTAAGAAAGTCACAGGGGGCCTGGCCGGTGTGGCTAAGTGGTTGAGCATCAACCCATGAACCAAAAGGTCACCGTTTGATTCCCAGTCAGGGCACATACCTGGGTGTGGGCTCGATCCCTAGTATGGGGAATGCAGGAGGCAGTGGTCATTGTTTCTCTCTCATTGATGTTTCTATCTCTCTATCCCTCTCCTTTCCTCTCTCTAAAAAAATCAATTAAAAATATTTTTTAATAAAAAAGAAAGTCACAGAGAGGCGGGGAGTAGAATGAAAGGATTTCAGGATGGCTGGAGTACAGCAAACAGGGGAGTTAGGGGCAAAACACCAGCTTGGAGAGGTAAGCAAGGGCAGTTCGGGCACAGCTCTGGACACCCTATTAAGGAGCTGGGGTTAATACTAACAGAGTTGTCACTGAGGTCTTTTAGACTCATGCAAGGGAGCATGCTCCGCATCAAGAAAGATAGTCAGGGACAAGGGAGCATTTTCCTTCCTTGAATGAGAAAGACTGGAGTTTATTTATATTCCAAAGAGGGTGAAGGAAAAAATGGAGAGCAACTTCCAGGAGAAGAGAGGACTCAAAACTACATGTGGAGGGTCCCTTTAGAACAGGGAATCAGACCAGGTTTAGGGAAGACCACGCTCCAACCTGACAGGCTTCTCAGTGGTGTGGGTTTCATCTATCTGTGGAAACTCCGTGGCCTTGTTCCTGTTTCCAGAGTACATAAATAAGTCTGTTTCCTGATTTATTATCCCACCAACTGCCATATTTCAAATTTGAGGATCATAGCCACACTGGATTACAAAAGAATGGCTTTTAAATCAAGGTTTACTATGGCCTGTACGATGTTCCTAATAGAGTTGATAAATCAAAAAAATACACAAACTGTGGCTAAGCAAGCCCAGAACCAGAATAGAGTGTGTGCTGGAGGTCTACTCAGTAGTCTGGAGCCCTGGTATATGAAGCATCCCAGGTGGGTCTGAGAGGGAAAGGGGAATGGGCCCTGGATTAAGGGTTTTTACAAATTCTCCAGGTCTCTCTCATACACTAGGGCTTGAGAACTCCTTATCAGGATGTCTAACCCCTTTGCACTCTCATTGTTGCGCCTTGAATGAGTCCAAATTGCAAGGCTTGATATGAATTGGGGGCTTCGGCCAGAGAGCTACAAAGACACAGCTTCTCCACTCTGAGGGGGCCAACAGTCTCAGAGTCCCACCCCACACACCATCGAGCAAGTCAGATAATATAGGAACAGACTCATGGAGCTTGCCCAAGACCAAGACCTTTCTCCATGGCCACGCTCAAAATCCCCTGACAAGGGAAGGAAGGGGACCAAACCTACTTAGATTGTATACTTTGTACCAGGCCTTTTGTAAATATCTTATGAGCTGCTCTAGTCACAGAGCAGGTTACACAGGCTTCAGATCTTCATGTGGTATTTCTTAGACCCGTGATACCTCAGGGCTTTTGCACATGCTTCCCCATCTCTTTCTCCCATTCTTTGCATGACCACCTCTTTCTCCTGCTTTCGTTCTCAACTACAACTTGACTTCTTGGAGTGTGCCTCCCTGCCCTCCATCAGATCCACCCTTCCCACTATCCTTCACAGATGCACCTGCTTGTTTATTCATATCATGTTTCACAATAGGTAATTATTTATTGTTTTGTTTTTTTACTTATTTATCATCTATAAGCTCCTGGAGGCCACATAAGGTCCATCTGCGTTATTCGCCATTGTATCTCTCATCTCCATGCCTTCTCAAGTGCCAGACACATAATAGAAATTTCAAAAATTCTAATAAATTTAGGAAATTCTTATGGGGCGCGGCTACAGTGTTTGGACAGGTTCAAGCCTTAGACTAATGAGAGGGCACAGTCCTCTCGTGGCCACGTGCAAGTCCAGCTTGGATGGCAGAGCCTTCCCAGCACAATTACAGCCAACAGCTATAGTTTTAAGCTTGAACCTATGGTCTGAACACGTGGCCCCACGTGCCTGAGTGATAGAGTTCAGGTGCATGTAGTTGAGTAGGGCTGAAACCCACGAGAATAATGTAAACAACTTGATCATGCTCTTACTTTGCCTCATGGCATCTGCTATAAAATAAAGACACGGCTTGTGGGCGCTGGCGCTGTCCATCAGAGGAGCAGCGTCCCACCGAGACCCAGCTTTCATTCTCTTGTCTGTCTTTTCTAAGCCTTTCATTGCCCCCACTCAGGGTCACTGAACCAGGCTGAGCTGGCATGAGTATGCCATGGCCGTGCCAGCTCCCCTCAAATTCTACCTTAAACAAAGCTTGAAAAGTGTCTTGCCTATAGAAATCCTTAGAGCCTTAAAATACTAATATGACTTCTGTGTCAACAGAAAGAGGATAGATATAGCGCGCAGAGTTTCCTCAAACTCATGTGGCCACAGAAACAATTTTATTTTTTTCACGGTATCTTTCTTTCCTTGGAGCACCATGTGTAATTAATGTCCCAAGGAACACTCTTCAGGAAACAGTGCTTTAAAGATGATCGGTATGTGACATGCTTATTAAGGGCTGATGCTTGGAACAGTGTGCCTGATACTCCCAGGAGGGGCGGAGCTGGCATCTCTGAGAACCACCAGCTACCCTGGTAAATATCTCCCCTCAAACAAGCAGGCAGCCGTCCTGGGGAGCTGACACTTCCAACTTACCAACGAGCAGAGAACATTTTTCCCCTACATTTTAGAAAGAAGGGAAAAAAAGATAAATACTTTCCCATTCTCTGAACTAATGTCAAATGGCCTGGAAACGTTGCCTCTGGGAGCTCAAGCCATAGAACAAAGTAGCATTTCATCTTCCTCGTCTGACAGCTCAATTTCGGCAGCTACTGGGGCGGGTGGGCAGGCTCCCACCACAGCCAATCACGAATGTCAGCGTCTATGCCCAGATCCCTTTGATAACAGTCTCTGTAGATGGCAGACTCGGAATTATTCTTTAGGCAAAGTAAAACCAGCATTAGTATGACGAGGACCCTCTGCAGACTATACGGACATAACCACAAGAGGAAAATGAGTTCTTTAACTAACGTGTTCATATTTCCCCAATATAAATTCTAACACTCTGGCTTAGGCATAAATCATAATAGCAGAATAGAGCGAGGGTGTCTTCCTAAGGAATATGTCCACACCCTCAATTCTCACTTCAAGAGAGTTACAACCAGAAGCTTACCTCCATAGCAATAAAAAGGTGCAAAGTTCTCAAATAATAATTTCTTATAAAAATTTAAGACCCCCCCTCCATGCACTAACAGTTTTAGCTTAATGTGCAGCTTAAGATATTAAGATATATGGCATGCACATTGCCCGTGAGCTCTTGCTCCAAGCTGGGGATGGAGATGAAAATGGAAAAGTCTTGACCTTCCTTCTTTTCCTTTGTTTACAAAGTCCTGTAACTGCTCTAAGCCCTGGGGTATGTTTGTCTAGCAGCATTAACTTCATTGTCTGACCATTACATCCAGCCATGGAATCCACCTGCTTAGAAGCACTCTGGAGGGAAGACTGGCAGATTAGGGGGTTCTCTGAGTCAATTTCCAATTCCATTTTAATAGTCAACCTCCCTGTGGTTATAAACACCATATAGCACACCCTAACCTCTTCTCTCTGGGGGTGTGCAATATAACTTGTGAGTAGAGAGAGGAGGTTGGCTTCTAAATATTGCTCTGCACTTAACTATCTGTGCTACTTTGGGCAAGTTACTTAACTTCCCTGATCTAAAGTTTCCTTATCTGAAAAATTGGATAACAATGCCCTACCTCAGTGGTTCTCAACCTTGGCTGCACATTAGAGTCACCTGGGAATCTTTTTTAAATCCTGATTTCTGGGCCTCATCCTCTGGAAATTCTGTTTCTTTGTTACTAATGTTGTGGCCCCACCCTATAACAAAGAAACAGAATTTCTGGAGGATGAGGTCAAGAAATCAGGATTTTAAAAAGATTCCCAGGTGAATCTAATGTGCAGCCAAGGTTGAGAACCACTGCCCTACCTCTTCCATTGATGTAAGGATTAAACATTTGGGGAGTGTCTGGTTCAACATCTGCTATTGTAGAGCTCAAACTGACAGCAAACATTATGAGGAAATAAGGCAACTCACCATGAATGTTAAACTCCATAGGAGGCACAAGGAGAGATGGATAATAAACTACTCCAGCCCAGAGGGAAAGAATCATTGTCACCATCGGCAATCACCAAGAGAGGTGTCTTAGAAGAGCTGCGCGAAATTGAGGGCAGGAGCTGTATGTCCAGTTCCTACCATGTGCTCAAGTGTGCTAACTACATTATCTTGTTTAAGCTTTTCCCTAACACTCTGCGGACTCTTCTATCATGATCCTTATCCTTAGATGAGGAAACGAAGGCTTAGAAAAGTTTACTGACTCACCTCTAGGCCCAGGACCTGAGCCTCGTATCCCGACCGGCAGAGCCCTGAAACACGCATGCATCCTCACTCTGCAAACTGCCGCAGAGGAGGGCCACGTGTTATAGATCACGGTTCCACGGCGCTGGGCGGGAGGAATTTTTGGTATTAAATATCCTAAAGAAGCTGGAACTTGCAGTGGCTGCAGCTTGGGAGTGACAAGAGGCACTTGTCTGAATCACCCTCACTGGATGCCAGCACCACCAGCCGCACCCCCATGCAACAACCCAGTAGGGTCTGGGACGCCAGGGCTCTTGCGCATGCCCGGTAGCCTGTCCTGGGGCAGGCGCTGCCTCAAAGGATGTGGGCGCTTTGGATGAACAGGTGCCTTAAGTACAAATACCTGTGCTGAGCTTTCAGACTGGAAGGACAGGGGAGGAAAGTGCTAGCCAGAGGAAGTCACTCACCTTTCTGAGGAGAGGTAGCAAAGGAAGGCTCCCAGCAAGTAAGGCCTTGGGGTGGGTATTCTAAGAATATAATTTAGCCAAAGGGTACTTACACAACTGAAGGGCCACATCAACTCTCTGAGCTTCTTTAAAAAAATTTATTGGGGTGATGCCCTAGCCGGTTTGGCTCAGTGGATAGAGTGTCGGCCTGTGGACTAAAGGTCCCGGGTTCGATTATGGTCAAGGGCACATGCCCGGGTTGCCGGTGCGGGGCATGCAGGAGGCAGCCAATCAATTATTCTCTCACATCATTGATGTTTCTATCTCTCTCTTCCTCTCACTTCCTCTCTGAAATCAATAAAAAACTTAAAAAATTTATTGGAGTGATATTGGTTAATAGGATCATATAGGTTTCAGATGTGGGTTTCTATGTTATAAGACCTGTATATTGCACCGTGTGCCCACCACCCAAAGTCTAATCTTCTCCCATCACCACATATTAGGACCCCCCTTTACCCACTCACCCCCTTCCCTTTGGCAACCACCACATTGCTGTTTGTGTTCATGAGTTTCAGTTTTGTATTCCACATATGAGTGAAATCATATGGTTCTTAGCTTTTTCTGACTGACTTATTTCACTTAGCATAATATTCTCAAGGTCCATCCATGTCTCTGAGTTTTTACTATTCAAGAGGCAGTTTTAGTTCTGAGAGCACAGGCCAAAAACAAGAGGCCCACGGGGTCTTTCTCGTGGCTTACCCCTCCCCTGCTCTGCACCTGTGGTCTGCAAGAGTCTACATGTGGATGTAATGTTTTCTGGAAAGACCAGCCCTTCATTCTGAAAGTATTTCAGCCCCATGCATATGGTATAACTATGCTCTTTGAAAATACAGGTGGCTTCATTTTTTTAAAGTGAAATATGAGTGAATATTTTTTAAAGTGAAATATGAGTGAATTACTGCTATTGCTAATTTTTTAAATGTTTTATGTCCTGATTGGGGAAAACAAAGCATCATTTATCTGACTGTCCTACCAGAATACAAACTCCACAAGGGCAGATATTTTTATCTGCTTTATTTGTTAATGTATCTGAAGTGCCTAGAATGCTATGTGGTGCATAGTAGGTACTCAGCAAGTCATTAAATATTTGTTGACTGAATTGGCAGCATTAGGTCAGTGTTTTGGTGTGTTTTTTTATATTACAGGTCAGAAACACATCTGGGAACCATGGTTATACACAACTCTCTGAGTTTTAGATCAAGGAGCAGCTGACTTCCTTTTCTCTGGGCAGCCTTGGTCTTCTCTGGCGGCAAATGAGGCTGTGGGAGTAGGAACTAAACCCCAGGCCAACTCACAAAGCCACCAGAAGAATGAGCTGCCCATCCAGTCCCTCCCATGTAGCAACTCTAGCAGGACATGGGCTCATGGACTCCCAGCTTAATAAAAGTAACAAAACAAAGGGCAGGTGTCCCTATACAGTGTCCTTGAGATCTGAGGGCTCAGTCCTACCCTAGAGCCTTTCCCATGTAACCTCAGCCACTGCCCCCACCAACGCTCCTTTCAAATGCTCCTGCAGACGGTGGCACAGTCAGTTCTGCAATAACGCGTGTTTTGAAAATGTGAATTTGTTCCAGTACGACTGATACATTGGGGAACAATTTGAGCATAACACTTATTTTGCATTTGCTTATGCATGATTTTGCCTGTGAGAAACACAAAGTAAATGCAGAATGCTACAACCAGCTGAACTGAGGCGCTTAGAAGTGTGCAAAACATGCCATGGCTGGTGTGGCTCTGTTGGTTGGGCGTCATCCCCTGCACTGGAAGGTTGCTGGTTCGATTCCCAGTCAGGGCACATGCCCGAGTCGCCAGCTCGATCCCCAGTGGGGGCATGAAGGAGGCAGCCAATCAATGTTTCACTCTCATATCAATATTTCTCTTTCTTCTCTCCCTTCCTCTCTCTCTCTCTCTCTCTCAAAAAAATCTTTTAAAAAAAGAAGTGTGGCCCTAACCAGTTTGGCTCAGTGGATAGAGTGTCAGCCTGTGGACTGAAGGGTCCCAGGTTCGATTCTGGTCAAGGGCATGTACCTTGGTTGTGGGAATATCCCCAGTAGGGGGTGTACAGGAGACAGCTGATCGATGTTTCTCTCTCATCGATGTGTCAAACTCTCCATCCCTCTCCCTTCCTCTCTGTAAAAAAAAATCAATAAAATATATTTTTAAAAAACCTATTTTTTAAAAAAAGAAGTGTGCAAAACACATACATATGTATGCACACACACATACACAAATGTCCTCCATAGATATTTACAAACTGCATTTTTTCCAACACTCACTTCCACACCAAAATTCTGGTCTTTCCCAAGGGAAAGTGTGACAGTTATTGTAGTATGTGTGTATTTCTTAACCATTAAGGTGTAAAACTGTGCTATCTTTTTTATTAGGTTTCCACCTTCTTTAGTGTCTCACTGATGAAGTTTTTGAACAATGTGCTCCACCCCATACAGTTTACTGTGCAATTTTTCACCGAGCAGTGACAGGAACACACACATCATGTTATAGCAGAACTGTCAGTATCATCTTCCCATTTACATCTGCATCTCCAGGCATCTTGCTGGCTAAGCCATTTCTTTTACCAAGTATTTCCAAGAACTTGTAACTAATAAGTGTAACTTTAACAAGAGAACCACATACAAGATACATTTCCTACTCGTACCATTAATTACCTGAACTCTGATATAGTAGAATTCTTTCTGGTCAGTATTACCCATCAGACTGTGGTTATTGGGGGTAACCATATGCAGGCCCAGTTACCAGTGGGGGACCCAGTATAGAGACCAGAACCCACCCCAGAATGCTCAAACTCAGAGCCTGGGATAATGAGATAGAGATGTCAGCAGGCTGCAAAGATGGGGCTCCCAGGCCTTCCCAAACACTGATTCATTTCAGTCCCTTCTCAATTTTCTCATTTGCTTAAGGTTGTCTCAGGGACAACCACTGTGATATGGTTGCAATGGGTTACTCAGGAGGTAGTCCCTGAAAGCTGGGTTCCTGTAGGAGCATCTCCCTTTTGGGGGGAGAATCTGCATACCTCTGCTTTGCAGCCTGCCTACACTGCATGAGCTAATTCAGAATCCATTTTAAGTGAAATCACCCTCTGTTTGCTACCAAAGATGATTTTCAGACACAGCAAAGAGTTGTATGATGTGGAGGGCATTTCATTTGGTAGAAGCACCCGTGTGGCTCATCTATCTTCTTCCTGGCTGATTCTCACCTGATCCATGAGATGCTCAGGTGTTTTCACTGAGAAAAAGTTTAATATAATGTTCAAGTGTACAACTTGATAAATATGAAACCACTAACACACTCAGAACAGTGAAATACCATACCCATCAGCCCCAAATGTTTCCTTGTTGTATCCTTCCCCAACCCCTATCCTTTTCCTGCCTCTCCTTCTGTCCCCAGGCAACCAGTAACTAGTTTTTGTTATGATAGACTGGAGACCTGGTGCACAAATTCGTGCACGGGTGAGGTCCTCGGCCTGGCCTGCAACTGGGGCTGATGGGAGCCAGCCAGCCAGGGAGAGGGTCTGTGGGAGGTTGGCTGGCCACGGGAGGTTGGCTGTGGGAGCACACTGACCACCAGGGGGCAGCTCCTGCATTGAGTGTCTGCCCCCTGGTGGTCAGTACGCATCATACTGACTGATCAACGGGTCGCTTAGGCTTTTATATATATAGATTAGTTTGCATTTTTAGAAATTCATATAAATGGGATCAGAGAGTAAGTGTCTTTTAATCTGGCATCTTTCACCCAGTATAAAGCTTTTGTGATTCATGGATGTCATTCTACACAGTTCATTCCTTTTTATTGCAGAGTAGTATTCCATCAGATGCATGTGCCACAAATTGTTTCTTCATATGCCTGTTGATAGGCATTTGGATTGCTTCTAGATTTTGGCGGTTACAAATAAAATCACCACAAACATTCCTGCATATGTCTTTGGGCTTATGCTTTCCTTTCTCTAATACCTGGGAGTGGAATGGCTAGATCACAACATAGGAGTATGTTTAACTACTTAAGAAACTGCCAAACGGTGTGGTCAGTCTTTTTCATTTTAGTCATTCTAGATGTCTGGTATCACATGGTAGCTTTAAATTGTATTTCCCTAATAGCTGGTGATGTTGAATATCTTTTCATGTGAATTTTTGCCATGTCTATCTAATTTGGAGAAGTGTCTGTTCAAATATCTTATCACTGCTCTATTAAATGTTTTCTTATTATTGAGTTTTGAGAGTTCTTCCTAGATTCTAGATGAAAGTCCTTTATTAGATATATGATTTGCCAAATATTTCCTCCCAGTCTATGGTTTTCATTCTCTAACAGTGTTTTTCAGAGAGCAGTTTTTAGTTTTGATGAAGTTAAAGTTAACAATTTTTATGGGTCATACTTTGTGTCACATCTAAGAAATTTTTGCTTAATCCAAAGCCATAGAGATTTTTCTCCTATGATGTCTAAAAGATTAATAGATTTGGGTTTTACATGTGGGTGTGTGATATGTTGTCAGTTAATTTTTGTATATACTACAAGCTATATTCTGGAGTTCATTTATTTGGATATGGATATCCAATTTTTCAGCATCATTTGTTTACTCTCTACTGAATTCTCTTAGATATTACATTGATATAAGTATCTATCTTGATGCCAATACTACACTGTCTTGATTACTATAGTTTTATAATAAATCTTGAAATCAGGTAATGTTAGCCCTCCAAGGTTATTCCTCTTTTTCAAACTTGTTTTGGCTATTCTATGTCTCTCATTGTACATCTAATTTTATAATCAGCTTGTCAATTGCTACCAAAAAATACCCATTAAGAATGTGATTTGTATTGCATTGAACCTGTAGATTAATTTGGGAGAAATAACACCTTAACAATATTCAGTCCTTTCTGATTTGTAAACATCTCTCCATTTATTTAGGTCTTCATTAATTTCTTTCCTTGATGTTTTTTGTTTGTTTGTTTTCAGTTTATGGATCTTATACAACTTTACTCAAACTTATAACTAAGTATTCCATATTCTTTGATACTATTGTAGATGCTATTTTTTACTTCAATTTCTGATTGTCCATTGCTAGTATATAGAAATGCAATTGCTTTCTATATAATGATCTCCTTGTTCTGCAAGCTTGCTAAACTCATATGTTTGTACTGGTAAGTTTTTTTGTAGCTCTCATTGGATTTTCAACATAGATCATCATTTCCTCTGCAAATAAAGACAGGTTTATTTCTTCATTTCCAATATATGTGTTTTTATGTATATCTCTTGGTTTATTAGAGTGACTTATTCCACTATAGTGTTGAAAAGAAATGAAGACAGACATCCTTAATGTGTTCCTGATCTTAAGGGAAAAGCATTCAGTCTTTCACTATTACATATGATATCAACTGAATATTTCTCATAGATGCCTTTTATGAGGTTGAAGAAATTCCCTTTATTTCTCATTTGTTGAGAATTTATAAAGTCTGAAAAGGAAGTTAGATTCTTTCAAATATTTTTTTGTGTTCATAGAGATAGTTTTGTTTTTAACTTTTTGTTTTTAATATTGTGAATTACATTAATTGATTTGTTTAATGTTAAACCAACCTAACATAAACGACTCCTAGATATGATGCGTTATCCTTTTATATATTGTTGGACTCAGTTTGCTAAAATTTTGTTTAGAATATTTACATCTATATTCATGAGGGACATTGGTTTTTAGTTTTCTCTTCATTTCTGTCAGGTTTTGGTAACAGGATAATGACCTTGTAAAATAGATCAGGAAGTAGTCCCTCATGTTCAATTTTCTGAGAGTTTGTATAGAAAGTGCATTATTTTTTTCCTTAAATACTTGTTAGAATTTAATAGTGAATCCACTTGGAGTTTTCTTTGAGGGAAGGTTTTAAACTACAAATTCAATTCTTAGAAATAGATATAAGATTAATCAGTTTACCTAGTTCTTGAGTGAGCTTTGGTAGTTTGTTTTTTTCAAGGAATTTGTCCATTTTATCTATGTTGTCAAATTTATGGGCACAAAGTTGTTCATAATATTCTCTTATTATCCTTTTAGTATCTATAGAATCTGTAGTAATGTCACCTCTCTCATTCTGATATTGCTAATTGAGGGTTTTTGTCCTGACCACTGTGGGCTGGATGTTTCTTGACTTACTGATCTCATCAAAGCACCAGCTTTTGATTTCATTGATTTTTCTATTGTTTTTCTGTTTTCCATTTCAATGATTTCTGTTCTGATCTTTATTATTTTCTTTCTTCTTTCTTGAGGTTTAATTTACTCTTCTCTTTCTAGTTTCTTATGGTGGAATTTGAGGCCTGTCTTCTTCTTTAACAAAGGCATTGAGTGCTACAAATTTAGTTCAGTCTTGCTTTTTATCTAATCTTACAATCTCTGCCTTTTAATTGGGGTGTTTAGTCATTTACATTCATTGTGATTATTGATATGGCTAACTTAGTCTATCAATTTATCATTTGTTTTCTACTTGTCACATCTGTTCTTTGTTCCCCTTTCCTTCCTTTTCTACCTTCTTTAGAATTAGTTAAATATTTCTAATGATTCAATGTAATCTTTGTTGGTCTATCTACTATAAGTCTGATTTATTTTTTTATCTTACTGGTTGATTCAGGGTTCATGATATACCTCTTTATCAATCTACCTTCAAGTGACATTATAGCACATCATATATACTATGAAAACCTTATACTATTATATGTCCATTTCTCTCTTCCTGGCCTTTGGTTTTTTGTTGTTATATTACACTATTACACTAGTATATTACACTATTATATATATTATAATTACCACACAACATTTTAATTGTGTTTATTTTAACAGTCAATCATTTTTAAGTGATTTGTGTATTATCCACATAGTTCCCAATTCTACTGTTTTTCATTCATCTGTGTAGATTCCCTATTCCCATCTGGTATCATTTCCCTTCTGCCTGAAGGACTTCAACATCTCTTACAGTGCATGTGTGCTGGTGATGAATCCTTTCAGCTTTAATATGAGCTATAAAAGTATTTCTTTTGCTTCATTTGAAGAATATATATTTTGCTAGGTATAGGATTTTATGCTGTCAGCTAGTGGTTTGTTTCTTTTTATTACTTCAGTACTTTAAATATTTTGTCATACTGTCTTTTTTCACTTTCATTGTTTTTAACAAAAATCTTCTTCCACCCTAATTTTGGTCCTCTGTAAGTAGCCCATCTTTTTTTCCCTGGATCCTTTTAAATCTTGAGCACTTGATTGTGATGTGCCTTAGTGTAGTTTTCTTAATGCCTCTCATGCTTGGAATCTATTGAGCTTTGCATCTCTGGATTTATGGTTTTCATCAAACTTGGGAAAAAATCAGCCACTGTCTCCAAATATTTTTTCTATGCCTCCCTCTCACTGATTCCTTTAGGGACTCCAATTGCACATATATTAGATTGCTTGAACTTGTCCCAGAGGTTACTGATTCCCTGCTCATTTTTCCCCCATTATTATTCTTCCCCCCTCCCACCCGTGTTTCATTTTGCATATTTTCTATTGCTATAGAATCATGTTCATTAATCTTTGTGTGTATGTGTGTGTGGGGGGGGGTGCAACGTCTAATCTTCTGCTGGTCCCATCCAGTATACTTTTTATATCTCAGATATTATAGATTTCTATCTCTAAAGTTTTGGTTTGGGTCTTCTTTATGTCTTCCATGTTTTTCCCTAAAATTTTAAACACATCCTTCTCTACTAATTCTAACATCTGTGTCAGTCCTGTCTTATTTTAACTTAATTATTTTTTCTCCTCATTTTAGGTTATATTTTCAAGATTCTTTTTAACTTGGTTGGGCTGGGTATTTTTATGAATATTCTTGAGCTTTGTTCTGAGATGCAGTTAAGTTACTTGGAAATGATTTGATCCCTTCAGGTATTGCTTTCAATATTTGTTAGACAGGACCAGAGCCATGTGTAGTCCAGAGATAATTCTTCTCCACTATAGAGGAAGGAGCCTTCTGAGTACTTTCCCCAATGTCTCATGAACTCTTCTACTCTGGCTGGTGGGAATGGGCATTATTATCAGCCACGGGTGAACACTAGGCATAGTTTCCTCTAATCCTTATGAGTGGCTATTAGGAATATGTTTCCTAGAATGGGTCACTGAGCAGTCACTGAACCTTCTGTGACCCTGCCTTATCATTGATTAACATGAATGGTCAAACATCAAATCACAAAACCTACAAAGAAATAAAGCATAATGTGGCCTACTTACTCAAAAATTCGTGAAACTAGTGTTTCAAACTGACGCTTTTGGCCCTCCTTGCTAAAAATCAGTGCATTTATAAATAACCATAGAAGTGTTGGGTGGTCTTTTTCCCCCCACACAAAATTTGCTCTTTCATTGTTTCCTAAGCCTGGGATGCAAGGTAACTATAGTCAGTAAAATCAATACCTAAGGTATTAAATTGAGATGACTTCAAGCATTTTATGGATGGCATGGAAGGGGCAGAGGAATTAAGCTGTGCAGAATCAATTACTCCTGACAAATATTCTACTTTTGGATCTGACAGTTATCATCATGTCCATAAATTTGGAATAAGATCAGCCTTCAAGAGGCTATTTTCTTCCAGCAGATTGAATAAAATCAGTATACATGGATGGCAACTGAATAGTTGTATCTTTAAATAGGTCCCTGATCTGAACAGCAAAGCTTGCCATAGTAAACTAAGAAAGAGGTCATCAGGTCTATCCCTTCAATTATAATTTTGTTTAAACTAAAATAGAGCTCTTGCCTTGCTGGATGGCTAAGTTGGTTATAGCATCATCCCGTAGACCAAAAGGTTGAAGGTTCAATTCCCAGTCAGGGCACATATCTAGATTGTTGGTTCGATCCCCAGTAGGGGCACATACAGGAAGCAACTAATCAAGGTCGGTCTCTCTCTCTCTCTCTCTCTCTCTCTCTTTCTCTCTCTCTCCTTCCTCCCTCCCTTCCTGTCTCTAAAATTAATAAGCATATTCTTGAGTAACAATAAAAATTAATTTAAAAAAATAGAACTCTTGTTTCAAATAGTTTTTAAATAGAATACATAATTAAATCAAAATATAAAAAATATACAAATACCTAAGTAAAATGAGATGCTTTATTCTCTAATCCAGTCCCTTTTGCATTAAATGTGCATACCAATCACCTAGGGGTCTCCTTGAAAGTACAGATTCAGACTCAATAGGTCTGGGATAGGTTTGAGATTCTGCATTCCAACAAGATCCCAGGCAATGCTGCTGCTAGCCACTTTTAGCAGCAAGGACTTAGGTGTTTTTAAAATTTCAGAGTCCAGGACATCAGCTCCAGAGATTCTTATACAATAGAGCTAACATGAGACCCAGGCCTCTGTATTTTTAACAAACCCTTCAGGTGATTCTGATACAGGTGCTTCATGAGCCATAATTTGGGAAATGCTGCCCTAGCACAATTTGGATCTCCCCAGGTTTTACTAAAGCACTCCTTTCAACTTCAACCAAATGTCTCCATAGAGAAATGTGCAATATTCCTCAAACTTAGCTTTGGAACACTAAGAGTAAATCAATGTTTCATGCATTAAACCATCAGACAAATAAATAAAAGTTTGTGCTCAAATAAGTTGGAAAATTTTGGCTAATTTGTCCTCTTCTTGACACTTCATAAGGCACATCATCGCTGAAAAATTTTGTAATATAAGCGCAGTTTAAATTATTTATGCCAATTTCTTCCAAACTTGTTTGAATGTGGGATCTTCCAGCCTCCTTCTCCTGTGTTTGGCTGTTAACAGCCTGCAGTAGCTTGGAGAATTCTATGATCAAGGACCAACAAACAATATTTCAGCATTGTCAAGTGGTGTCTAAGACCCTAGATCCTTTTCATTAAAAAAAAAGTCTTCTGTAATGCAAATTAAAACCACAGTGAGATATCACCTCACATCTGTCAGAATGGCTATCATCAATAAATCAACAAGTTGGCTGGTGAGGATGTGGAGAAAAGAGAACCCTGGTGCATTGTTGGTGGGATTGTAAATACTGCAGTCACTATGGAAAACAGTGTGAAGGTTCCTCAAAAAATAAAATATAGAACTACCTTATGACCCAGCAATTCCACTTCTGGGTATTTTATCCAAAGAAATCCAGAACACTAATTTGAAAAGACATATGCACCCCTATATTCATTGCAGCATTATTTACAAAAGCCAAGATATGGAAGCAACCTAAGTTGTCCATTGATAGATGAATGGATAAAGAAGATGTGAGATATATATATATACACATACACATATACATGGAATAGTATTCAGCCATAAAAAATGAAACCTTGCGATTTGTGACAACATGGATGGACCTGGAGGGTATTATGCTAAGTGAAATAAATCAGACAAAGACAAATACCATATGATTTCATTTATATGTAAAATCTAAAAAATAAAATAAACAACCTCATAGATACAGAGAACAAATTGGTGGTTACCTGATGGAAGAGGGGTTGGGAGGATGGGTGAAAAGGTGAATAGGATTAAGAAGTACAAATTTCCTTGCCCTAACCGGTTTGGCTCAGTGGATAGAGTGTCGGAATTGCTACTGAAAGGTCCCAGGTTCGATTCCGGTCAAGGGCATGTACCTTGGTTGCAGGTACATCCCCAGGAGGGGGTGTGCAGGAGACAGCTGATCGATGTTTCTCTCTCATCGATGTTTCTATCTCTCTATCTCTCTCCCTTCCTCTCTGTAAAAAAATCAATAAAATATATATATTTTTAAAAAGTACAAATTTCCAGTTATTAAAATAATCCAGGGATGTAAAGTACAGCATAGGGAATATAGTCAATAACACTTTAATAACTATGAATGGTGCCAGGTAGGTACTAGACTTATCGGGGATCATTTTGTAAGTTATATAAATGTATAATCACTATGTTGTACACCTAAAACTAATATAATAATGTATGTCAATTCTAATTGAAAAACAAAAAATAAATTTAAAAGCCTCCAATTCCTTTGTTTTCCTGTTCATCGCTCTTGCTTTTTTAACACCTTCATCCTGATCTGTCTCTTAACTTTAAAAAAAATTGTCCTCCATTCAGGAAGAAAAATAGGTGAAATAATGTAATATGCTGATCTTGGTTAAATGCTAATATGTACTTTTCCCAATCAAAAATAATTTACCCTGTTAAAGTAAAAATCCTCCTTAAAATATGCAGAAAAAATGTGTTTACCTCTTAAATGTTAATTTACTAAGTTCCCTTGTGATCAAAATAAAGTCCTTTTAAAGATTCAATATCACTTTTCCAATTATAAATCCAAGTTGCAAGATCATAATGCTTAAGATGTATGTCTAAGCAGAACTCAAAGTTTAGTTTTGGTTTCTTTTTTATTGCCCAACATAAGAACATAATTTGGAAGGGAAAATTGGGGGGGAATTCTCATAATCTCCTCATACTTGCAAATCAATTATTCCCACCACTCCCTGAGAACAGCATTGAAAAACAAATACTAGTTAGTAGAGATATAAAGTGATTCTTCCACATTCTCCCTAGGAAATAAAGCCCTGACCCCTATGCACTCTGTAGCATCCCCAGGTCTCCCCTAAATCCATTCTCTCCATCATTTCCCACTGTTCCTATGAGCCAAGCACCTAGAACCACAATGGTGTTTTAGGATTATGACCCCCAGTCAGGCACAAGGAAGGCTGAAAGGCCAGATCTTATCTGTTCTGGGGAGCATTTAAAAGAGCAACATAGCCCTGGCTGGTGTGGCTCAGTTGGTTGGAGTGTCGTCCTGTATGCCAAAAGGTGGAGGATTCAATTACAACAACAGGTCATGGATTCAATTCCCCATGAGGGCACATACCCAGGTTCCATCCCTGATTGGGGTGGGTACAGGAGGCAACTGATCGACATTTCTCTCTCACCTCTCTCTCCTCTCTCTCTCTCTCTCTCTCTCTCTCTCTCTCTCTCTCTTTCTCTCTCTCTCTCCCTCCCTCCCCTCTCCTTCCCTCTCTCTCTTTAAAAAAAATCAATAAGCACATATCCTCAGGTGAGGATTAAAAAAAAATCAACATATATGTCCCTAAACTCTTTTTTAAGGTCCCTGAGAAAGCCATATATGTGTAGTAGACATGGTAGTAAGGGGTTTGTAGGGTGTTTTTTCCTGCTGAATCCTCTTCCAACAGTTACTCTTGATGTACATATGTCCATTATTCCTATTTTACAGGTTAAAAAACCAAAAACCAAGGCTTAAAGTTAATTCAAAGTCAAGTGGACAAACTGGCATTTGAATCCATACCTATCTGACAAGTTCAGGCTCTTAGCCTCTATGTTTCATGCCTATACCCCTCTCCTCCTGGAGCACAGACTTTCTGGTTATCAATATCTCCATAAATTCCCCTGCCCCAGTCAACCACAGCTTTGTGCCTGTGGGGTCAGGGTATGTCTGTCATCAAATACATGAAGAGATTCTTGGTATCTCTGTGGCTCTGACCTCAACCTAATCATCTGAGGGTTACAGCTCTCAGTGAGTGTTGGGAAACTCCGTGTAACTCATGACAGGCAGAACCATGACTCCTAAAAGATGTCCAGCCTAACCGCCAGAACCTGTGAATAAGTTACCTTACATGGCAAAAGGACATTGCAGATGTGATTAAGAGCATGGACCTTGGGATAAGGAGATTATACTGTATTATCCAAGTGAACTCAATCTAATCACAGGAGTCCTTAAAAGCAGAGAACATCTTTCCCTGCTCCGTCAGAGAAGAGTTAGAGAGATGTGAAATGAGGACTCAACCTACCATTGTTGGCTTTGAAGATGGAAGGAGGAGGCCACAAATCAAGGAATGCAGTGGCTCCTAGAGGCTGGGAACAACCTTTGGTTTAAAGCCAGCAAGAAAATAAGGACATCAGTCCTACAACCACGAGGAACTAAATTTTACAAACAACCAAATGAGCAAAGAAAGCGATACCTCCCCTGGAGTCACCACTAAGGAAGGAAGCCCTGTCAACATCTTGATTTCAAAACCAGTAAGATCCAAGACTTCTGACCTACAGAACTGTAATATATTGTTTAGAAATTGTGTTATGTTTAACTTACTAAGTTTGTGTTAATATGTTACAGCAGCAATAGAAAAATAATATAGATTTTGGTACCTCTATGTGAAATGCTACTATAACAAATATTTACAAACATGAAAGTAGCTTTGGAATTGGACAATAGGTAGAGACTAGAAGAATTTTGGAGAGCATGATAGAAGTAGCCTAGATCACCTTGAATAGACTGTAGTATAAATAAGGATATTAAGATTCCACTGGTGAGGGCTCAGAAGGAAATGAAACGCATTATAGAGAAACCTAAATTGCCCTAGAGAATATCTAATTCAACATGACCAGACTGTTAGTAGACACATGGCATTAAGGATACTGTCAGTGAGTACTCAGAAGGAAGTGAGGGACAGGTTACTGAAAACTGGGGGGAAGATGACACTTGTTATACAGTGACAGAAAGTTGAGCATAATGTATTCTGCAGTTTTGTGGAAAGTAGAACTTATAAGTGATGACCTTGTATATTTAACTTAGAATATTTCCATGCCAAATGTTGATGGTACAACCTTGTTTTTTTCTTGATATTTATTGTCAAATATGAGAGGAGAGTAATAAAATGAGGGAAGATCTGTTAAGCAGAAAAAGAAGCAGGGCTGGATGATCTTGGACCTTCTAAGCCTTCCCCGATGGCAAAAGATGCCAAAATTAAGAGATGCACTGTTATGAAAGGGTGCTCTACATAAAGTCCAAGGGTGTGGGTGTATAACCTTTTGTGATTTATCAGGAAGAACAAAATTTCAAATTATTCTATCATCAACAATGTTCTCTGAAGAGATTAAGGATATAACTGCTAGGTCCCTGCTTCAGCCATCTCAGCAGCAGTCAAAATCAAAGATTATCTCAGAAATATCTATGGCCCTAAGTGGTTTGGCTCAGTGGATAGAGCGTTGGCCTGCGGACTAAAAGGTCCCAGGTTCAATTCCGGTCGAGGGCATGTACCTTGATTGCGGGCACATCCCCAGTAGGAGGTGTGCAGGAGGTAGCTGATCGATGTTTCTCTCTCATAGATGTTTCTAACTCTCTATTCCTCTCCCTTCCTCTCTGTAAAAAATCAATAAAATATATATTTTAAGAAAGAAGTATCTATGGACAATCCTCTTGTCTAAGGTAGTGAATCCTGGTGACATACATGAGAGATCCATAAAGTTCTTGAGAAACTGGTATCAGCAGAAACACTGCACAAAATGAAAGAAGGTTGTCAGTCCCTTAGATTCTATAATGAAGATAAAACTATTTGATTGCAAAACACATGCTACCTTTCGGGAAGAATCAAGGGCGAGGGAACCCAGAAGGCAGAGCATGAATCCAGAGGGTGGAGCTGCAAATCAGAGGATTATTCCTAGGGCTTGAAACTTTATGGAATTTTCTTGGCTAGTTTTATAAATACATAGGATTGGTAGCTCCTTTTGACCTTCCATTTTTCTCCCATGTTGAACCAGAATTGCTATAGTTGTTAACCCATGCCTATGCCACCACTGTTTTTTGGGAGCTAAGAACTGTTTTCAGTTCATGGGTCCACAGATGGAAAGAAATTGTGCACCAGGATAGATCATACTCCCCACTATGTGTGACTATTTCAATGGTGTGACTTTGGGGCAATGATCCTAGCTACATCTGATCCTGTGAGCTCATCATCACCATCTCTGGAATTCCTGTTCCCCTTAAACCAGTGGTTGGCAAACCGTGGCTCGCGAGCCACATGCGGCTCTTTGGCCCCTTGAGTGTGGCTCTTCCACAAAATACCACGTGCGGGTGCGTACGTACAGTGCGAAGTTGACTTAAAACTTTAAGTAAAGTTTATTAAGTTAATTTTAGGGAATGTTGTGGAGTGAAAGAAGATGTAGTGTCGAGGATTGAGAAAGGTATGTTGAGATGGTTTGGACATATAGAGAGGATGAACGAAAGGAGATAGACGAAACAAGTATACAAGACGAGTGTGGATGGGAGAGTTGGAAGGGGTCGACCTCAGCGAATGTACCTCAATCAGATTGAGGACGTTTTTAGCAAAGGCCAGCTTAGGAGTACCCTAATTAAGTTAATAACAATGTACCTATCTATATAGTTTAAGTTTAAAAAATGTGGCTCTCAAAAGAAACTTCAATCGTTGTACTGTTGATATTTGGCTCTGTTGACTAATGAGTTTGCCGACCACTGCCTTAAACCAACCCATGTCACCTTCTGTCACTTTCATCTAAGAGTTCTGATCAACACCCCAGCCTACCTCACCTTAGGAGACGGTAACTCAGCCCCATTTCAAAGCCACACTATAAAACAAAGCAAACCTACCAACAGCACAGACCACAACACTCAGTAAGCTAATCGGTCTGATGGGCTCAGAATTTCCCCAGTAACCTTGAAACACATTCCACACGGTCGTTTTACAAGGCTGATTAATCTAATTGATTTCCAGAATTAGGATCTTGGAGAACCCCGTTATTTTAAAATCAATCTTCATCAGGAGTTGATAATACTTCATCCATGCTGAGATAGTTACTGAGGCCCAGGAGGGATTTCAGCCAAGCCTCTATTTGAAGTTGTCATGGAGTCTGCTCAGACTTCAAATGTTTGAGCATCTCTGGAACACACACGCTTGCCAACAGCAGTTTTTAAGCAGGGAGTTTCTCTCTACCTGCAGCTCATCATCTCTTCCCCAGGTATTATCCACACTGAAGGATAATTCTCATCACCACCATCAAAAAGATTTATTAAAGCATATTTCTTTTTGCAATTGGCTCAGCAGATATCATAAGCCCTATTAAAATATGATGCTTGTTTCTCAAAGCATTATGTCTGATCTCTGCAATTTGGCTTGACATTTCAGACTTGAGGCTTGCAAAAGGGACTTTGTGAACTGCCTTTAAGCTCCGATTCAAAGTCACCAGCCCCTGCCCATGTTGAAGACTGTTTATCAGCCTTCTGAAGGCATTCACTCTCCTCTGATTTCTTCTCCTACCTGCCATGAGAAACACTGCCTTCGCTTGCTCCAAACACTGCATTTTCAGGAGCAAAACAAGAAAAATTCTGAAGCTACTGTATCTGAAGTTTCTTCCAATGTGCTCTCTTACAAACTCATTGCAACACAAACTCCAGAAAATATGAGGACATAGTATATTTATGTGCTTTCTCTCCTCACTGTAATGACCTGGAAAGTAATTGAAAACTCTGCTTTCAGGTCCCAACACAGATGGTCAGTATTAAGGTCTCCACGTGGAACAGGAATGGACAGAATCCACTCAGAAGCTGGGAGTACATTGCAAAGACTTCACAACTCTGCCCACAGCTGCCTCTGTCTGCTCCACTACCCGCCACCCCAATTCACCCGATTCAGGAGAGCCTGGATGAACTAAGATTCCTGGGCAAAGCCACTTTTGATAAAACATGGAGCTCAGGCCTGTGTCTGAGACAGTGAGCTCAGGGCATGGCAGTGGAAAATGTGGGTGACTGTTAGAATCTTAAGAGAACAACTTTCATCTTTGCCATAATTCATTTACTCATTTCATTCAACTAACGCAGCACCTACTCTGTGCCATATCCTACCCTGCGTGTCTGCTCCCCAAAGCCCTGTGCCCTAAGCCAAAATATGCATCTGACTCACCTGAGGATCTTGTTGAAATCCATGTCTGGCCAGTCAGCCTAGACAGTGGTCAGCAAACTGCGGCTCAGCAAACTGCGGCTCGCGAGCCACATTCGGCTCTTTGGCCCCTTGAGTGTGGCTCTTCCACAAAATAGCACGTGCGGGCACGCACATAGTGCGATTGAAACTTCGTGGCCCATGCTCAGAAGTCGGTATTTTGTGGAAGAGCCGGTATTTTGTGGAAGAGCCACACTCAAGGGGCCAAAGAGCCGCATGTGGCTCGCGAGCCGTGGTTTGCCGACCACGGGCCTAGGACAAAGCCTGCAATGCTACATTTCTAACAAGCTCCCAGGCGATGCTGAAGCTGAGTAGGAAAGTCTACAGAAGCTTATAATCTAGAACAGTGGTTTTTTTAACTAAGGATGATTTTGCTTCCCAAGAATATTTGGCAATGTCCAGAGGTATCTTTGGTTGTCACATCCAGAGAAAGAGAATGCTACTGCTATGTAGCGAGTAGAGGCTAAGGATGCTGCTCAGCATCCTACAAGGCACAGGACAGGCCCCACATGTCAATAGTGCCAAGGTTGAGAAACTGATTAAGAATTGCCTGGTTTCTGATAGTTGCCAGAGGGGAGGAGGTTTGGGGGACTAGGTGAAAAAGGTAAAGGGATTAAGGAATACAAATTGGTAGTTACAACATAATCACAAACGTAAAGTATAGCATAGAAAATACAGTCAATAATATTGTAATAACTATGTGTGGTGCCAGGTGAGTACTGAAAATATTGGGCACACTTTGTAAAGTATAGGATTGTGTAACTACTATGCTATACGTCTGAAACCAATACAAAATAATATTGAATCTAAACTGTAATTGACAAATAAATTGGGGGGGGGGAGAATTACCTGTGTGTCCCTATAATCTAGCTCCACCACTGGAAATGAGACCTTATAAAAGGCTAGACAGTATAAATAATGAGCTCCTAGATTGTATCAAGCAAGTTTTAAGCACCTTACATACACTCCATCCTCACAATCACCCCTTATAAGCCCATTTGTACAGATGAGAAAATTGAGACTCAGTGACATGAAGACACAGGCCCAAAGTCACCAGTGTCAACCAATGGATGTTGGTGTCAATTCGATGCCAACAGGAATACAAAATTTGGGGTGCCATGAAGAAGGAAACTTTACTCAGTGCAAAACAGCTCAATTACGATATAGAACAACTGTGAAAACAGCAAGGTTGTGAGACAGCCCTGGGGCCAGGCTCCTCTCAGTCTAGACCACTTTGCTCTGCTCCTCATTCAACCTGGGAAATACATTCTTCAGTCTTCCATGGAAAAGGAAAGTACACTCTCAGAGTCAGAGGGTAGCTGACTTATATAGACAGAAGTCCCTGCCCCTGGTCCCTGATTGGTCTGACCTCATGCAAATGAGGACTCCAAATCGTCGCAGTGTGATTGGTCCAAAAGTCACTGTCCTGATTGGTCATAGTAGAAACTCTGATTGGTCAATGAAGAAGCTAATGGATATATAGCTGTGCAGCACCAATTGGATGTGGGAAGCTTCAGTTCAAATAGGAGTCCAGGAATGCCTTTATAAGCACTGGCTCAGATGTCAGAAACACAGTGCAGGCAGGCAGTGTAATGCAGGGGGCAGGCAGCTTAGTGCAGGCTTCTCCTGAAGTGTGACTTGCATGAGAGACTCCTGTATAGAAATGGCTGGTGGGCTCTGTGTTTTTTATTATTATTGTTTTTGGTGGTGGTGGTTTTTGTTTTGTTTATTATTTGAGCCCATTAGCAACCAGGAGCCCTTCTTAGTAGGTATCTTCTTTCTCAGGATCCACACCAGTTAGGAAGTAGCACAGCCAAGACTCAAACCCAGTTCTTAAACAAAGATCCTCATCATTGTCCTATTTCAAAAGGTACTTAAGAAGTTAATTAAGTCCAGTCAGCATTGCTCAGTGGTTAAGCATCAACCAATGAACCAGGAGGTCATGATTCAATTCCCAGTCAGGGCACATGCCCACTTGCAGGCTTAATCCCCAGTGTGGGGTGTGGAGGAGGCAGCCAAACAATTATTCTCTCTCATCATTGATGTTTCTATCTCTCCCTCTCTCTTCCTCTGCTATCAATAAAAAACATATTTTAAAAATATAAGTGAATTAAATAGCGAGCTAAAGAAATAGACTAATTCTATTTTCCATTCTCAATTCCCCTCCTCCACAATTTAAAGATTTTTACAAAATAGACAAAGAATAAGCAAGATTGGCCATAAACCCCAGTCTTTCCCACAGCTCACCTCAGAGAGCCAGCAGTATGCTGCTGACAGGTTCCTGCCCACCAGGCTGCACAGCACTTGTTAGACCCAGCAGGGAAGCCTTCCCCTGAGCTTTCTGAAATGCCCCACCCACCTAATAGCTCTCTTCCTGGACCACTAGGACTTTGATTTAAAGAGATACATCTCTTACAGCCAAAGTTCTCCCTTGTGGCACTGTGGCCCCCGCCCCTGCCCAAGGGACATTTAACATTGTTTGGAAACATATTTGGTTATCACAAGTGGACAGGAGGGCTTGCTATTGGCATCTAGCAGATAGAGGTCAAGGGTGCTGCTAAACATTCTACAATGCACAGGGCACAGTGCAAAGAATTATTGGAACTGAAATATCAATAGTGTTGATGTTAAGAAACTCTGCCTTAGAGAGTAATTCCTACTGATCACCAATATTTATAGCAGAGCTTGGAGGATTTATGAGGCAGCGGTTAAAGCCATGCCCTAGAGTCAAGTAATCTGGGTCCACATCCGAACTCTCCTGCTTATTAGTTGCTTGACCTTGGGCAAGTCACTTCACGCCTCTGAACCTCAGTTCCACATCATTTAAATGGGATTCCCGAGGCTTACTTCACAGGGTCGATAAGAGCAGTAAATGAGAGAAGCACCAGGCACAATAAAAGCAGCCAACAAATGGCAGGTGGGTGCCGTAGCCATCTTCATCTTCTTCACATAAGGATGTTGCTTTGCTCTAGACCTCAGCATGGTGTAGGCACACAGGGCCCGGCCCTTGGATTGCTGAGAATAAGGCCCTTACAAGTGTGCTCAAGAATCAAAGATCTCAGGTTCAAAGGGGGCTGGTTGCCAGACAAAGGGCCACAAACTGCTGCCTTAACAGAAATGTCTCACAGTCTAAAGTCTGATATCAAGGTGTCAGCTAGTGGCGTCCTTCTGAGGGCTGTGAGGGAAGGATCTAGTCCATCCCTCTCTCCTAGCTCCTGGCAATCTTCTGTTCTTCTTGGCTTGAGGCAGGATAACTCCAATCTTCACCTGGTCTTTTCCCTGTGTCTCTGTGCCCAAATTTCCCCCAAGGACAGTCATACTTGAATGAGGGGTCCACCCTGCCTCAGTATGACCTCATCTTAACTAATTACCTCTGCAAGGACCTATTTACAAATAAGGTCACATTCGATAGTTCTGGGGGTTAAGATTCCAACATACAAATCTGGGGAAAACAATTTTTCCCCAGGGTTTGGAAGCTGCTGTGTCCGTCAGTTCTCCTTGGGGAAGTGTAGGAACCACAAAGGACATCTTGAGTTCATGCACCCTCAGGCAGATAAGCTATGATTATCTCATTTTAAAGATGGGGCAAGTGAGGCCTTGAAAGGTTAAACACTGCACACAGGTGCACAGCCTGAGAGAGTCTTTTGTCCAGGTGTCTTGCTCCAAGGAGGAAAGTCCTACAGGGGCTGATGGGAGAGAAGAGGGGTCTTTGGCACAAGCAAGAGATCCAAGAAAGGAGATGGGGAGCCACTGGTCACTCTGCTACATGCAACTAGACAGAATCAAGTTTCAGGGGGACAGTTGAAAAGTAGAGAATTAGGGATCAGTCAGGGAAAAGGCAAAAAAGAAACAAAGAGCTTTGGGGGGAATATGCAGGATCACAGATCGTTTTGCCCTCTAATTCCATCCCCTTTAGACAGTAAGCGCCACGCAGTTATCTGGTCTGCTCTGATCTCAGATAGAGTTCTGATTCTGAGCACAGAGCCCCATGAGGTGAGTGTGCAATAAGCATGTATGGAGTGCATGCATCACTTGGGTATGCTTCTGAAAAATGCAGATTGCACACCCCACACCCCAGACTTAGACTCTCTAGGGTAGGGCCCAGAAATCTGTGGTTCCTACACTTCCCCAAGGATAACTGAGACACAGCAGCTTCCAAACCCTGGCGAGAGGACTGTCTCTCTGGGTCCCATCAGGAAAGCTCCTGAGAATGTCTATAGCTGGAGGACCTTAGGACCCAGCAGTGCAGCACTGGGCACAAGCACTGTACTAGACACTGTGAAGTCATGTATTATTTAATCAAAAACAAGTCCTCCAGGAGGACTAAATCCACATAGTAAATAGGTGTTCTGAAAGCTCAGCACCCATTAGTGGTGTGTAATGACTATGAGGGCTCTATTAGATGCTCTGAGGAGCTGTTTAAACATCCTGACAGGCAATTCAGAGTCATAAAATTTCTCATAAAGGTAGACGTCGCTGTGCAGGCTCTCAGGAGAACCTCTATGTTTTACAATTAAACTGATACCTACTATTTTCTCAGATAATCCCATTTTGTTACCTGGGGTATCAGAGGCCCATGATGATGGGTTATCTGTTTAGGGGGCCTCTGGCAGCTCCCTCAAACACAAAGTGTGAGGAGTCCAGGAGAGATGAGGAGCTACTTAGAGGACCCAAGTCTCCCACAGTCCTGTCACACAACTGCTGCTCGGACACAGGCCCAAGAACCTTCCTAACCCCGCCCTGCCCTCTAGTGGGAAGAAAGGGAATCAAGAGGGCAAGGAGGCACCATGTTAGTGAGGGTCAGCACTAGCTGCTGTGACAAGCAAGCCCCTACATAGATAATGGCTCAAACATAATAGAAAAAATTTCTTGCTCTTATAAAGTCCAAAACAACTATTCTAAGTCAGAGAGAAGTTCTCCTCCAGCAGTGATCCAGGGATCTGGCCTCTTTCCCTCCTGTTTCCATCACCATCTCCAACTTGTGGATCCTAAGGTCACCATACTGCATCTAGCCAGCAGAAAAGAACAGGGAGAACCCTATGTGAGGGTTTCATGGACTCCAGTTTCCAGCCTCCCTTGCAGTGTGGTGTGGTCATGTGACAGAGTCCTAGCCAATAAAATGTGAACAGAAGTATTAAGAGTCTCATCTGGACTAATGAAGGGGAAATGGATTTGATAACAATGACTGTTTCTCCCACACTCACAGGCCTATTTAACCCAACCCAGATTATCATGGGGAACTAAGTGGCAAAGATGATGGTAATAATAACAACAGCAACAATGACGATGATGATAATGATGATGGTGGTGGTGGTGGTGGTGGTGTCACGTGGACAGTCTCAGCTCCTCACCAAGTATCCATTCATCCCAGTTTGGGGATCACTCCTCCCTCTTTCTCTGCCAATTGGTTCCAAAGAGGTTGTCTTCCCCTTTGGAGACAGAAGTGCCCATGTCTGAACTCAGGACATGGAATCATGTGATCCAGACCTAAACAAAATACCCCAACTGCCCTGGCACATAAAGGTTCAGACATGGGCACATCATCTGAAGCGGGATGGTCAGAAATAATGAGCCTCAGCTCAGGGCCTCTGTGCTACTGAGAAAGAGGACTCGGTCACACCCAACAACATGGGCTGCAGCGCCCGGGACCCACTGTGGGCCTGGTCGTCAGACCCAGCGAAGTCAGAGCCGAGAGGAGGAAAGAGGCACTGAACCCAGCCACACCTCAAGCCTTAACTTACCACAGCATTTCCACTTAATGGGCCAGCTAATTCTTTTTGAAAACTGGTGAGAGTCAGTTTTCTGTCGCAGTTACCGAAAGAGCCCCCACTGACCAGAGAGTAGTGTCCCAGGTGCTGTGCTCCTTATTTATGAACCCCTTGAAGGACTATTGTGGCTATCATTCCCGTTTCTCAGATGGGGAAAGTGAGGCTTGGAGAGGCCGACAAACATGCCCAAGGTGATAAAGCCAGTTCTGCGTTCCCATCCATGCAATCTTATTCCCAAGCCCACGCTTGTACACACAATGACACACCTGCTATCCACAAATGCTGCATGGATGTTTCGTGCACACCAAGCCCTTTGCCATGTACCTTATAAAATGCAGGTCCAGCCCAGTCGGCGTGGCTCAGTGGTTGAGCACTGACCTATGAACCAGGATGTCATGGTTCGATTCCCGTCAGGGCACACATGCCTGGGTTGCAGGCTTGATTTCTGGTTGGGGGCACGTGAGAGGCAGACAATGGATGATTCTCTCTCATCACTGATGTTTCTATATCTCTCTCTCCCTTCCTCTCTGAAATCAATAAAAATATATTTTTTAAAAATAAATAAATAAAATGCATTCATCCTGGGAAAGACAGAGGGGTACAGGAGGGGGGTGATCAGACTCTGCAATTGGACAGACCTAGATTTGATGACAGCTCTACTCCTTTGGCTGTGTGGCTGTGGGGGAATTACCTAGCCTCTCTGAGCTTCATAAAAGGCAGAAGAGGTAGGTCCTATTGTTTAAGATTGATGCCTGGGCATGGGAGACCCTGGGAACTAGGGGAAATTAAAGCTTCCTTTTGTAAGTTTAATCACAGAACTCAGTACACAACTACCAGGACAGAGAGACTGCAAAGTCACCCCTGAGACAGAGCAGCTTCCCGGCCATGCGGCTTAGTTGGGTCCAGATGGAGGCCTCGGCCTCCCTGAAGGTAGAAAGTGACCTGAGCAGCAAAGGAGGCTGAGAAACTGAGGCACTGGCAGTGTCCACCACACACTGCTCAGGGGTCAGTGTGCTTCACCTGTGACTCACGCACACCTCAGATCAGACCGTCACAATCACCGGGCCCCCAATATCAGTCCTGGACACGGTTCTCCTTCCTCTGAGGTCACACTTCCTCAGCAGTCTCCATGTGGCAGATGGCTTTACAGTGAACCTTGCCTTCAAGGGAAGAGGCTCCAGCCTTGGACCTTTTACATCTTAGTGTGAAAACATTAAAGCTGGCACATGGTGTGCGTCAAGCAGGGAGCTTGGTTAGCATGAGTCTCTGTGTGCAGAGCGTGGGCTGTGGAGCCAGCCTGTCTGAGTGTCACCTCTTCCTATGTGACCTCTCTGTGCCCATTTCCTTCACAGAGTAACCATAGTGCCCATCTAACCATCTTATAGGGTTCTTGTGAGAAATAAGTGAGATGGTTTATGTAAAACTCTTAGAAGAGCTTAGTAAAGGTTAGATTTAACTATCAATTCCCAAGTCTGCTCAGCTGAGGGACAGTGCTCAGAGCAGGTCCCTGACCCTGCAAGGAGAAGGTCACCTGGGCCACCTGGAGAGGTCTTCCCAACAAGCCACTCTTCCCTGGGAACATTCCAACCCTCTTTCCATTTATCCAGTCAACACATTTATTGAGGACCTATGTGTCAGGCACCAGGGAAGCAGTGTTGAGAAAAAAGAAATTTCTTGCCCTGATAAATGTTAAGCTTTGTTGAGGAAAACAGACGTTAATCAAATAATCACAGGAATAAATTTAAAATGACAACTAAGGTCAGTGCCTGACAGAAATGCACCTGCTGGGATGGGAGAAGGTATAGTGGGCAAGTCGCCAGGCAGAGAAACCAGAGAATGCTTCCCTGGGGAAATGATATAAGGACTGAAATCAGAATGATGAATAGGAACTAATAAAGTGAAAAGGAGGAAGAACGATTATGCCAGGCAAGTGGAATCACTTGTGCAAAGGTCCTGGGGTATGAGGAAGATGGCAAGCGTGATGGACCAAAAGAAGAGAAGCTGCAAGCAAGCAAACTTTTATGGAGGGATAAGAGGCTTTGCTGAAGTGAAAACATCCCCTTGTTCCTTTGAGCCCCACTTCAGGGCTCCTGAACCCCTCAGACACCCACAAGAAATCCTGGCAGGCCAACTCTCCAATTAAATAAGAAATTCACAGATTTTGAAGTGACTTACTAGGTTGGCCCACCCCAGAGAATGTTAAAAGTGTCTATTGAGGGCAGCAGAAGTTTCAGAGTGTGGTTCCCTCCAACTGCACCCATGGAGAGATGTACACTCATGCTCAGGTAATCCTACTCTGAACACGGGCACAGGTGTGCAATATGCTGAAAAGCTCAGCTTTGTTTCAGCATTTAATGATCACCCACCTCACATGTAGTTTTTCTTTAAATATGTTCTCCCAGAGTATGTCTTTGCTGCATCCTGTGCAGCTGGCAGAATGAATTTGGCCCTTTTCATCCAGAGACCCTTTAAATTACAAATGAAACAGTTCATGAGGTGTTGGTGGATCATCCAGCTTTAAACAGACAGCACATTCTAAGACCATTTGTCTTGTCCTGGGCCAGCAGGGGGCAAGGGATGCAGATGGAGCATCCCTCACCTCTCTCTTGGTTTGCTATTCATTAGGATCATCATGGATGCAACAGCCCCTCAGTGAGAACCCAAGGAAGCCTCTGTTCCATCCTCCAGGGCACGCTGCAGCTTGTCCCTCTGCCCACCCTGGAGGCAGTGAGAAAGGAAAGCCCTATTTCTTGAGAGCTAACCACATTCTGTGCTTGTAAAGGGTTTTCTGCACAATATGACATTGAGATCTGATCTATTATTAGCCCCATTTTAGAGATAAGCAAACAGAGGCTCACAGAGATATATCAACTTGCCCAAGGTCACACACCAGAAAAGAAGAGCCAAGATTTGAACTCCTTCAATGGTGGAGAGGGGCTTGGGTGAATGAAGCAGGGTGCTCTCTCCAGAGAGTTTGGCTGCCTGAGGCATGGATACATATATTCACTCAACAAACATTTCCTGAACCACTCGCTAGATTCTGGGTGCTGGGAATACAGAGGTAAGCAAGTCACTACACTCTGTATCTTACAAACTTTTCTCTACCCAGCCCCTCCACAGTGACACCTCCCATTGGTCATTATCTCCATCCATCCCTCTCAACATTTACTGGGCACTGTTAACTGCCAGGCTCTGGACAAAAGCTGGGGACAGAGAGGGATAAGATGTGAACTTCCTAGGGTGACAGACACATTAGCAGATGATCGATGGCAGGACAGTATGAAATCAGATGGGTGCCTGGGGCTATTGTGAGAACAAGGGACAGATGGCCCTAACCCATCTCAGGGTCAGAAATGGCTTCTAGAGAGATGTGCAGCAGGCTACTGCTTGCTCATGCCGTGGCAAGTTTCCCTTCCATGCTGGCAGAGCCCACAGTTATTTTCTGGTTCCACCTGTTCCCAGGTACTCTGGGAAATTCTAATCTGCAGAGAACAATCATGGTGGTCTCACTTACCAACCTAGGTGATGGATTTATGGATGGGCATGTTTACCAGTTCAGGTCAATGAGACATTGTGGTAGGAGGGCACTGGGAGGAAGGGAGATGTGTGCTGGGAGCTTCTAAGAAATAATTTTAGATCCCAAAAACATGTGCATGGCTGGGATGATCTCTTTCTTCTCTATCAGAATGATGACTACAAATTAATGAAGAGAAAGGCAGGTGGAATGCATGTGCAAAGGTCCTGCGCTGTAAGGAAGGATGCCAAGTATCATGGACCAAAAGAAGAGCAGCTACAAGCAAGCAAACTTTTATGGAAGGAGGAGAGGCTGCATGGATTTCTGAGTCTGCATGGATTGCTTGGACCGGAGGCAAAATTGTACAGATTTGCTGACTTGAATGGGTTAGCTGGAGAATACACCAGGCATGGCAGATGGAAAGACGGAAGGAGCTAGGGGACCTTGTGATTCCATTGACCTCTGAGTCAACCAACCCTGTAATTCTCATATCAGCTAGAAATGCTTTCAGCTGCTACAGTCAGAAAACCTAACTACAGCAGATTAAACAAAAGGGGGTTTTCTCCATAAATAAGAACTCCACAAATAAGGTGCTGCTTAGGGTATCCTCATGGCCTCTCTTAATCAGCTTTGTTAATGTGACAGATGACCTCAAAATCTCAGTGGCTTTCAACAACAATATGCATGATTCACTCAGGAGACATACAGGCTTCAATCGGCTGTGGCTCTGTCCCAGGTGAGTTCATTCCAGGACCCAGACTGAAGGACCACATCCCATGTGGGCAATACCCATTCTACTGACAGAGGGAATCAAAGAGGCGGAGTCTAACCACACAACTGCATTTAAGGCATCTATTCAGACCATCACATGTCATAACTGCACACATTCAATTGTCCAAAGCTCATGGCCATGTCTGACAATGGACAGCGTATGTCTGCGCCTCCTACAGGGAGCTTTTACAACCACATAGTGAGAAGAGGGTGCATGATATTCTTATAGGGGAGGGAGCAGACAGATGTGATCAGGAACACAATCTATCCCATGGCCTTTTTCCCTCAAGACCACAAGATGGCTGCTGTAGCTCCACCCTTCTTATCCCAATCCAGGCAGAAAGAAATAGGAAGGCAGAGAGCAGTATGAAGTTTCCCCAGGAACTCCAGACCAATTTCGTTTCTAGCTCATCGACCAGAACTAGATCACGTGAACAGGCATGTCTGGAAGGTAGCTAAGAAGATGGCAGTCGAGTTGGCCATCCAAAGGAGTCAGCCCCACTGCCCTGCCTCCAAATGGCTTGTTCTGAAAAAGTATTCATCACATTATTGTTTAAGCCATTTCAAGTTGAGATTTCTGCTACTTTAAACTGAAAAAAAAATCTAATGGATAAGAAATCCAAAATCTTTATCCCAGCCTATAAGGTCCTAGGTGAATCAGCCTCCACCTGCGTTTTCTATCTTGTCTCCTTCACTCACCACAGGCAGTTCCCTCTGTCTGGAATGCTGCCCTCCACATTCTTTGAATGTCTTTATCATACCCTAGACTTCTGCTTCATGGCACACCCCACATCGTGTGATTATGTGCATTAGCTTGCCCTTTACTATCTGCTTCCAATAGACTGCAAATTCTGTGAAGAGAAGAGCTATATCTACCACTATACCTATCACTTATTCATTACAGTGCCTGGCTCAAAGTAGGAGCTCAATAAAAAATCTGTTGAATGAATGAATGAATGAATAAGATAACACTCCAGAGAAGTCTTCAAGAATGAGTAGGTGATCAAGTGTTCAGAAAGCAAGTCATCCAGGCTGCCTTTTCAATAGCTAATGGGTCTAGGTATTGAATAGTTTTTTTGTCAATGAAGTATGGATGAGCATACCCCCTTTCTACTGCACATGACCCATAATGATGAAAGAGAGCACCTACAGATCTCCCCACCCCAGAGGGAGTAAACCCAGGAAGGAAAGCAACTGCTCAGGGCATGGAAAGCAACTGTGCTAGCACCTGAACTCAGGAAATCTGCTCACCAATTTGCCAGTACTTACTACGTGCCAGTTTTGCCACTCCCTTAGTTTTCTAAGGCTGCCATAATAAAGTGCCATGGACTGGGTGGCTTAAACAACAGAACTTTATTTTCTCACAGTTCTGGAGGCTAGAAATCTGAGATCAAAGTGTCAGCAGCATTGATTTCCTTTGAAACTTCTCTCCTAAGCTTGTAGACGGCTGTCTTCTCCTCCCTATGTCTTCACATCGTTTTCCCTCTGTGCATGTCTATGTCCTAATCTCTTCTTATAAAGACACCAGTCCTGTTGAATTAGCGCCCACCCATATGACCTCAGTTTACCTTAATTACCTCTTCAACGGCCCTATCTTTATTTATTTATTTTAAACATGAGAAACATTCTTTTTTAAATAAATTTTTATTTATTTCAGAGAGGAAGGGAGAGGGAGAGATAGATAGATAGATAGATAGATAGATAGATAGATGATAGATAGATAGATAGATAGATAGATAGATAGATAGATAGAAAGAAACATCAATGATGAGAGAGAATCAATGATTGGCTGCCTCCTGCATGCCCCCTACTGGAGATCGAGCCCGCAACCCGGGCATGTGCCCTTGACCAGAATCAAACCTGGGACCCTTCAGTCCCCAGGCCGATGCTCTATCCACTGAGCCAAACAGCTAGGGCTAAAGGCCCTATCTTTAAATAGAGGGACATAGACACTTGGGCTTAGGATTTCAATATATGAATGTGGGGGAGACACAATTCAACCCATAACAACCATCACTTGAATTTGTGATTTTCAATGCAATTTCAGATACGTCACCTTCTGTGTCCTTACAACAGGCTTGTGCCTGTTGCAGGGCAGGAATCCTCACTGCAAAGGCGAGTAAATCAGAAAGTGGACTCCCCGATGGTTGGATCTCTGGTTGAACCCACTAGTCTGAACCACAGGTCCAAGTACTGCCCTGGAGTTCTAACATGGACACATCCTTGTGGATTTATGGGTTTTCTCTGAAATTTTTAAATTTTAATTATTTTAAATGTTCAATTCCAAGGTAATCTCTTCAAATTTAAAACATGCATTTCCTGTATCACCTGGTTGACTCCCTTAATTAGTTCCTCCTACTGCTTGTTTGAGCACTTGCAGTTCATCTTTATAACCCCCTGGTGCCAACTCCTGCAATTAGAACTGTCTTGAGCTGATGAGAAAGAACAGAGGTAATCGTAACACATCCATGATGAAGGTAAACTGTGAAGGTCAAAAACTGTCATTCTGGAGACAGAAAGTGGCAAACAATAGTCCAGCCATGTCTAACTCCAAAGAAACTGTACTCCAGACGTCAGTGCCCGATGCGCTTTGTGAAAAGTGATTTAGCTTCAGCCCAGGAGCATCATCCATCACATTAAATTAATGTTGCTAATTTGGATTTTATTGGTTTTAGAGTTTGTTTGTATTTAATTTATAAACTTGTTTTAGCTTTACAGCTACATAAGAGCAATAAGCATAAGGCATGTATAGGTATTTTTATGTCTGTACTACTTAAATAATATTAATTTAAGTTTAACATTAATGTAAGGTAATTTAACTCAACACTGGGGCTCCGTGAGAAAAATGTTTCTCATTAAAGGCCACCACATATATAATGCCCAAGTCTGAGAAATGCTGCATCACTCCGCAGCACTGTTCTCCAGTCGGTGAGCCCCGGATAAGAATTGCTACATGAACTAAAAGAAGTGAGCAAAGAGCCAAAAGTCCTTCTTGCTACATTTCTAATCTAGTTTGGTCCTCGTTCCCTTATGAGTTTTCAGAAAGCCCAACGTATTGGAGATGCCAGACATTACCTCCCCAGTCACACTTCTTAGTGAATTCACCCTGTCCAACCCCTAGTAGAGGCAGAACCATCATTCACAGTTCATTAGGCCAGGGTTGGACCACTGTTCAAATATGGACCAATCAGATTCTCTCTTCTGGGATTTTTGGAATCAATATATTGGGAGATTGCGTGAATAAGCTATTGGAAGTCAAGCTGAAAGGTCCTACAGACTCAGAGCAGAGGCCACCATTTGGGAAAAGCCACTGAGGGTTGGGTCTGGATGTATAAATGAGCAGAGGAAGCCCGTCTGTAGTGGGATGCGGATGAAGTGGCTGGGCAGAGAGAAGCAGGTACGGCCGTCCATTCAGCCTCTGGGAAGGGTCCTGAAGTGGTCTGTGCAATCCTGCTGACTTCCCAGGTCCCAGCCCCAGGCCCAGGAGACGTGCTGTTTGATGCTCTTATCTCTTTTCAACATGCCCCTTTGACTTGAGCCAGGTTCAGTGGGTTTCTGTCCCTGGTGAGTAAAGTGTCCTTTCTGTGGCCTTCAGCTTATTTCACATATCTTCACATCCACTTCATTTCCACGCCTCTGTACACCAACTTTCCCAGGAGACTTTCAGGACAAGAACCAGAAAGGAGGGAAGTCAGGAGAGAAATCAATATTTATTGAGTGCTTAAAGAAAATCATCATCCTGAGGAGTTAGTTCACAAACATGATCATGTTTAATTCTGCTACTCTGAAACATGGGTATTATTGTACTTATTAAACAACCCAAGACCCAGGATTCAGAAAGGTCAAGTAACTTATCCAAAGCCAACAAGGAAGGAATGGGAGATAAGGAATTATGGAAGAAGAAAGTGATGGGAGGTAAGAAGTGATGGGAGATTGGAAATGATGGAAGACAGATTGATCTGATTTCACAGCGTATTCATTTCCCATCAAGTTTAACTTCCTTTAGAGAGAAGAAATTTCTGTCCTGGGAGCAGATGCAAAACTCAGAATGCTACCCATGCTTAGTCATTGTTCCTTGCTGACCATCCCAGACAGAGGAGGGGACATGCACTCAACCAGCACCAGCTACCTTGGGAAATACCTCTTAGAGAATTCGCCCTGTACAACACCTAGTAGAGGCAGAACCATCATTCACAATTTATTAGGCCAGTGAGGAAGGCAATATAGTGGTTAAGATCCTGGGCTCAAATCCTGGCTCCATCACCTTCTGTTTCCAGTGACACTATCCTGGGCCTCCGTTTCTTCATGTATGAATTAGAAATAATCGTAGACTATCTCATTGGGCTGCTGTGAGGAATAAGTAAGGTGAGCCATGCAAAGGTGCCAGCACTGTGCCTGAGCAGCCACCTAAGGAGTGACAAGAGTTACTTACTGACTTACGAGGCTCACCGCATGGCACTGTTCACCAACCAGCAGGTCCCACCAGTCTCGCTACTTTGCAAAGCATCTCTATAGCAGAACTTGCCACATTTCCCCAAAGCATTTGATACTTATCTTTGACACTCATAACCTTTGATGAACTTCGTTTATGGCAGCAACTGCTTCCATCTGACTCAAATTGATCAGGCCTAAGGATTTTCCATTAGGCAGAAATTAAGGAAATACATCTTCCAATGGGTCGATTTAAACAGCCTCTGTTCTGCAAAGGTAGGAGCTGTTGACTTGACTTTAGTGAACAAATTGAGAGGACAATGTGCCTTTCCACCTGTCTCTTGGAGGCTAGGTTCCTTCCCTGGGCTTGATCCCGCCACCCACAGCTGACAGTGAAGCTGGGTACTATGCACCCTCCCAAGTGCTCACTGCCACAGAGGACAGTGTCAAGAACCACCCCACATGTCCCCAGGGATCTGACACTATCCACAGGCCTCCGGAGAGACAGAGAACTAATTTCTTCCTACTTCATCATCACCACTGCTGTCATCATTATCATTACTATCATCATCACCACTGCCATCAGCAATATCATTACTATCATCATCACCACTGCTGTCAGCAATATTATTATGATGATATTGAGCTCCCCAAAGGTAGATACTTGGGTCTGTACAACTCCTAGTTGATGTCTTCCCAAACTTAAAACAGTGCCTGGCTGGTAGGCGATGATGGTCCTAATTCTTTGCCCCTCCCTGTATCCACACCACGCCCTTTGCCACAACTAAAGAGGCAGACGGCACTGCCCCTTCCCCTTGGACCTGCCTGTGACTTGCTTTGTTTAGTAGAATGGAGCAGAAATGATGCACCATTCTGCCTGGACCTCAAAAGGCTTTCCAGGTTTCCACTTCTCTTACTCTCTGCTGTCACCATGGGAAGGACATACCCAGACATGCCTGCTTGTCTCAGAATAAAGGCCATGGGGGCAAAGCTAGGCTGCCCTGGCTACTCCCGCTGAGGCCATCCAGCATCAGGCACTAGGCAGGTGGCCGACCAGCAGACACATATGTGAACTTGGACAAGCTTCAGGACCCCAGCTGACTCACAGACCTGTGAGCCAAGCTACTGCTTGCTGTTTTAAGCCACCACATTAAGAAAGAAATCACTAATATACTGGAATATCTATATAAATTGATGGAATTAATCTATTAAATACTATTAAATATGTACTAAGTACTAAACACCTAGTTAAACAATTTACCTACATTATGGATCCTGTCTTGATTTAAAATGTTGATATTTTGCTCATCAAGAAATTTGTTTTATGAATTTTTATTTGTTTTAAATATTGCATTAATATATTGTTTATCTTGATTACTGAGTGGTTTTATTTATTTATTTATTTATTTATTTATTTTGGTGTCTCCTTAAATTTTATGCCACTCACCATATTCTCAGTCCTAATTATCCCATTTATTCCTTATAAAAATAAACCTATCAAAAAAGTAAGTCCCAGATGAAGCTAATGTGAACAACACAATAAATAATGCAGTATTAGATTATAACTCAAAGCATAAAGTAAATACCCATGAGCCCATATTGATGTGAATAAATAATTGAATAAATAAGTGTGGGAAAATGGACAAATACCCCATACAGAAGAATTCCACATAATTTAGTTAGACACTCCCCATCAAGGAAGGGGAGCACCAACCCCCACTCATAAGTTCCAGCTGACATAGTCACTTCCTTCCAAGGACTGCAGCAGCGGGTGGTGGGAAAGAGGGGTGGGGCAGCAGAGAAACCCCAGGAGCACACCCCCGCCAGGCGCTGAAGGTCAACATCGGCAGTGCTGGCCTTCCTGACGGCAGGTGCCCCTGATGAGACATGATGGGAATGGTCTTCCTTCCCAAACCCACACCTCAGTCTAATCATGAGAAACACACCAGACAAACCCTAGCTGAGGGACAGCCTGTAAGAGACCTCACCAGGCCTCCGCAGAACTGTCAAGGTCATTAAGAACAAGGCAAGTCTGAGACACCAGTACAGTCTCGAGGACTAAGGGGACATGATGAGTAAAGATAATGCCACGTCCTGGAAGGACTACTGGAATAGGAAATGAGTATGCAGCAGAAACTAAGAAAACCCTAAGAAAGCATGGACTTTAGTTAACTTGCATCAACATTGGCGTATTAATTGAGACAAAGGCACCATTGTGATGTAAAACGCTGACAATAGGAAAAGCTGAGTGCAGGGTAAATGGGAACTCGCTGTACTATCATTGCAACTTTTCTGTGAATCTACAACTATTCTAAAACCAGTGGTTTGCTAAAAACAAATAAATAAGCCAAGGCCTAGGGTTAAGTAACTTGCACAAGGTCACGGAGCTAATAAAGGACAAAACTGAGATTCTAACCCAGGACTGTGTTTCACCAACACCCTAGAGCGCACCTGCTCACACTGTGATACTTGTCCACGTGACAAAACTAAGAAAGGGAGAGAGAGGAAGGAAGAAATGAAGGAGAGAGAGAGAGAGATAGAGAGAGAGAGAGAGAGAGAGAGAGAGAGAGCGAGCAGTGGGAGGGAGAGGGAGAGAGAGAGATTGGTTGCTATATATTTGCCAGCTTTTCGCTGTTTGATGAAATTGGCCATGGAAATGCCTTTTCTCCTCTCCTCCCAGATGCATATTCAGCAGCTTTCAGCCTCACCGTGGGCTTCTCATCCAGCTGTGCTCACCCTCCTGCAAACTCCCATGAAATCAATAGCACACATCCATCATTTTATCTCCACCACTTAGCAGAAGCCAAAAACACCTTGCCAAAGAATCCTCTGCTAGACAAGAAGTATCACTCCATCGCCACTGTACGCATCCATCTTGCATACAATTGTTTGAGTGGTTTGGGGTCCTTTGAAATTGGAGATTTATTCCTGCTTCCCTTATGCTTTATTAGGGAAGGTTTATCATCAATATGAAACTTTAATTCCCCCGAAGCCGTGGATTAATAGACTCATAAACTTTAATACCCTGTGCTTTATGCTCTTCATTCAGAATGAACTCCACTGCAGTTGGGGAGGGACAATTCAGTTCAATTTCCTGGTCTCCCCCAATTCTGAGACCTTTGAGGACGCTATTAGGTTAACCTTGATAAAGCATCACAATGTGATGAGGAGGTTGAACACTGGAATCAGACCAACAAGGGTTCAAATCCTAGCTGCCTCATTTACTAGCTGTGCAACTCTAGGTTAGTTGCTTTACCTCTCTGAGCTTTAGCTTCTGCATCTATAAGATGGGGATAAAATTGGAACCTATCTCACAAGGTTATTAGTTGTTCATGGTGTGTGTGAGAGAGGTGGGGAGAGAACGAGAAAGAAAGAGAGAGAGGAGACAAAAGGAGAACAAAAACCGTTTGTATGGCAAAGGAAATAAAGGCACCCCTTAGCATCTTTGCAGAGAAAACAGGGCAAAGAGACCAGAAGCCTCACTCCTCTCCACTTCAAATGTCCTCAAAGCAGAGCTCCAGAGCTAAGAAAGTGTTTGTGTCCAGCCCATGCCATAGTTTAAGATGCAGCTACTGGTGCTCCTGTGACAATTGCTTCTCTTTGCTTCCAAAGAAAACTTTGGGGCCAGGGCTTAGGCTGGGCTCTGTAACTTTCTAATTCCTTTGAAGACAATCTGGGATAACAAACCACACTTTTTTCCCCTGTTGACTGTGTCATGCGGTGGCTCCCTTTCCTTCCAGAGACCTCCTCATTCATAGCAATGATATAAGTAAAACAGCAAAAGAAGAGTAATAACCAGATGGATAATACAACCTGCAGTGATCACAATGGTCCTAATGATAACTAACCTTCTCAGCCGGAGGGCATGGCATTGTCTGCAGACCTTGTTTGGTTGCCATGACTAGGGGGTGCCACTGGGATCTAGTGGGTGGAGGCCAGGGATAATGCCAAACTTCCTACAATATGTAGGAGAGACCCACAAGAATGACTTGGCCCAAGGTGTCAATAACGCGGAGTTTGATAGACTCCAGTTTATGTAGATCATTAGTTATTGGCAGCCTGGGTTCTAAGAGTTTAGCCCATGTACTAGTGATCTCCAGAGAAACAGGACCAATGGAAGCCAGATAAATAGACAGACAAGCAGACATAGACAGGGAGACAGAGAAAAAGAGAGACTTATAAGGAGTGGGTGTCATGTAATTATGAAGGCTGGTAAATCCAAAATCTGCAGGTAGGCCTGGGTGCAGGAAACCCAGGGAGAGCTGGTGCTCAGGTTCAAAGGCCAGCAGGCAGGGAAAGCCAATGTTGCAGATGAAGTCCGAAGGCCTTCAGCTGGCAAATTCCCTCTTACTCCGGGGAGCCTGGGCTTTTTCTCCATCCAGGCCTTCAACTGATTTGATGAGGCCCACCATATATGGAGGGCAGTCTGCTTTACTCAAGTCCACTGACTTAAATGTCAATCTCATTCCAAAAACACCCTCACAAACGCAACCCATAATAGTGTTTGATTGACTATATAGGCACCCGATGGCCCAACCAAGTGGATACATAAAATTAACCATCACACCCACCTGTGAGGAGGGTACCACTATTAGCAACTTCAGTAGGTTGAATTGCCAGCCCCAATTCCTCCCCTCCCCACCATCTTCACCTTTGCCCTGGCGTCCCTCTGGGCAGACTGTTCTTCCCTGTCCAGTGAGTCTGGACTTAACCATGGCCTTGGCTTTGGCCAGTGGTGCCTGGCCCAGAGTGACAATGTGCTAGTTCCAAGGCTAGACCTTGAGAGGCTCCACGTGTTCCTGCTTCCCTGCTGCTTCCTGTCAGCTCCATGAGAGCCGCAGGCCCTGCCTGTCCCACAGATCCCAGAGGGATGAGAGGCACAAGGAGCAGAGCCATCCTGCCGACTCACAGACCTGCAGTAAGAGGCAGTCACCCCAGTCAAACCCAGCCCGGACCAGCTGAGCCCCAGGTAACCCACAGCTACATGAGCAATAGTAAGTGGTGGGCATTTAAAGCCACTCAATTCTGGGTGGCTTGTTCTGCTGCAACACCTGAACGATGGAACCCAGTGTAGCCATGAGGAAACAGGACCAGAGAGATTGCACAGCTAGTAGGGTTAACCTCCACCTACTTTGTGCCAGGCCATCTGCCAGGTGCTTTCACCCATTTGGTTATGATGAATCTTCACAATGATCCTGACAAGCAGGTATTTTAGTCCCATTGTATAGAGAAGGCGATGGAACACCCGAAGTTTCAGGGGCCACACTGGGAAGTGTAGAGCTGAGCTCTGAACATAGATGTACCTGTGCCCCGATACCATGTGGCCACCGGCTAACATAAAAGGAATTAAAGGGCTGACAACCTTCCGTTTCAAGGGACACCCAACCAAGCTATAACCCAGGCTACTGGGTACCACCTGGGACACCTCACACCCACTTACTTACATCCACTGCCGAGCCCTGTCAAATTTGCCTCCAAAAATCTCTCTTGGACTTTTCCACTCCCTCCTTCGTCTCTGTGTGTGCATCCACCTTGCCCTGAACCTACACCAGCCTGGCCCAAGCCCCCCAACTGCCCTCCTGGCATCTCTTGCCCCTTCAACACATCTAGTGGACAAGAGTGACAGCCACAGTGATTATTGAAAATGCATTCCCTTGACGCCCCTCCCCTGAAGAGTGGGGAGAACCCCCGAGAACCCCCACTGCTCTCTGAAGAGGGTCAGAGTTTAGCAAAGCCAGCACCATTGGGACCTGGCCACTCTCTCTCATTGCACGCCCACCCACCCCCTTCACTTTCTCTGTTCTCACTCAATCGACAAAAATTCCTTTAGTGAAGACTATGAGCCAGGCACAGTGCTGGGTGCTGGAGACACAATCATGAAAAAACAGCCCAGGGCTCAGACCACTAGAAGCTAAATATCTGAGGGGGAGGCAACAGACAAGGCCCCGCTGGCCTTCTGGATATTTCCAGAAAGTGCCAGGCTCTGTCCAGCTGAGGGGCCTTTGCACCTGCAGTTTCACCTGCTTGGAATCACTCCTCACTGCCCAGGGCCCAGCCTGATCACCAAGGTTTCCTGCTCTTGTCCTTGCATGTGGACATCAAAGCACAAAGACCAACAGGTAATCTTACGCTGGGACCCATGCAGTAGTTTAATGTCTAACTCTCACGCTGGACTCCAAGACTATGAGGGCGGAAACTCAGCCCGTTTCTGCTTCACACGATACCCTCAGTGCCTTAGACATGGCTGTGCTCAATCTGACTGAGTGGCTGTAACTGAGAGAGAAGCAGCCAGTCAACAACAAGACCCTGACTTTACGGCAGCCGTGGCTTGAGAGGGTAAACTGAGGGGAACAGAATCAAGAGAATCCCTGCTTTCACGGAGCGTACATTCTACTGGGGCAGTGGTTCTCAACCTTGGCTGCACATTAGAATCACCTGGGAATCATTTTAAAATCCTGATTTCTGGGCCTCATCCTCCGGAAATTCTGTTTCTTTGTTATGGGGTGAATTTTAAAAGATTACCAGGTGATTCTACTGTGCAGCCAAGGTTGAGAACCACTGTACTGGGGGAAGCAGTGATGGACAGTCAATGCCAACAAATAAAAGAGATCACTTCCAACCAAGGCAAAGAGTATGAAGAATGACACAGCTACTGTAGTAACAACAATCATGGGGACAGTGGCAGCGGCCGCTAACGATGCTTAGTCTGTGTGGAGAGTTGTTCATGGGAATTTACACTCTTCATCCTCACCAAACCCTATGACAGAGGCACTTATCAATCCCATTTTAAAGATGGGGAATCTGAGGCACTGAGAGGTTACTCACAACTAAAGGCAAAGCCAGGATTTGAACCCAGGCAGCTGAGCTCCAGGGACCCAAACAAAGGAAACCAAGAGGTGGAGGAAGGAACAGGACTTGGGATCTGGCCGTCTCTGAGAGAGGACTGTGGAGCCCGGACTTGAATGAAGGAGAGAGGGTAGAGGCCAGACGGTGCTGGAAAAGGGGAATGCAGGTGGAAGGTGTGAAGATGGTAAAATGACCTTTAGTGGTGGAAGGTGTAGATCTGCCCACCCCTCCCACGGTGGGCAGCTCCGAAATATCCAGTGGCCAACACTAAAAAAGAGGGGGTGTTCACGACCAAGTTCTGCCTCGCCCCAGAGATGTTGTAATGCACCCCATTTCCTTCTTGCAGCAGCATCTTCGTCCTGTCGTCTACCACCCCCCCCCAGCCAACCCCCCCAACCCCACCCCACAGTGTACGCTCAGGCCAGCCCCACTGCCTGGGGTGATTAATAGGTTTAATTTATCATTAACTTCCACGGAGCTGAGCTAGGCGAGCGACGCCTCTCGGGTGTGTGAGTAATCCGTGGGTGAGCAGGAGCCTCTGCATACTTATTTATATTCATTTGGCACTGGGGACACTCCTAATTTGTTTTCTTTTCTCTGGTCTGGCTTCATCTGCCTGGACCTGGGTGACTGGACTGGATGGTCCAGGGACCAGAGGAGGAAGGAGGACAGAAAAGGATGGAGACAGGAGCAGGACAGAGGATCTGTCAGGAGCATCTGTCCTCCCTAAACCTCTGTGCCTACCCACTGCCAGCATCTTATTCTCCAGAATATGACCCAAGTGCATCGCTGGTGTAGGTGCTCTGCTGAACCTGGGAGCTGGAGACAGAGGGCTTTGGGGTCCCTGCCTTCAGAGGGTACCCAGCATGCTGTGGGGAGACAGTACATTAATGATTTCAAAGCCAAGTCCACAGACCAGTGGCCTACAAAGCAGTCTAGGCTCAAAGGCAAGGGCAGGGCTCCTCATCCTCCTTCTGGGTGGGGTTTCAGAATCCAGGACTCCCAGGGCCAGTCTGAATTCAGTCAGCAGCTTCCCTCCTTCCCCAACTGGGATGGGTGAGGGCGGAGCTGGAAGGGAAGTGGGAAAGGGCTCTACACACAGAGGGGTAATGCTGTGGTTTGGCTTGCTGGCAGGTATGTCCTGGCAGTGTGGCTTCAGCCCCTCCAAATACATATGCAGACCCTGAACCATATTCTGGGAGGAGTGCTCCCTCACAGGGAATCCCCAACTGGTCTCTAAAAGCCGGGGGCGTGCTGGAATGGGCACTCTTCCCTCCCACTCTTCCTATCAGCAATCAGGGCTGAAAAGGAGAAAGGCACCCTTTCTGTAAAATTAGATGCAGGTGAGGTGGTAGGTAGCATCGTACCTAGGTCCTGTTTTGTGTAGACTTTTCCCAAAAGCCAGACCATTGTGAGGGCAGCAAAGAGAGGGCTTGGGTAAGGGTCTGCCCACCCACGGGGATTACCCTACAATCTGAAACGAAAGACAGAACATTCCCTGGGTTCTATGAGTGGCAATATACGTGAACAACGACCCCAGGCGTGGAGCAAGGCAAATCAGGGCTAAGGTCCAATGGTGTCTGCCATCTAGAGGAGGGTTATCCCAGTGACGGGGTTAAATGTAAAGGTGTCAAATTCCAGGTTTTCATTAGGGGCTGGTGAGGGGAGAAGGGGGACAACATGTTTATGCAGCTGCCAAGGGTAATTCCTCATTTCTTCTTTATTTGTAACAGCTTTACTGACAATCCACACACCATGTAACCCACTCAAATGTATGCTTTGATGGTTTTTAGTACAGTCACAGAGTTGTGCAACCAATACCACAATCAATTTTAGATCACTGTCAACACCCCCAAAAGAAACCCCATACCCTTAGCTACCACCTCCCCAACACCCCCTCATCCCCGGCCCCTGGCGACCACCAATTCACCTGCCCAGTCCGGACATTTCATGGAAACAGCCCCCTTTCATCTTTGCTGGAGGTAAGCATGTGCTCCGCAGCCAGGCAGCCTCCTCATCTGCAAACGGGCAATCATTGTTCTTTCCCCAGGGAGTTGCAGGGAGGGTGAGACAAGTTAGCACCTAGCAGGGTGTGTGCACCCAGGAAGTGCTCAGCAAATGTGAGATGGTGGGAGTGCGTGCCTGGCATGCCTGGTGGGGCTGCCCAGGGCCCTCCCTCTTGGAGATAATAGAGAGGATGCCTCCTGGGTTCCACAAAAGAAAGATGGCCATGCACAAGGAGGGCTTGCCCCGCCTTGATCTGCAAACAGGAGCTCTTATAGGGCCGCTGATGGGAACAGCGAGTCTGGCCAAGCCTGCGGTCACGATGATCAGGAAATGTCTCAGTGTCCTGAGGACAAACGCAGAGGGTGTCCTCACGACCCAGGAGCTGTGCAGGCTGGGCAGGACCTGGGTAGCCTCAATCCTGGGAGGCTGTCCGCGTGCTCCAGGCCCCGGGTGGGCGGGGGTGGGAGTAATCTGGTTACATGCTCAGGGGTGCTGCTGCTCTTGGCAGAGCCACAAATTGAGTTTGAAATGAGAAATCCGGAGCCAAGCTGCTTGTGCTGTGAGCGAGAGGCCTGTTGGCAGGTTTTCCCACCTCCCCCCTCTGGACTAGAGGAAGGGACCGGGGAGGCAGCTCCAAACAGCCCCAAAGGTGAAGAGCAAGCCAGCCCCTCACGCTGTGATGGGGAGGGGCATGGCTGACCCCCACTGAAAAAGGAAGGAGGTCTTTTCATTGAACTGTCCTGAAGAGGCAAATCCAGACACTGAAAGGAGATGATTGTTATTATGAGTTTTCATAACAATACTGATCATATTCACATTCACTGAGGGTGTGGGGATTGGGGGTTGATCGCTGGAAGATGTGTGTTTCTTTGGGGGTGATGACAGTGCTGTAAACTTGACCACAGTGATGGTCACACAACCTGAATACACTTAAAACCACTGACTTGTACACTTTAAATGGGTGAATTGTATGACATGGGAATTATATCTGAACAAAGTATTAGCCAAAAAGAGAGACACCCTGGCCGAATGGCTCAGTTGGTTGGAGTATCGTCCGTACACATTATGGTCCTGGTCAGGGCACAAACCCAGGTTTCAGGTTTAATCCCCAGTTGGGAAGCTTACAGGAGGCAACCAATCAATGTTTGTGTCTCACAACGATGTTTTAATCTCTCTCTCTCTCTCTCTCTCTCTCTCTCTCTCTCTCTCTCTCTCTCTCTTTCTCTCTGTCTCTCTCATAAATCACTGGGGGGAGGGAGAAAGAGAGTTAGGGGAGGGGCGACAGTGACTTCCCATGGGCATGACTGTCCACAAAACCAAAAGTCTTCTTGGATCCCCCTATAAGAACACAAATAAGATAAGATGCATGTGCCCTAACCGGTTTGGATCAGTGGACAGAGCATCAGCCTGCGGACTGAGGGGTCCCGGGTTCGATTCCAGTCAAGGGCATGTACCTTGGTTGCAGGCACATCCCTAGTGGCGGGTGTGCAGGAGGCGGCTGATCGATGTTTCTCTCTCATCAATGTTTCTAACTCTCTATCCCTCTCCCTTCCTCTCTGTAAAAAATATATTAAAAAAAAAAAGAGAGAGAGAGAGATAAGATGTATGAGGAGGAAGTGGCAGCGCAGCAAGGCTCATCTCCTGCCCAGCATCACACAGCAGCAGGAGACAGTCAGGGCTCCTCCCCTGTCCAGTCCCACAGCCTGCACCCCTAACCATGGGCTGTGTGTCCCTGACTAATAAGCAGCTCAAGCCCTTGCTTTGAGCACCAGGGAAAGGGAGAAATATCACAGGAGGTGTGCGTATGTGACACTTCTAAGTAGAATAATCAAAGCAGTCGTCTCGGACAAGAACAGAACTTCAGTGCACGCTCCGCAGCGGGAAGCCCATCGTTTCCAGGAATTGGTTTTTCAAAATCTTAATCTGTGCCCTGGGCTCCCTGCTCTGGCTATTTCTTGGGGTCCCCTGAGGCCTGGGGAGTCTGGAGCCGACGAGTCGATCTGATGAGGATCTGACCTGCGGGAGAGGCTGCGCTGCAGTCTCCGCAGCCGTCTGCAGAGAGGCTATAACTCAATAGAGAATTCTGCTAATCCGGTTGCTGCCTGCTCTAACCCCCTGGCTCCCAGCCTAACCACTGTGCAGATAACAGAGGCTGGAGGCTACCGGGTCCTGATTACATTTTCTCCCTCTCGATGCCCTAGATAGATGGGCTTTGCCGGGCTTCTGCTGCCACCTACAGCAGCTGCGACAAAAGGCAGGTCTCCAACCAGACCTGGAGAAATGGGAGACAGGGCACCAGGGCCAAGCCCAAGTCCTGAGGTCCAACTCCGCCCAATCCCTCACCAGCCTGGGCAAGGATGGTCAAGAGCCTTTTCCCCAGGCCTCCCTGGAGTGGCCCCTTCCCCTGGGAGACACCACCTGGAAGGGAGGGCCAGCTCTTTGTCCCATGGGGCTGAAGGGTGTCCAGACCTCTCTTCTTGTCCTGAGGATGTTCTGATCCCTCTGCCCACACCAGCTGCCCTCTGCACCATCTCATTCACCACCCCTCCAAGGAGCCCCTCTCCATTCCCTGCCCTGGTCTAGCTAAGCCCCGGCCACTCCTGCTGACCCCACTGATCACTCTGCACTGTAGCTGATTACCTGCCTGTCTCCCCAATGATAACAGTGATCAGATTCATGCTCATCAAGTGTTGATCAGGTACAATGCACCGTGTTCGGAGATTTGTGTGCACTGGCTGAGTAGGGTATTTCTGGAGATGTGTCTGGGGCAAGAGTTGAAAGGACTAGGGGGAAACTTAAGATCTGCCTACGAGCATTTGAAGGGTTGATACTTGCAGAGAGTAGACCTAATCTATTCAACCTGAGGGCAGATTCAGGCAAATTTGAGGATAGAAGAGGAATAAGGGAGGTGGCAGAAGAATGATTCCTAGGACACTGCAGGCATAGAATAAATATTTTCTGAATGAGGAAATGAAATTATGAATGGCCATTAGGAGCATGGTTTTTGAAGTCAGAAACCCTGGTTCAAATCTTTGTCTTGCCCTTTGTAACTGTGGGGGCTTAGTCAAGTGAACTAGTCTCTCTCAGCCTCTGTTTGTCCATCTGTAAAATAGGAGTGAAAGGGGTAAGGAAGAGATAACTTTTACATCAGGGCCAGAATGATTGGTGGGTATTAGCGAGCGAGTGGGGTGGGAATCTGAGATCTGGGTAGGGAGAGTCCAGCATAGGGGGCTGCAGGGTGAGGCCGTCTGGGCCAGGACAGGCTGCCCTGCCACATTATCACAGCTGGGCATTTCCCTGGGATTTTCTACCAAAGTCAGATATTTGAGCATCTCTTCTATGCACAGCATTGGACCCAGGTACTGGGGGGATTGCAAATATGAAATATGGCCTGATTCTCCCCTCACAGGGCTAGGATCTAAACAGAAGATAAAATATAAACTGAAATGACAACACAGAGCCAGACTGGGCTACCAGCATCAGAATCAGCTGGGTTGCTTGTGACCCCTGGGCCCCAGCAAAGACCCCATGAACCAGAATCCCCAGAGGGTGAGTTCTGAAAACTGCATTTCATCCAGCTGCCAGGAGCCACTTATACCCACCAACACAGAGAACACTGACACAGCACTTCTGAGAAGGCGGTGCCAGCAGGCCCTCAGTGGCCAGCAGCTGCATGGAGGAGAGAGTGGCTCTAAACTTAAGGATACACAGGTGACAATATGCGGGAGGAGCAATGGACCAGTAGAGAGTGAGGAGCATGAGACCCAGAGGCAAAACCACATCTCACATTTGGATAATGTACATTATATGTTAAGATCAATTGTCAGATCTCCGGTGGGAAATAAGGGTGGATACGTGACTGTCCTCTCTCACACCCATCCCCATCTCTCAGTCCCCACTGCCAGCAGCCTGGTCCAAGGTGTCACCACCTCTTGCCTGAACAACAGTCACAGCTCCTAAATGATCTCCCAACCCTTTATTGTCCTCTCAGTAGCCAGTTTGACCTCAAAAACACAAATTAAACAAACTGAACAATGATTAACACTCCCGCCACCACCAGCACCAATTAAATTTCCCAACCTCCGCTCTTAGAATAAAATTCAGTCCCCCCACAAGAGCCTTCAGTGCCTGCCAGGGTCTGGCCTCTGCCTGCCTTCCCCGTGCTCACTCACCCGGCCACTCCACACGCCTCTACAGTCTCCAAAACTGTCACCTCCCGGAGAGGCTTTCCTCAATAAGCAATCTGCCTGAAGCATTCCCCCTAACCTTCTGTTCACCACCTTGTTTCTCCTGGGGCAATTATCAGAATCTGTAAACTCTTTCTTGCCTACACGTGCTTCTTTATGTCTCTCCATCCATATTGCAAGTTCCAGGGGCTGGAAGGGGGCAGGAAATCTGTCTCCGTCACCGGTAAATTCCCAGTACCTGGAATACATAGTACATAGGTGAGGCTCAACAAGCATTTTTTAATCCATTAAAAATGTGTCAGGCCCAGCCAGTGTCACTCAGTGGTTAGAGCATAGCCCCGTGCACTCATGTTTTGGTTCCTGGTCAGGGCACATACCTGGGTTGCAGGTTCTATCCCTGCTCTGGTCAGGGTGCTTATGGGAGGCAATCAATGGATGTTTCTTTCTCTCTCTCTCTCTCTCTCTCTCTCTCTCTCTCTCTCTCTCTCTCCTTCTCTCTCCCTAACCTCCCTCCCTTCCTCTTTCTCTGAAATCATGGGGGTGGGGGGGGGTGAGTATCCTCAGGTGAGGATTTTTTTTTTAAGTGTTGGTTGTGGGAAGCCATGAATGCCGAGCTAAAGAGTAGGAAGGTTTGCCGAAAATTTCACAGCAAGGGCAAAACCCTGCATGATGAAAGAAGTGTCTGTGTTATGAGACAAATCCCCAGAGGATTTCAAAGGTAATAATGGCAAAGTAAATTTCAAGAGTGGCTCTAAATTCATCAACCCCCGTGCAGGCTGAAAATTACCATCCCAGCTGATGGAAATGGCAATTCAAACTTCATTTATAAAACCATTTCAGGCTCTGATTGCCAAATTATTATTTCATATGAGAAAGAGCATTGTCTGGATCAAAAGCGATGGCAAAAGTAAAAAATTCAATTTATTCAGCACCCCCCTCCCCCCAACAAAAAGTATATTTTAACATTAAAAGTTACTGCAGATAATCGCAGATATAAATATCACTTAGTGCAGATGTTGTGTATAAAATGTAATTATTACTCATGGAAAATCAATAGTGGCAAATGACAAAATCCATGATCTGGGTCTTTCCACTGAGCAGAAATGTATTAGCACTGAGGCTGTGGTTTATGCACTTTTTAATCGAAAACGATCTCTAACTAAAAATGAATCGCAGCAGAGGGATGGTGCGGCCAATTGCAAATAAAGACGTAATAACCACCAAAGTCTCTGGCGATGCAGAGAGCTCGAAGCAGGAACCATTCCCCCAGAGCATTGCCGCTCCGCCTGCTCACTCACTGAGTGCTGCTCTGCTCGCTGCAAACAATACAGATACTTTCTCCCTGACCGACACCTACAAGCAAATGTGCCAATAGATCATGACAGACTGCGATATGCAAGATGATGGAAGTCAGCAGGGGGCTGAAATGCACTGTGACCACAGAGGCCATGCAGGTGGGGAGACCTTGCAGAGACAGGGACATTGAAGACCAGACTGAATGGTGAGAAGGAGCCAGATGTGGGAAGGCTGAGAAAACAGAATAAGCAAAGGCACCTAAGAGAAGCAAGGAGACGATCAGTATGTTTGGAGCAAAATGAACACGGGGTGGAGAGGGGTCAATCTAGGATCATATTTGCTATTTGGGATTTTCAATCCCTTGAGCCATCCTCTTCAACTCTGAGGTTCCCCGATTGGTCCACCCCACATGCCCAGTGAGCTAAAGCTCTTGGGTGTTAGCCTTGGCCGGGCAGCTCAGTTGGTTAGTCGTCCTGATATGCCGAAATTGCAGGTTCAATCCCCAGTCTGGCCACATACCAAAATCAACCAATGAATGCATAAATAAGTGGAACAATAAATCTCTCTCTCTCTCTCTCTCTCTAATCGTTAAAGAAGAAAAATCTCTTTCAAAACAAAAAAAATCTATTGTGTATCCACAATGAAATGAATGTTATATTCCCCCAAAATTCAGGTGTTGGAATCCTAGCCCCTATAGCGATGATATTAACAGGTGGTATTTGATTCCAAAGGGACCACCAGGAAGGTTACCTTTCATCTTGATTTTTCTCCACCCCATTTCTACTATTCAGTAACCCCATAACACAAATCCAAACAAGCCCAGCGATTGCCAAGTGGCTCTTCTGCCACCAGCCCACAGGCCCCAGGAACACCCTGCCTCCACAAGCCCTTGCAGTGGTTCTCAACCTTCTGGCCCTTTAAATACAGTTCCTCATGTTGTGACCCAACCATAAAATTATTTTCGTTGCCACTTCATAACTGTAATGTTGCTACTGTTATGAATCGTAATGTAAATATCTGATATGCAGGATGGTCTTAGGCGACTCCTGTGAAAGGGTCTTCGACCGCCAAAGGGGTCGCGACCCACAGGTTGAGAACCGATGCCTTAGGGCAGGGGTCCTCAAACTTTTTAAACAGGGGGCCAGTTCACTGTCCCTCAGACCGTTGGAGGGCCGGACTATAGTTTAAAAAAAAACTATGAACAAATTCCTATGCACACTGCACATATCTTATTTTGAAGTAAAAAAACAAAACGGGAACAAATACAATATTTGTATTTGCATGCGGCCCGCGAGCCATAGTTTGAGGACCCCTGCCTTAGGGGCACAGAGGGGTAGGTGGAGAGACCCCCTGACTACTGCTTCCCTCATCCCGCTGCCCACAGCACCTGCATCAACACTCCTAGGCCCTCACAGCAGGGACTCAAGTCAGACCGTGGGCACCTACCCAAGATCCATCGATGCCCCCAGAGTCATTCGTCATTGCCACATTCTGTGCCTGCGTCAGGAAGCGATGGTACATCCTGTACTCAGATGTCCCTTGTTTTCCCGGACACAGGCAGCTCAGGGTCTGACAACTCACCCTTGACACACAGCTCAAGGTCACATATCCTGCAGATTCCAGTGGCAAGACTGGACTCCAAATGTCTGGATTTGGGGAACGAGGTAGTCCATGGGGACAAGGTCCACCAGCGAAATGGCAGAGAATTGCTTGGAAGGAAGCATGATGAGTTCAGAGTCAGCTTCCTTTCAGAGCTCTGACAAGCACTCAGCACCCAGTCTCTGGGCAGCAAGGCACATGACGGAGAGTAACAGAGAACAGAACACACTCTCTTTGCATGAGCTGAGGGCCCCAACTCCTGAACCCGAAGCAACACCCCACTCACAAGTCCTCACAAAGCCCCACCAGAAGGCTGTTCCTCCCTGCCCTCCCCAATTCCCTCTATGTTCTTTCCTTTTCCTTCCTTTCCTCTTCCACTGTCGCTTTGGGGACACTCACAAATGAGACAGGTTGATTAATTTCATATTTTGGCTGCAGTTGCAGAAACACCTTCCCTCAAACCCTGGCGCAGAAAGTAAAGATTTAATCAGTCTCTAGTGAAGTTACCTCTTACGCTCGAGAAGATCTCTGATGGGAGGCGAAGGAGGAGTTTTCAAACATTAAACTTTAACGAGCAGAGCAGGCAAACATATTGCTGCATCAACACCCAGCTTGGCCTCATTGGGGAGAAACCCGGGCTAGTCCATCAATCTCCCCAGATCGGTACTGTCATCCTCCTCAGCTCTTATTGCATTTGTGCAACCTGGGTGTGCAGGGAAAATATGCCGTTAAATCAGTCAGCACAGAGGAAAGCCAGTAAGGGTGAGGGCTCTGGGAAGTTTTGCTAGGCTGATGGGGGCAAGGGGTTTTTTGTGCTTAAAGGTGGAAGTTCACTCTTTCTATTCCTAAGTCATCCTCCCTTAGATTACAGATAGTCCTTATTGCAGGAGGAGAAAAACACAGAAGGAGAAAAGCGTTTGTCTTCAGAAAGATGATCAGGCAACAGTGAAAGCTAGCAGAGATCTGCGTTTCGGGAAGCATCTAGGCTGGGAGTCCGCACACTTTTTCTGGCCAGTGTGGCTCAGTTGGTTGAGCTTTGTCCCGTGCACCAAAAGGTCGCCAGTTCAAAGATTCCTGGTCAGGGCACATGCCCAGGATGTGGGCTCAATCCCCAGTAGTGAGCATGCAGGAGGCAGCCAATAGATGTCTCACTCCCATATGGATCTCTCTCTCTCTTCTCTCCCTTCCTCTCTCTCTCAAAAAAAAATCAATAAAAACAAATTTTAAAAACAACACATGGAGAGAATCAAGATCCGCTTTCTCCTCCCATGAAGGTTACTGCTCAGAAGTCAGAAGACCTCACTTTGATGGTTGATGAGTTAGTAGGAGAAGGTAAAGTCATTTCACTCAGACCAAAAAAGCATAAATGTATCTGTGGCTACAAGACCTTTGGACATGCTGTGCTCTCTCTGCTTAAAATAGTCTTTGTTCCACTTTTACTCAATTAAATCCTCTTCATTTTCCGATCTCAACTGAGATTATAGACTTCAGAGACGACCTGTCTGGTGTTTCCCACGCCTGCCAAGCACTCTTAGCATCCTGTACTTTGCTCTTATTGTAATCGTATCTTAATATGATGGTCTCTCTTTCCTCATTAGACCGTAAACTCCGTGAGGTCACACCAGCACTGAGCACACAGCACAGGGCCTGGCCCAAGGGAAGTACTCAGTGAATAGGCATGAAATAAATGGGCATGAAAGACTTTAATTAGAATTGGAAAACACAATTACCTGTGACCTCTGAGTTTCCCCTCATCCAACAAATCCTCATGGAAACCCTTGGTTTATCTGCAGAGAGCAGGGCCGTGCTGGGGTCTCCCACCGATGTGCAGCAGCACAGTGGGGGGCTCACTAAGACCGATTCCAGACCCTACACCCCGTGTCTTGGGCAATAGGTCTGGGATGGACCCTGGGAATTTGCAATTCTAACCAGAGCCCAGTGATGCTGTTGCTGCTGGTTCACAATTCTCAACTCTAATGTGGGTAAACCGCACATGAGAATCACCAGGGAAGCTTTAAAAATACCAATGCTGCAGCTCCAACCTAGACCAATTAGATCTGAATCTCTGAGACTGGGATGTGGACATTGTCATTTGTTTGCTTTCTGTTTTGGTTTTTAAAGCCCCGTGGTGATTCAATGCGCAGCTAGGCTTAGGAACAACTGGCTGCTGGATGTTTATAGTACGAGCGCGGTCCTCAGGCCGTGGCTGGGCTGCAGTGGCAGTTTGAGAATGTAGTGGGGGTTCCCCTCAGGGTCCTGCTCGGGGCTGCAGGACCGCTCCTGGGCACGTGTGAACAGCACATGAATGCAAGCAAAACTCAGTGAGGATTCATTAGAGTTGTTGTTAATTTATTTTCATTGCTTTAAGAACTCTATTGTATAAAAATACTACAATGTTTTCACCTACTCACTGAAATGCTTTGGGGCTATTGTGGATAGTGCTCTATAAACATTGTAATATATATATATATATATTATATATATATATTATTTGGTGAACATATGTATGCATTTCTTGTGGACAAACGAAGTCAGATACAAAAGAATGCATACTGTGTGATTCCGTTTATACGAAGTTCAAGACAGGCAAAATTAACCTATGCTCAGATAGTCAGATAGCGCTGGGGAGGGTGAGTGCTTGGGGGAGGGTGGCACTGAAGTCCTGATGTCCCAGATACATTAACTCTGTGATAATGTGTCAAGCTGTACTCTTAATATCAGTTTCTTTTCTGTATATATAGAACACTTCAATTTTTAAAATGTTCATTAAAAATAAAAACTCGCAGCACAGAGGTGTATGTACTACCCACCCGTGGCCTGCAGGGGGCACAGCGGCTTCATGAACTCTGCTCTCCCAGCTCCTGATCTGGAGTGGATTCTGGCTGGCCAGGTCTCCTTGAAGTTGCAGGGCTGCCTGAAGAGCAGCAGATGCTCTGAGCTACACGCGGGAATACCCAGAGGAGCCAGGGCAAGGCCTGGCCACACTCACCTTCCCAGCCCTCAGCTCGGCACCACAGCAGGCCGGAGATTCCGTTCTCAAAAGCTCTCAGCATCCCAAAGCAATTCTACCTGAAAGAGACTCAGGATAGCAATGCTGGGTTCCTAGGGCCTCTCTCTCTTTGAGTCCCTGAACACAGAGAGGCAGGGTGATGTGGCTAAGAATCAGGGCAACCTGGATTCGAGTCCTACTGCTGTCATTGCCAGCTGGGTAGCCTTGAACAAAACACCAAACCTCTGTTTCCTGCACTGTGAAAGGAGGAGGAGAAACCACCCACCTCATGGGGTTGTGGTGTCTGGCTCAGAATGTCATCAGTCGCTGTTATTTCTACCAAACTGAACTAGACAATGCCAGCACAGAGGGACCCTTCCCCCCCGCTCCTCCAGGCAGCACTAATTGATCACAGAGGGGCATTAGGAATCCACCTCCTCACACCCAGCCAGCTCTGCCACGTACAAAAGCTGAGGATGAGTTTATGCCAGACCAATAGCTACAGTTCACGGACTTCTAATCTGAGAGATGCTGCCTGAGGTCAGCCTGCTGGCAGCACCACAGTCAGCAGCAGCTGGAACAATAGCCCGGGACTGGTCGACCTCCTTCCAGATGCTCTGGGCTGTGAGATGTCCTAAGATTCAGCACTTATGGTGCCAAGAAGGCCAGGAGCCACCTGGAACACCCAGGTCTGGTGGAGGGAAGATGGCGGCTTGGGAGCTACAACTGACTGCCACATCCCAGCTCTGGCACCTAATTAGCTGCATAACCCTGAACAGGCTGCTTGGCCTCTCAGAGCCATCTTATAGGATGACATGAGAGCTACATGCGGTCATTGTGTCAGGTACCTGGCACATGACAGAGCTCAGGGGATATTGGTTCTCTCTCCCCTGGTGGCTTTGGGCTCGTGAGATAACAATGATAGCAATAATAATAATACCAGCTAATATGTGAGGACTTAACTACGTGATGTGACACCATAGGTAGGCACCATGGTTCCCATTTTACAGACAAGGAAAATCAGTCCTAAGACAAGTAAAGACAAGGACATCATCTTGCCCAAGGTCACACAGCCAGGTAGGGCTAAATGTTGAACTTGAACCCAAGTCTGTCTAGTTTCAGAACTGTGCTAATAACCTACCTGACTGTATTAGAACTTAAGCCACTATCTCAGATCCCAGCCCATGGGGGCAAACCCTGGACATTAAGGTTGTGTATCTCCAATTCCTTGTCCTCTATCCTAACAATTCTCACCTCACCTCATGGTCCCTGACTCTTCACTTTAAGCACTGAGTTGAGCACCATCAAAAGAGAGGATAGCAGAGGTCAGAGAAGAAAGCTGGACGAAGCTGTCCATGACCCGGGACTCCCATGATGCAGAAATGTCCCACTTCTCCCTGATCCACCTCCAGAACTTCAGCATCAGCCAGAGCTTCCACTCAGTAGTAGTGTGACTTCAAGAAAGTTAAGTGACCCTCTGAGCTGTGGTGTCTTCATTCATGAAAATGCAAATAATGTCTGAAATGAAAACTACCAGAAAATGTCTTTGCACGGATTAAATGAGATGACGTTTTCAAGTATATCACGTACATCAGCTCTCGAGTTTTAGCTATTATGTCGTCACCACCACAACCATCCTCCATGATCACCATCATCACCAATTATCATTAACATCATCGTCATCATCATCATTCTTTTAATCACCAGCATCCTCCATTATCATTAATATCATCATCACCACCATCAATACCATTATCCTCCATCATCAATCTCATCCATTATCAATATCACCATCACCATCATCATCCCATAATTCTCCATTATCATCACCAATACCATCCATTAACCAATGTCATCACCATCATTACCATCCTCTGTAATCATCACCAAAACCATCTATTAACATCATCATCCTCCATTATCACCACCAATACCATCTATTACCATCACCATTATTACCATCATCTCCATTATCATCACCATCACCATCATCACCATCATCCTCAGTTATCATCACCAACTCTCATCATTTTAAGGACTCTTCACTTGTGTATCAAAGGTATAGCACATGAAAGACAAGAGGGTATTTGATAAAGCTTGCCTTGCCTGCAAGGTAGACATGAGCTCCAACATCTTGGAAGACATAACTGTTACCGCTGTCTTGCTCCTTAGACTCCAGGTGCCATTGTCTCAAGCACACAAGAGAATCCCAGGAGTAGTAATGAAGGCTCTAATGCCTCCATTTCCCCCCAAAGAACAGCCTCTGGACCTTCCTGGACAAGGACCAGGATCAGCCCTCCTACACCTGAGTTTCCAGGAGAAAGAGAAGGGCCAAGTCCACTTTATCCTTCAGTTCCACCAAACAATCCAGAGTGGCCCAGAGCCAATGCATGCTGCCAGATCCTGCAAGGTGATCTTCATACCATCTTTGGCTCCTTTCTGTCTCCTATTTTTCCACATCATTCTCTCATTCATTAAAAATGTAATAAAGGAATATCTCTTTCCCAGGTGCTGTGCTAGGAATTCAAGAAACAGTAGAGAACAAGATGGTCTTTATCCCTACCTTCAGGAGCCTTTAGTCCAGTGGGACAGTTGGACACTAGACAGATAATTATAGCTGTTCTTATAGCTACAATGGGTTCCAGGGAGCTTTTATAGCATATAATGTGGAGCCTGACCTAATTGGGAAACTCCAGGAAGGCATTCCTGAGGAAGCAACACATAAGCTGAACCCTGACAATGAGTAGGATTTCTCGCCGTGAAGGGACAGGGAAAAGTTGGGGAAAGGCATTCTGAGAAAAACAAGTGTGTGCAAGGCCTGGAGGCATTTTGGAGGGACCTGAATCTCCACCAAGCAAGGGTGTTTGAGGATAAAGAGAATGAGACTAAGCTGACAAGATAAAGGGGGTTCCGACTTTGCTGGGTCTATTTTAAGCCAAGCAAAGGAGCCATGGATTTTATTCTTAAATCCCTGGAAGTCATTAAAAAATTTTGTAAGTTAAAAGAAAAAAATATCTGAGTCTTACCAATGCTTGCTTTGTGCTCTGAAATGAGAAGAGCATTGAGTCTTGGTCAATGTCTTGTCTAACCCTGGGACTGATCCAAGTAAAGCCAAAAGTGGACGAGAGAGAGAGAGAGAGAGAGAGAGAGAGAGAGAGAGAGAGAGAGAGAGACTGGTCATGCTGACCAGGGGAGACAGACACTCTGGGCACTTCCCTGAGACAGCATTGCTCCCTCCAAACGAGAAGACCCGACAGATGACTGGCAGGTGGGCATTCCGAGCACCTGCTGCCATCTGCCCAAACCTTCTTTCCTCCAGTCTCCCCGTCTGTCCAGGGAGTCCACACATACCAGTAATCTGTTAACTGTAAACAGTGATGGAGTTTAATACTGATGTCTTCCAGGAATGGCCCTTTGGCTCCTCTCCCCTTGCTCAGAAGATAAGACTTCCAAGTTGGAGGTCAGATGGAGAACAAGAAGTTCCATGGAGCCCCCTTGGTCCAACTCTCCAAATGCCCTCTCCATCACCTCCATAATGGGTCGTCTCAGGAAGATGACCCTGAATGGAATGCAAGAGTCACCCTCGATCACTGACAGCCCTGCAGTCTCGTCTCATCCCTGGGACCTCCTGTGATGAGAGGAGAGGCAGTTTGCATTACAGAACATTTTTATAGGGTTTTAAGTGTTATGACTTGAGAGAATGACTGGAATGAAGCAATTCTTAGAAGAAGTGCTTCAGGGGAGAGAAAGGAATTGTCAAAATTAGAATAAATTATTGGGAAGCAGGGAGAAGGGAAACTAGCTCATACTGAATTAGGAGCTGGGACAGCTTTGCTTGTGCTGCCTCTTCCAATTCTCACAGTAATCCTATAGCATGATGATCATCATCTCCATTTTGCAGATGAAAAAATAAATAGGTCCAAGACAATAATGACAACTCTAAGGTCACAGTGTTAAGTGAGAGAGAAGGAATCAGAACACAAATTCTATCTCAGTCCCAAGCCACGCTCGCTCTTGTGCTCCCACGCAGGGTTCACTTTCACAAACGCTTCTAACATTCCTAACAGTGCTTGAGAAAACTTCTTAAAGCAGTTCCAGGGTAATGCAGACGCCTGGTTAAAAACCTGGGACTTCAGAGTCAAACTGCCTGCGCAAGTTACTTAACCCTGTAAGTCTCAGTTTCTTCATCTGTGAAATGGGGTTCGTGGTATCTCTCTGTTTGAGTTATAATGAATAAATTTTAAAATCCATGTAAGCCCCTGACATTTGGTCTGTGCTTAATATTTGTAATATTGTCATTATTACTAAGCATATCATCATGTACTCTAACTGTGGTAGGGCACCTCAAAGATGGTCCCCAATGATCCCCACCTCCTGGTTTCACACCCATGTCTAATCCCCTCCACTTAAGTGTGGGCTGAACATACTGATTTGCTTCTAATGAAAGGAATAAAGCAGGAGCGATGGGATGTCACTTCTTTCTTTGGGTGTCCTCTCTCACTTCTGGGATTTCACTAAGGGAAGCCAGTACCCTATGAGCTGCCCTGTGGAAAGGCCCATGTGGCAAGGAAGTCATGTTGAAGACCTGAGGTTCTCAGTCAAACCAGTCTCATGTGTGAGTTTAGAAAACGCTCCTTCCAGTCACGCTCTGAGACCACTGCAGCTCTGGCTGACTTCTTCATTGCAGTCGGTAAGAGATCTTGAGGCACATCACCTGCTAAGCACAACTCCTAACTCACAGAAATCATGCAATAATAAATGGTGGTTGTTTTAAGCCACAAAGTTTTGGGGTAATTTGTTACACAGCAGTAGATAACTAGTTTGCTCACTCATATCTATATTCTTTCAATAAGCCTTCACTTTATCGCCAGATCAGGAGGTGATATTTCAGCTCTGATCCTGTCCAGAGTATGATGGAAGGCAAATCAGCATATCCAGAAGTAGTGAGGTTCACTGTATTTCACACTTCAACACGTGGAGCCTGACTGACAGCCAGGACTCCATACAGACAGGAAGCTGTCAGTCCACAAGATGAGATCTGAAAGGCGTGGAAACTGGAGATAATCAGACCTGAAGGAACCGTAGCAATCTAAAGCAACACCATGATGCTACAATGGGGGAGGGGCATGCCTTATGGGATCAGTCAGCAAGGCTCCCTCTGCAAGCATGTCAGACTCGTGGCGGTGGGCCAAATGCCTCACTTATTTAAATGGGCAGGCGTTGGAACCAGATCTGGGAAAGCGTGATCTCAAAGAGAGAAATCAGCACTGACGGAGTGCATCCTGATGGACTAGTGATGTCTGCCAAGAGCATCTAGTGCACGTACACTATGTTAGCCACCTTTTTTTTTTTTTTAAATCCTCACCCGAAGGTATTTTTCCCATTGATTTCTAGAGAGAGTGGAAGGGAGGGAGGAGAGAGAGAGAGAGAGAGAGAGAGAGAGAGAGAGAGAGATTAGTTGCCTCCAGCATGTACCCCTATCAGGGCTGGGGGACCTACAACCAGGGTATGTGCCCTTGACCAGGAATCAAACCCATGATCCTTTGGTCCATGGGCCAATGTTCTAACCACTGAGGGGGCCAGGGCCACTTTTACTTTTGGTGTCTCTAGAATGACTCCAGACAAAAAGGTGACTATATCCCATTACAGCACCCCAGGTCATAAAGAACTTATCTCTGACGATGAGAACATTTGTAGCACCACCCCCATTCATGCTTTATAAATGTTTTCAGGACCCCCATAGCTGTGACTATAGACAGGAAGCTGTGGACATGGGCTATAGACTTGAAAGCTCATTCTGGAGTTAGAATCTGTGACGCTGATGTGGGACCCGTTTCACTGACTGTGAGCATTGATGGTTGCATCTGCCTTATAGAGTCACTTCTCAGGGAAAATTCAAAAGCAAGGGATTGGAAAAGTATGTTAGGACCCCCAAGCTGCTTTCAGTCTCCAAAGAACAATGGTTCTCACGTTACTTTTTGCCCTTCAGGAGTTGGAGAATATCCTTGTCCAGGGAGCAGACTAAGCCCAAAGACACACTCCTGGCTCCCAGGGGAAGCTGCTCGCCAAGAGGCTTCTGGAAGGGTAGTACGTGCCAGGATGGCCTGCTCTGTGCACAACAAGGCATGTTTGGAAACAGGAATAGCACAAATGCCCATACACTGCCCTGTACCCTGGACAGACACCTTTAACTGGGCAAGACATTCTTTCTCAACAGACCTGGGTGTGGTTTCAGAATCTGGGTACATGCAGAACTGTAAGCACTGCCCATAATTGGCCCAGCATTAGCATGCAAAATTAGATTGGAATCAAGTGCCTGCTTTGTCTTCCTTCCTGGCTCACACACCGACGTCTGCCAGCAGCCCTGGCTCCCTTCCTATACGGGCTTTGCCCATGAAAAGTCACACCTTACCAGCCAGCCCTGGCTGGGCCCCAAGAGGCAGGAGAAACCTCCATCACACATCTGCCCAGCTTCTCCTTGGCCTGGGAGGAAAACTCCTTGCTCCCAAGTGCAGAATGGAGTGTAAGGCTCCTTCAACAAGCAGGAGTGCTCGACACAAGAAAGTCATCTTTGTCCACAGCCGGAGAAATAAGGGCCCCATCCCCTGCCCCAGGCACTTTGCAGCTCACTTGGACCAGAAGTCTTCTAAGTCCTGAGTCTCTGGAAAGGACTGAGATTGGAAAAGGCATCTGATGGTGATAGGGTTTATCATGTGACTCACCACAGTGATGTAGGAGCCTTACAGAACAAGGGTCCCTGTCACCACTATCTAAGGGGGTGGCGATTAGGAGTGGAGTTGTGCCCCTCCAAAGCTTGTACTCTGAAGTCCTAGGCCCATGTATCTGGGATGTCACTATATTTGGCAATAGGGTCTTTAAAGAGGTAATTAAGGTGAAATGAGATCATTATGGGCCCTAGTCCAGTAGGCCTGATGTCTTTATAAGAAGAGAAGATTAGGACACCGGTAACACAAAGTGAAGAATAATGTGAGGACACAGGGAGAAGACGGTCATCTACAAGCCAAGGAGAGAGGTCTCTGCCACACTTTGATCTTGGACTTCCAGCCTCCAGAACTGTGAGAAAATGCAGTCTGTTATATAAACCACCCAGTCTGTGTGGTCCAGTCTGTATGGTTAATCTGAACAACGTAATTCAAAGGCTGGTGGAGAAATTTCAGCCTAAGTGAGGTACGCACTATCTTCCTTTTCCAAGACCCGGAAAATGGTCAGGATCAGAAGACAGACACAGAGTTGGGTGATCATCGTAGCTTTGAGAGCTGAGAGTATGTTTCCATGCAGCTGTCCTATGGAGAAGAACGTAGAGAGATGCAAGCCAGCCTGCATGGACGCCCACTGTAAGGCAGCTACTGGGCTGAGTAAGAACACTGTGTGTGAGACCCCGATCTGGCCGTGGATGACACCAGTTCAATGGGGGAGCCAGACATCAAAACAAAAATCGACTGGACATGAAAAGTGCCACCACAGAGGCGTATGGACCAATGTGGACGTAAAGAGAAAGAACAAACGCCTTCCCTTTCAGTAGTGAGCATTTGAATATTTTTAGAATTGATAAACTTGTGTGGAGTAGTGTCAAATGATAGGATCATATATGTGGCCACAACTGTCATGACGTCCTTTGTCCACCATGAATACAGGTAATTTAGCAATATCTACTGAAATTTAAAATGCTCACACCTTTATTTTTTATATTGATTTTAGAGAGAGTAATGGAGAGGGACAGAGAGATAGAAACATCAATGAGAGAGAAACATCATAGATCGGCTGCCTCCTGTACATCCCCACACTGGGGATCGAGCCCACAACCCGGGTATGTGCCCTGACCTGGAATCAAACCGTGACCTCCTGGTTCAGGGGCCAATGTTCAACCACTGAACCATACCGGCCACACCTTTGACTGAGCTGCCCCACCTTCAGGGACATATTCTACATGATTTCCTTGCAAAATATGATAAGATATATACATAATGATGTTCACTGAAATATTGTGTCTAAGAGCAAACCAGTGGAAACAGCCTGTCAAGATCAAACAAATCATGGTACCTCCATATGATGACATGTTATGCAGTCATCTCATGAAAAAAAATAGAACTATTTGTGCTGATGTGGACAAAGCTCCAAGATACAAGAAGAAAAGGGTCAAGTCACAAAAAAGTGCATTAGGTATGACCACTTTGGTGTCAATGGTCAAGGCGGCATATACACATTCACATACACACTAGCATAGCCACAGGTGACTGTTCTAGAAGGGATCAGGAGCCACTGGGAAGTAGGACAGGCTGGGCTGGGGATGGGGAGATGGGGCATTTTGTACCTTTCTGTCTAAGGGGTGTGTTTTTAATATCAGCAGGGGTCATCTAGGCAGTGGAATGATGCGACATACCTTGGTTTTCTTCTTTATACGTGTCTATGTTTTAGAGAAATGAAACAGTAGGAGTTGCTTTTTATCTACACATGATGTATAGATGGAGGAGGTGTTTCTGGACACATAACAGGTATGCGTGTGCTTTTATCTCGCCCTCCTGGGTCTTTGAGGGAGATCAGGAAAAAAAAACCTGTCAGCTTCCACCTATGGTCAAACGTTTCAACACATATCATTAGATTCCATAGAGAATGGTGGTGATTTCTTTTGTGTGTCTCCTATTGAAAGGAAACTCGAATCACAGGTCACGCTGTGAATCTGAGATAGCTCCCACCTCCTGGGAGGACCCCGCGCCTTGGGCACCTGAGTGGCCCCAGTTCCCAGCAGGCCTGGGTGTGCAAACCACCTCCTGACTGAAGAAAAAAGGGCCTATCAACCTCCTAGAAGCTGGGCAGAGGGAAACAGAGACATTGAGAACCAGGCTCTGCCTCTGCATCTGGGCAAAATGCCTGCTGGAAAAGAGGAGAAAACTTCAGGCTCAAGGAGTGTTTTAGAAAACCCAAACTATTTTTTGTCCACCATGGATACAGATAACAGGAGTAGAGTGATTCTAAGGAAATGTACTCCATCTGCAGCTCAGGCTCTGGGTGTGGCTCTGGGAGGGGGGCACCTTTGGCATTAGAGAGACCTGGGTTCAATTGCATCTCCACCCTCTCCTAGCTGTGTGGCCTTGAACAAGACACCTAACTTCTCTGTGCTGATAGTCCTTGTTCTAGGGGAGGAGATGAACAACAAACACACCAACAAGCTAGTCAAATGACAGCACCAAGATTTGACAAGTGCCATACAGGAAATGGAACAGGTGCTGTAATAGAGAATAGCAGGGGTCAGTGAAGTCTCGCTCAAAAGGTGGCATTTAAAAAGACTTCATTTTAATGTAGTGGAATAAGCCACATCTTGTCCATTTGATGAGCCAGGGGAGTGAACAGATGGCACACTCAAATTAGGGGAATTTGAGAGAAATTTAATAAAGAAACTACTTACAAAGGTGTGGGCAGGGGGTAGGGAAACCACAAGAAATAATACAGAGCTCTGGGACTAGTAACAATAGGATTACAGGCTCTGCCATCACTGAGCCTAAATACACACAGAGAGGGTTGCCTGAGATCTTAAGTTAGGAATGCAGCAGCCCATTGGAGGGAGCAAGGTCTATAAATTCCCTGCCCACTTCTCTCCACCTATACCTGCTGTGGCTCCCTACTGCTGAAACCCAACCAGCAGCCAGTGAGCAAAGGAGCCTGGTGCTGTGGTCTGGCACAATGCAGAGTAGAGAAAGGCAGAAAGTAGATCTGGATAGATAAGCAGTTGTTATCCATCCATCCTTCTGTATGTTCTCAGAGTTGACTAGCCCTTCTAATCCTGCTCTCATAAGGCCAATGAGAATCACCTCATGTATGTTTCATGTGTGTCTGTTTAACTTAAAATGCTCAACGATTTGCTACAGACACACTTCGAGCAAGGGGCTTTCACCATCCAGAGCCTTAGGGGTTCCAGGTAGTCCAAATTAAATATGCAACTGCACGTTTATTATCCATTCCCGGAAGGCACACCGGCCACTTTGCCGCCAGGAGGACACAACTCCAAACACACTCAGCCTCCCTCTCTGTTGCCCACTGTAATTCTGCTGCTCAGATGGACCGTGCGAGCACCATCCCACTTTCAGAAAGCAAACTCCCTATGCCAGTCTCACCTAAACTGGGATGAAAAATGCTAGGGCTCTGAAATTTACTTAGCTGAGCCGAGCCCCATGGAGGAGGTGACATCCCGCTGTAGAATCACAGGAATGTTGGCTGCTTGTGCTGTCACCTCTCTTCTAAGGGAAGTGGGGAATGAAGAAATTCAGTTCTCTGGGTGGGGATTCCTTGCTCCCTCCTTACTGAGCTGCTGGAGCAAAAAAGAATGGTCACCAGCCCTGGCCAGTTTTGCTTAATGGTTGGAGCGTTGGCCCACAAACCAGAGGGTCTCAGGTTCGATTCCTGTTCCAGGGTACATACACCTCAGTTGCAGGTTCCCCAGTCCCTTTAGGGAAGTATGTGGGAGGCAACCAATCGATGTGTCTCTCTCACATTGATGTTTCTCTCTCTCTCTCTCTCTCTCTCTCTCTCTCTCTCTCTCTCTCTCTCTCTTTCCCTTTCACTCTCTAGAAATAAATGGGGAAAAATATCTTCGGGTGAGGATGAAAAAAAAAAAGAATGGTCGCCTAAGAGTGCATAAGCCATTAAGCCAGGCTGGTCACCGTGGTGTGCAAGGAGAACCACACTTTGGGTTGAATGAGCTGAGCTTTCCATCACATCTTTTCTGTCTGAGCCATCGAAAAATGTCACACTAAATGGCAGGGGAAGGACAATAGTGCCTGAGCCAGGCATTTCCTTCAGTGACACGACACATCGTTCAGCAAGTCTGTATCTCCAGGGAATGCATTCTGCAATCAGAAAGCTGTGAGGCACCCACGTACGGAATCCATCCTGACATACAAGCCCATCAGAAAAGGGGAGAGTCTGGTGTCACACGCACCCACACTCCCCAACATGGAGTTTGCAATTAGAGTGAGTGATAAGGCAGTGACTGCGGATCAAAAACAATCTAGCGAAAATCAGAACTAACACCATTAGCTGTCCCATCCCTACTCAGCATCATGTAGATTAAGAGAAACAGCCAGTGCAATTACTTTAATCACTTATGCAAAGTAAGACTGTTTCCCAAATTGGAAATGACAGTCCGGGCCACCTAGAAGGGAAGACAGCCTGTCCCCCGGGTCATTGGAGGGCGGGGGCGCGGAACTGAGCCTGGTCCTGAGTCTTCGCTGGGTCATGAGATGATCTTAATCAAAATCACTATCTCCTTCACCAGTACCATCATCATCATCAAATCCACAAATGTAAAGGTCTCCAGTGGAACTTTTCGGTGGGAAAGCAGGCACCAAGTACCCACATGATGCTAAGAGAGATTCCTCTAAAAGACTATATGGTCCTGGCCAGTGTGGCTAAGTTGGTTGAGCATCATCCTGCACACCGAAAGGTCACAGGTTCAATTCCCGACTGGGCACATGCCCAGGTTGTGGGTTCGATCCCCGGTTGGGGTGCATACAGGAGACAACCAATGGATGTTTGTCTCACATCAATGTTTCTCTCTCTCTCTCTCTCTCTCTCTCTCTCTCTCTCTCTCTCTCAATAATCAATAAAAACATTTAAAAGAAAAGATTGTATGGTCAAGTATATCAGCATATTAAAGGCGCTGATACGCCCTACAGTGAAGAAACCTAATGAGTTCGTTTCCCAAACTTACCTGACAACAGAAAAGAAGAAAAAAAAAGCTGCTCTGGGAACTCAACACTATGAACACCCTACAGAACGAATGTGGGGCATAGGGCCCGAGTCTCCAACCTCAGCTGTACATTAGAGTCACCTGGGAAGATTTCCAAAATACTAACACCTGAGTCCACCTAGGTGTACGTGAGCTGACCACATGCCAGCTTGATCCCGTCATGCCCACCTTGAGACCACACCTAGCACTTCATCACCACCTCCCAGAACAGAGCCAACAGCACAAAACACTGACAGGACAAGGACATTTCACTGAACAGCCCACAGGTCAATGAAAGAGGAAGATGTTGCACATAACAGCAGAACTTCCCGACAATCCTCTTTAAAGATCTCTGATCTTTCTCCCAAGTTTTTCTCCAAATGGCAGCTGCTTTGTGTCTCTCTTCTCCTCTTTATCCATTGCTCTCTCTGCCCACTGGTCTCTAACCCTCTATTATCCTAACCAATTCCTCTTTGAATCTGAGCTTGTACAACTGACTGGGGAAGAATAGTCCTGCAGGTGGCTCAACAGCAGCGCTCTGTTCTCACTCAAACAGCTCCCAATCCAAATAGCTTGTCCAAGTGTGTTTTCCAAATCAATACACACAAAAACGCCACTTACAAAGAGTTCAATGTGTACTCTTGTGGCTAAATGGAGAGGTAGACATTCTTATAAGACTAACTGGGAGGACTACACTGAGAAAGGTTATCCAGGAGGGCTGCAAGGGAGAGGTGATGAAAGGATTCATGTAGAGCAAGGTTGTCAAACTCAAAGGCTAACACGGGCCAAATAAATGAGGCATGTGGCCTGCGGGCTGTATGTTTGACATGCTTGATGTAGAGGAAATAGGGATCTACCTAGGGGTCAAGGGCAGGGCCTGCACACATCCCAAAGGCTGGGAAAGGAGCTGAGGGAGGAAGCAAAGGGTGTATGTGATGATAAAACAAAGGGCTTCGATGGAGCAAATAATAATACCCAGCATGTGCCTTGCCCTCAGCATGCGCCAGACACCACCTAAACACTCCACTTATCTTCCATTGCTTAAACCCACAATAGCCAGTGAGACGGGTCCTGTCATCCTAGCAAGTGAGGAGCAGGGCTGGGATTTGAATCCAAGCAGTCGTCTTCAGGGTCCATTGGCTTAACCACTGCATTAAAGAGTAATGAGCTACGGCACCGAGATAAACAAGGCCAGTTAGGCAGGCGTGATGACTAGGCTCCGGAGTAATCCAGAATCTTGCTCTCATGGAAGGCGTCGGGACCAGCATTGCCTTGGAGCTTATAAGAGATACAGGCCGTGGGGCCTCCCTCCAGACTTACTGAATCAGTTCTGCATTTTAACAAGAGCCCCCAGGGGCTTCCTGCACACACTGAAACAAGAGTGGTGCTGGTCCAGACCTCTGGGGTCCATAACAAATCTAATTCAAGGAGGGAGCAGGGTGGGTGGGATCAGAGCAGGTAAGAGCCAGGAGCTGCTCTGGGTAATACATTTCCAAAGCCACAGGTGGCAGCAGTCATTTCTGAATGTGAACAAAACAGGCATGGTTAGGAACCAGAGCCAGGTCCAGGTACTACTGGCTCTGGCACCACCTCAGATGTGTGAGCTTGAGCAAGTTATAAAACCTCCAAAGACTCACATCATCTAAAATGGATGAAAAGGCCCTGACCGGTTTGGCTCAGTGGGTAGAACGTCAGCCTGCGAACTGAAGGGTCCCGGGTTCAATTCCAGTCAAGGGCACGTACCTTGGTTGCGGGCACATCCCCAGTGGGGGGTGTGCAGGAGGCAGCTGATCGATGTTTCTCTCTCATTGATGTTTCTAACTCTCTATCTCTCTCCCTTCCTCTCTGTAAAAAATCAATAAAATATATTTTAAAATAATAATAATAAAATAAAATGGATGAAAAGGATAGTTCCTCATTGGTTGTTGTGCAGATTAGGTGAGCAATTTATTTTTGGAGCTTAGCACAGTGCCTGTTACATGTTAACCCCTTCACCTCATTAGTATCACTATGACTGTGTCAAAATTGTAACTATGGACATTAAACTGGCTCTGCAGATCCCCATTATAGTCACAAAGTCTGGGAAGAAGGAAGAAGGTAAAGAAATGCAATATGCAGGTGAATTAAATTTCCTCATCTTGCCTGGATGGAGTTCAAAGATGCCATTTCATTCTTGACTTTGACTATTAGTGAAACAAGCATTACAGCATCCTTTACAAAGGAGTAAAAGGCAACCACATGAGGAATTAATAACAGGATGCCTACCTTCAAATCAGCAGGCAAGATGAAAGCAAATCAAACAATCTGCAGAGCCCAGAAGAGAGAAGATAAATGAAGCAGCACAAAAAGTTCTTTCTCAGGAATAATCTTTTAAATGACGGGAGTTCAAACATACCTGTTATTATAAATGTCCTCTATTAAAAGGTAATGATTGCCCTGGCTGATGTGCTCCATGGTGAGAGCATTGGCCTGCAATTCCCAAACTGGGGGAATAAACAAGATTCATCTATGGACTACTTCCAAGAGACAGTGGCAACAATAGGAAACAAAAAAGGAAGAATACCAATGACAGGGTGTGTTCAGGCCATAGGAACCAAAGAAAGATGGACAGCAACCTTGATTTCAGAGAAATCCAGCACAGAAAGCATCATCCAAGCTCAAGATGGTCATCCTATATAATAAAAGGTTAATATGCAAATTGTCCCTTTGACCAGGAGTTCAATGGGGAGTTCAACCAGGAGACGGGGCCAGCTGGCCAACCACCAGCAGACCCTCCCCCCCCCTCGCTGACCCCATCCCCAATCACCCTGAGGGGCAGGAGAGATGCTGACACTTGGGCCAGTCACCCAGACTCCCTGAAAGAGGTAGCATTGGCTCTGAGAGCTTCCAGGACCAGGGTGGTAGAGGCGAGGTCAGAAAGGTGCCCAACCCAATCAGGGCAGGCCAGCTGGAACCCACCCGTGCATGAATTCGTGCACTGAGCTTCTAGTTTTATATTAATAAAAGGTTTTATCCATAACCAATGCTCATCAATAGATAGCCTTTGCAGATCAAATGACATGAGCTCAAAATAAATAAAGCACAAATTTTGACCAACACCAAAAAGAAACACCTGATAGCAGATGTATAGTAACTTTTGGAGACCTGAACAAACTCATTTCAGTTAAAAAAATAAATGACCCAAGAATCCTGAAGTGTAAAACTAATAAGCTTTGTCAGGTAGAGAGCACACCTTTACAAGTGTACAAGGAGTATTTCAGGACAATTCAGCCATATTTGCCCATTTATCCATCATCCATGCACCCCATCCATCCACTGATCCATCCATTTATTGATCCACCCACCTACCCACCCACCCATCCACCCACCCATCCATCTATCCATCTATCCAATGTATATTAAGAATCTACTCCATACCAGCTATCACATAAGGTGCTGGGGGCCCAACAGAATACAAAGGCAAGGTGCTTCTTATTAGGTAAAATACAGATCCCCTCCATGCACAAAAATAAAAAGGGGGTAAGTAGACAGAGTAATTAAAACAGAGACCTGATGATAAGCAGTGGGATGTGATAGAGTGTAACAGGAATAATAAGGTGTCAGCTAAGGTCTCAGGTTTTCATTCAACAAGACATGTGAAGACAAGTGAATAAGAAATGATTCTCTTACATACTTAATAAGAGAGAGTCAAGTCAATAAACATGAGAACAAGGAGAGGATCTTATTGCAGATAGTGCTACATGCCGTGAAAAAGGTACACAGTCAACAGAAGAGCACTGAGGGGCAGGAGAGATGCTGACACTTGGGCCAGTCACCCAGACTCCCCGAAAGAGGTAGCATTGGCTCTGAGAGCTTCCAGGACCAGGGTGGTAGAGGCGAGGACAGAAAGGTGCCCAGGAGCCTCCCACGTCAGGGTGTCTGGGCATTATCCGCAGGACCATGAGAAACCTCTGCATCTACTGGGTACTTTGGGCAAGTAATTCCACATGGCTCTGCTGGGCCCTGAGGCCACCACGGGCTCCATAGGGAGCCAGGCCCCCTCTAAGCCAGAGCAACCTAGGCAGGCAGCCTTGCAGCACCCACCAAGGCTCAGAGTGAATCCTGCTCTAATTACACTGGTGATTTCTAACTGACACTTGCTGAACAGGAAAGATATCCCTTCTGCTCAGAAATGATCTCTGGGAAGCCACCCCCGCCCCCCCTTCCCATCCCAAGTTCTCCAACTGGGAGGGTGCTGCGAATTTTAACAGCTAACAAAAGCTCAGGAGACCCATTCCAAGGCGTCTGAAAAGTAAGCGAGGAGCCTAGATGTTGGGGAGGAGACTCCGCACACCCCTCCCTGTTCTAAGGCAGCAGCAAGAAGAACAGATACTCCAAGGCCCAGCTTTTCATCCTTTCCCGCCTCCAGTGAGCTGGTGAACTGGGCGGGTTATTTGCCTCTCTGAGCAGGAGGTCCCGGACCTGCAAATGGGTTTAATAGTAATCTTTCTTGAGGGGTCCACCTGGCACACAGGAGGTGTCAGAGAAATTCCAGACCCTTCTCTCTGGGTTCTCCCACACCTCTTGGTCAGAAGCTCTGGAGCTAGGAGGGAGGGAAGGAGGATAAAAGGGAGGGAACCGCCAACCACAGCAGTTACTATGCTCCCTGGTGATACTGGCAGTAGGTTAAAGGGCTGGTGATAATAAGATTCTCTCCCCGTGTTCCCGTGACAGCGAATAACGGAGACATGAAGACAGAGCATCCATCAGACTCAGAGAGGAGGCAGAGGAAGGCAGGTGATCAAAGGAATAAATGCGTTGCAATCTGAACACAGCCTGCCTGCTTTCATCCCTCTGGGAGGAGGTGCAAGGACTCCCACTCCAGCCAAAACACACTTTTTTCTTACCCAAACCAGCCTGAGTGGGGTCGTAGATGTGGCAGGTTTTCAGAAGAGACCCCCTCGGGGTTCATCATCTCCTTGGTGTGGGCACATCTCCCAGTGCTCAGCGAAGCACTCCGAGCGACGCCTGAGAAATATGCCCCTGCCAAGGAGACTTACCCATTTTGAAAGGTCAGAGAATCACTGCCATTGGAACTTGTGCGCAGAGCAGGTGTAAATGCACCCAGCTCCCCTGCGTGCTTTATATCACGCTCCAGAGAGGGGACCCAGGGAAGGGCAGCCTCAGGAAGTCACTTTCCAGGCAAAGCATTTAACTGCTTGGTGGCTGGGGAGCCAGGGACTCCCTGGGCACAGGACCTACCTGCTGTGTCACCTTTATCACCCTCTTCTCCCTCCCCTGAGAAGCAGCCACCTCCAGCTTCCTGGGCTGTGAGCTATGCTAGGGACTCAGACCTTCTCTGCCTAGTTTCATGGAGCCTCCCTCCCAGAGAAGGATGAACAACTCCTCACACCAATCACCACAGTATTGAGAAGGCAGGATGCAAAGTCAGCTAAAAACAACAGTCACCTTGGCCACAGACACCAGATCATCTGTTCTGCAATATGCTGGTTACTAAACCACTAGGAAGAGAAAAGAACTGGATGCCATTCCCCCACTGGGAATTCATTTTCTTGCCACCGACTTAGAGCTTCCTAGCATCTCAAGATGCTCTGGGGCTTGTGGGGGTCCAAGAAAACCAGAACTATAAAGAGGTTTAAAAAAAATATCTATCACACCAGTGTGAAAAACACTGATGCCTGGGGGAGTCGGGGAAGCCTGCAGACACAGCGGGAAGAATCCAGGCTGTGGAAATGTACAGACCTGGGTTCAAACCTCAGCCTTGCCGCTTACAAGCTGTGTGGCTATGGGCAAGTTACTTCACCTCTCTGGTCTTCTGCTCCTCCATCATGGACCAGGTAGATGATGAGACCTAGTTGGCCTATGTGCTGTGGAGATTTAGAAAAATGCAAGTGTTATCCCATGGCTCACAGCTGATCCCAGTGACTTATTATTCTATCACGTTGACTTCATCATCCCTGAGACAAAGGAAGAGAGAGACTGAGGAACTAGGTCAACCAACCTACCAACAAACCAACTCAATCAAAAGACATACAACCTCATAGACTTTCCTAGGTTTAGAGGTCAAGGTGCCAGTGGGGAAAGAGGGCAGATTGGGGCCAGGAAATCCCCTGGAGAGATTGGCCAGAAGGTGGACATTTGGTCCCATGAATGAGAGAAGCTGTCTTTCCTCCTCTCTCCTTCCCACCCCTGCTTCCTCCAGTACAGCACAAAGAATAGGACGTGCTAACCAAAGCTGATACCCCCAAATGCAGAACAGAATGATTAGAGACACAGGCCCCAGAGCCAGAATGCCAGGCTCCAAATTCCAGCAGGCACCGGGGAGACCTTGCTGACACCCAGTTTCCTCGTGTTAAAGAAGGGAACAGTTGGGTGGCAGTTCTTCAAAAAAATCAAACGTAGAATGACTACCCGATTCTGCAATTCCACTCCTGGGTATATACTCAAAAGAACAAGAACTGAAAACAGGTGTTTGAACAAATACTTGTGCACACCTGTTCACAGCAGCACTATTCACAATCACCAAAAGGTAGAAACAACCTAATTATCCAACAGGTGAATGGATATACAGATGTGGTCTATCCGTACAATGGAACATTATCCAGCCATCAAGGAAATGAAGGACTGATACCTGCTACAACGTGCTGAAACTCGTAAACATCATGTTAAATGAAAGAAACCAGTTATACAAGGCCACATATTTTGTGATTCCAATTCTAAAAAATTCATAGAGACAGATAGCAGATTAGTGGTTGGTTAGAGGCAGGGGAATGGGAAATGACGGTTACTTGGTGAGGAAAATGTTTAGAGGTGGTGGTTGCACAACACTGTGAATGTGCCAAACACCACTAAATTGTTCACTTTTTAATGGCTCATTTTGTTATGTGAATTTCACCTGAATTAATTATTTTAAAAAGAAAAAAAAAAGTAGTTGCTCAAATTCTTCTGCCCCTAACTGGCAGCCAGCAGCAGCAGCCAGGGAGGGGTACTCCAATGAACAGTGACTCTGGCAGGAGGGGGAGGGGCAGTGAGAACACAGAGCACTCAATCACCACTCAAAGGACAGAGACTACAGCTCCAGCCTCCCACAAAGCCTCCTTTGCCACTTAAACCATCTCCAGTCCTCTCAAGGGCCAGCCGCGTGCCTCTGCAGTCCCATCACACAGGCAATTTACATGTGTAATAAAAGGCTTCAGTCTTGACACTAATCTCAGAAAAAAAAATTTCTTACATTTGTATTAATTCTCCATCCCAGGTTTTAATTGAAGAGAGGATACAGCATCACGAGGGAAATAAAACCTTACTTCATCTATCCAAGGGCCATGTGGCTTCATTAGAAATTACATTAATTCCTCATTAAGCAACAATAATAATGTAGTACCGGAATCAATAAAAAAATGCATTGCCCCAAGGTATAGATCCATTTGGTGCAATTGTATCTTTGCATGGCCAACTTCAGGTGGCTTCAATGCTCATGAAAATGTGACGTGATGCTGGAAGAGGAGGCTTCCTTCATTCACCTTCGAAGCTGAATGAAGAAATAGAGGCAAGGGCATGATTCCCATCCTCTCAACTACTCTCATCGTTGCTAATAAGAAGCCATGTAACTACCCACCCTCTCAAACCCCGGCAAAACTGATTCCATTTTTAAAGTTCATGCATTAAAGGTGCCAAGTAGGCATCTCTCACCAGCCTTCCCTGATCCATTAGTAGCGACTGTTCTGTGTAAGGGTTGAATTGTGCTGTGGTTGACTGTAGATGTCTGCCCTGCGTTGCAGTACTATGCCTGGTGGCAAGTATATGCTAGTTATGCCCAGGAGTCTCTCCAACTGGGAAGTCAGGTTAAAAAAACAATAGGCTACTAGCACTGATGATACCCACCTCCTTAGCCACGCCCCCTAAGTGGCAAGACTGGGTTTACATAGTAATCGAGTACATGACACTATCTCACCTCCTTCATTTCCAACCGGACTTAACAAAAATCCTAAGTCGGGACAAAATGGGTATTTACCTGACCCTGTACTGAACTGTATGTCAGGACAGTAGATCCTGTATAAAACAAAATAAAAATACAAAGACAAGAAATGTTGAATTTCACATTGAAACAACTGCTTTTCCTTTGTCTTTCTCCTAGACAAACTAGCTCCATTCCTTAGAAAGAAATATTTGATTCATTCATTCCACAAATGTGCATTGAGTGCCTATGTGCCAGGGGTAGTCAGACATCAGGGAGGCAGTCAGGGACCAGATCAAGTCCGTCCTTGAAGGTCAACATGCAGAGTTTGGATGTTTTTCTGAGCCAGTTGGAAAGCCACAGGAAGGTGTTTTTTTTTAAGCATGTTTTCTCAGAACCCAAAGCCACACCCTATTCAGCTCAGTGGTCCCGACTGGCCCCCGTGGAGATACCTGACCCACACACCTGCTCGCTTGTTCTCAGAGCACCGAGCCAGCTCCCAGCACAGAGCAGCCCTGGCTGAGCCGCACAGACACTGTGAGACGCAAATCTCAGAGCCAGCCTGCCTGGAGCCAGCTGTCCTTCTCCAAGCCAAGAAAACCTCTTCCTTCCTCTCTCTCGCTGCCCTTCTCTCTGGCTCACACTTCTACCATATTTCCTACTGCCCCAGATGGTTTCCCACCCAAAGGAAGGAAGATACCACACGCTCCCCTTTTGTCCTTCAGATTGAGTTCCTTTATCATATTCCTGTGGGCTCCACCAGTACCTCGGACTCCAAGGCAGAGAAATAAGAGAAGCCCTTTCTGGGCCTCTGCCCGATGTTGGGAATTCCCCCACTGCTGGCTGGTCCCAACCAGGGGCCCACGAGCTGTGTCAGTAGCTTAACCAAGCCAGCACCTCAAAGACTGAGACTGGATTCTGCTCTGCTTTGCTGCCCGCGGTCTCGGGCCCAGCAGACCTGGCCACTGGAGAAGGCAACAGTTAACCCTTGCCTCCCACCAGCACCCGCAGCTGAGTCTCATGTTCCTCAGCCCACTTCATGGTGGGCATGGGATTAAACAAGACACCAGTGCCTGGTTCACAGACAGCACTCAATAAGACCCGAGTGTCAGGAGCCATTAGTAGCATGTTTATTATCATTGTTGGTCAAGCCCATGACCAAGAGATTAACAGTGAACATGGGCTAGAACCAGGCAGCACATTCTGTTCACAAAAAGAGAAATCAGATGACACTGAGCTATAGCCACAATTTGAATGCAGATAATCCATAGGGTGGATGCTGGGTGAGCCACTGCTCCTCCTACCCCTTCCCAAAGGCTGTTACACAGGCACCCCTGTGGCACTTCTCTCTGGTTTACAAGGTGTAAACAAGAGAGCCTGCCCTCTCTGCCTGTGTTGAAAGGCACAGACAGGGTAGAGCACCTGTCTTCTCCCATGTCAGTGTCTGGAACACTGTGCTGCTGGCTAAGGTGGGTCTGTGGCCTCAAGCTTAAAAGGGAGGTACATACACCAAGAACGAGTGTACAAGGGGGAATACACACTGAGAGTGAGTGCACAATGGGGGTATACACACCAAGAGTGAGTATACAAGGGAGGTACACACTCAGAGAGTGAGTGCACATGGAAGGTATTCACACCAAGAGTGAGTGTACAAGGCAGATGTACACACAAGAGTGAGTGCACAAGCGAGGTATACACACTGAGAGTGCATAGGGTGGGTACACACATTGAGAGTAAGTGTACAAGGTGGGTGGGTACACACACCAAGAGTGAGTGTACAAGGTGGGTACACACACTGACAGTGAATGCACAGGGAGGTATACACACTGAGAGTGAGTGCACAAGGCAGGTACACACACCGAGAGTGAGTGTACAAGGGAGGTACACACACTGAGAGTGAGTGCACAGGGAGGTACACACACCGAGAGTGAGTGCACAAGACGGTGTGGATGAACATATTCCTTTCTCCTAGGGTCTTAGAAACAAGCCCTGTGCCTCTCCAGCCTCTCCTCCATCCATCATCCCTCCCCTCCTTATCTTCAATCCCTCCTCCTATGCCAGCTCCTTCTCTGGGCTCAGAAGCATATCCAAATCTCCTCTCTTCCTTGCTCCTTCATCCCATTCAGCAACTACAACAGCTCTGTTCTCTTTGCTTCTTTCCATCCACCCTCCAGAACTGTGCTCAACATTGGAGACACAATGAGGAGCTCAAATGGACATGGTCTCTGATGGCACAAACAGTCTGGAGGAGAAGCAGACAGTAAGGAGGGAATCACAAAATGCATGTAAGGCTACAGCTCTGAAGAAGAGTGTGTGGGCGCTACACCTGTCTCATTCACTCCTCAACGCCCGGGCCCTGGCCACCCAGACAGCTTTATTTCACAACCTCTGCCCCTTCTCACCTTATCAGGAGCCCTCTGCAGTGACTCTCCACTCCCTTCTGAAAGCTCTGTCGGTCCCTTTCTGGCTTCTTTTCCCAAAGTGCTCCCTCCTTTGGGCTCCTTTTTCTACACCTATTCCAGGATGCCAGCATCCTCTGGGAACCTGCTCTGCATGCATCTTATTCCCCCTTCCTTAGAGTCATTTACTATCCCTCCAGACCTCAATTCCCAACTCCATCAGGACCCATGAATGTATGTGTCTATTCCTGATGACCTCCTGGGCTCTAGACCCAACCAACTGACTGTCCTCTCGCTCTCTTTACATGGGTGTCCCACCAACATTTCAACTCCACAAGGCCCACACCATTCTCCGCTTCCCACCCACTGAGCCTCATCTCCTGGGTCAGAGAAGAGCATCCCAGTGCCCCCAGCCCTCCGGGCCTCAGAGCCTGCAGCCTGGGCGCCTCCTCTCACAGCTCCATGTCCAGTCCCTGTTGATCTGCTGCACTGAGCTCTCCTCCCTGGCCTAGTTACTGTATAATAATTACATCATACCAGACTCTTCGAAAACTTCTGGACATGTCTCTTTGTGCTGCTGAAAACAATTTTGCTAAAAGCAAGGGAACCTGGAATAATTTGGTCACAATGAATATTCCACCGTGATTGTTGTTCTGAGCGTTGGTCATCTTGGTGTGCCATGAAGTGGTTTTTAAAGAATTTGTATACATCTTCAACAACTTGGATCCACTTATTCCCATATTAGGAGTTTCATTTTATTTGTTTAAGCAATTAGAACCTAGTATTGCCAGACTCGGCTGTAACTAAAGGCAAATACCAGGCAATGAAAAGTCTCCTATAAAAATCTGGTTTATAGCATCTGTCTAGATAGTGTCATATAACAGCCCCTTGAAAGCAAGCATTTAAAAAAAAAAAGAAAAGCAAGCATTTGCTTTCTGTCAATATGCTGCCCTGTGAAGATCCACTGTGTAGTATATGTGATCCTGGAAAGGTAGGGTGCCCATTGAATTTATATAAATCACAATCTCTTCTGAATTATAGATAAAGTCCCTACTCTTCATTAACCTGACCCAGGAAAATCCATCACCATACAAGTTTGACATGTACTCTTCTAGCCTTTTCCCTAAACATCACAAATGTCCCTGCCTGTAGATTTATATACACACAGAGATATACTTTAATTTTTTTTAATGTCTCAGAGCTATAGATATTGATCGGCACACTTGCTTCTTATAAACTTATCAATAGAGTGTAAATATCTTTTCCAGATAAGCCAATTCTCAAGGTTAGTGCTGTTGACAATGTGGACTGGGGAACCCTTTATAGTGGAGGCTGTCTTCTGTATTATAGGGTGGTTAGCAGCATGAATGGGATTAGTGACCTTAAGAAGAGACAGCAGAGAGATGATATATCTCTTCACCATGTGAGGACACAGTAAGAAGATGGCTATCTGCAAATCAGGAAGAGAGTCCTCACCAGGAACCAAATCAGCCAGCATCTTAATCTTAGTCTTTAGGCCTCCCCGTCTCTGATATTCTGCTATAGCAGCCTCCACCCACTAAATGGAGATAACACATCCCCTCCCCAAATTGTGACAACAAAAAATACCCCCAGACATGGCCAAGGGTCCCCCGAGGCAACCCCAGGTGGGAACCCCTGAGGTGGAGCCACATCTTCCTTTTTAACAGCTGCTTAGAATTCCATACTATGGATGTGCCACCATTTATTTATCTATTTCCCTCTTCAGCAACATTCAAAATCTATTTTAAATGCATCGGAGGGACTTAACAGTTTTAAAAGGCCACAGTATATAAAGAATCATTTTACGTTATCCTTCTCATAAAATGTGAATTACTGTGCTCCTGGTTTGTTTAAAACAGACAGGTACTCTGTGTCCATCAGGCAGCTCTGTGAGCTTGTTTTCTTTGCTTATATGACGTGGGCATTGACAGAACTCCACCTGTGTCAGGAGGAGGCGGTGATCTTTGGTGCTGGTGCTGGCGTGGAGCATAGAGCGTGCACCTTCACACACTGCGGGTGGGGCAGCAATGGGACCTTTCCTGTGGGCAATCAGGCAAAGCAATTCAAGAGCCGCTGCCCTATCTAACTCTCTATGACTTGCTCAGTAACATCAGCTGGACCAGAGAGCTACATTCAGCCCGTCCCCTCTCTCTAGGCTGGCTGAAATCAGTGCAGCTAGATGGCTCTCCAAGATAAACGCCGGGCCCTTCTCAGAAAGACAATTAATGAGCTCAGAGACTGCTTAAGCAGAGATGAAATGTGAGATTAACCGACACAGGGCCATCTACCCACCCCACCAACAGGCTCTCTCCTCCTGCTTCGCTGTTTCATTAGACACCACCAAGGAAACCCACACAATGAACCATGGCTGTTGGGTCTATTTTTGAGATAATTACAAGGCTCGAGCTTGGATCCACTTAAAGGCAAAAATGTGGGACAGAGGAGGTTTAAGGCGAACTCTACCCCTTTCTCCTCTGTTGAAAATGTCCCAACAGGCTTTAAAGGGAAGAGAAAAACGAGTGAAACTTTCATCAGAGCCCAGTTGGTTGCTGCAGGAGCTATGAGCCCGACGTTCTAATTCTGGACAGTGCCCAGTACAATAATCAGGCACCTTCCCTCCCTGCAGGCCTGCTGATCTCCTCACCACCCCTCTGCTCTCCAGTCTGGGAGTGTGAGTGCCCTCAGGGGAGGGAAGGAGTGGGGAGAAAGGAAAAGAAGGCAGGGAGACAGTTCAGAGCAGAATCCCTGTGTCTCTAACTGCTATCTGTTATTATCACACCACTGCACCCATGGAAGTTCAGGTGGTACTACTCCATATCCCAGTCTTGAAAGGGGATCCATTCTCTGCTCGCATAGCCTTGCAAACAGGAAGAACAATACAGGGTAAGGTCACCTCCAGGCTGACTTGTCCATTCCTCTCCAGCCTGCAATCTCCTGGAAGGCACACCAAGAATGCAAAACCTCAGCAGCCCCGGGAAATGGCTCTGCTTGCCCGCAGCTTCTCTGTTGTCCTCGGTAGAGAAAAAATGAGAAAGGGAGTATTTCTTGGGCACCCCTATCCTTGTCATTCATTTCACAAGTAGAATTTCAATTCTGATATCTGAGCCTGTCCCTTGACCCCTCCCTGATGACAAGTACAGGTACTACGGTAATGCTGGGAGATCAAACACGGTGTTCATCATGGCTGCTGGGTGATGCCCAAGTGGGTGACGCACTTTGCTCCTGCAATGGGATTAGAACTTGGATTAATGTTGGCACTGTTCCTTGGTGCCCTTCCTTATATAAGACTTTTCATCGGTCAGAGGCCTCCTCCTGGCCTCCGGGAGGATGAGGATTACTTTAGCAGGAGTGAAAAGAGAAAGAAATAATGTTCAGTTTTTTTTAATATCCAAACGCAATTGCCAAACCCATGCCTACAGAACATCCTCAGCCTCGGGGGTAGATCATGTCACCCAGGGTAAGGAGCCCAGTCAATCATGTCCCATCACCAACTTGGAAGGAATCATTACCTGTCCCATCACCCAGTTGCCTCATTGTTCATTCATCCACTCCACTACTATCTCCTCAGGGACAGCCGTGTCCCAGCACTGTGCTTGGTGGACTGGTAATACAGGGTGAGCCTGTAGTGGCTCATACCCCCTGGGGCTTGCATTCTAGGTGGGGGGAACAGAGCAAGCTAAAAGATGGCTATCAGGTGAGGTTGGATGGCCAGGTGGGCACAGTATCAAAGGAGCCTTAGATAGAATTCAGGACAAGTTGGGAACCTGAAGTTTTCCCCCCAAGTACATTGGGAAGTCACTGGGCATGCTAACAGAAAGGGAAAGAATTACTCTTATTTTCACATAGAGAATAGTCCGGATGGAGCAAGAGTGGCTAACAAAACCTTTCAGCACCATACCGGGTCCTGGCTCTTCAGCGACGTGGGATACAGGATACACCATATGGACAAAGAGTGATTCACTACAGAAGCATTTTGATGGAGGAAAAAGAGCCTCGGATGTGAAAAGTCAGGTGGTCCTGGCTTCTGCCACTAGACAATGTGACCCATCAGCATAGAGATTATATCTGCCTTGTTCTCCACTACATTCCCAGACCTGCCCATTCCTGGTACCTGTCAGGAGCTCAACAAGAATCAGTAAGATGGATGGATGGATGGATGGATGGATGGATGGATGGATAAGATGGGTGGTTGGGTGGATGGGTGGATGAATGGATAATCAAATGGGCGAATGGATAGATAAGTAGGTCTAAATTCTATTATGTTCCATTGCTATTAGGAATAAAAATAATCAAAATTTTAAATTCCTTAAAAGCCATGTGTCCATTTTAACTCACAGCAACCTTAAAGCACCTCCTTTAAGAAGCAATAGATAACCTTAGTCAAGAATGTGAGTCCTACTGCCTGCAATAGTTCAAGGCTGACACATGCTCACATCTCAGAACCTCTTTGAGACTTAGTTTTCACCTGTGTAAGGTAGAAAAATAATTGTGCCTGTTTCATTTTTTTTCTAATAAGAAATAAGATAATCTTTGTAAATTGCTTAGGACAATGTATATGGCAAATAACAAGTGCACAATCAATTATATGCCCCCTCCTCTCCTTTCCTCTGCCTCCCCGACATCTGACATTAGCTTTCACTGTGCTGGGCTGCCCTCCTGGCCACATCCCCCATCTGCAGACCCTCACAGCCTCTTACTCTTTTCCTTATACTATGGGTTCTAATAAGTCATCAATGACAAAATAAACAACTATACACAGTTAGCACATGCTGGGCTAAATGTGCTAAAGCCTTCATAACTCAACTCCAAGGAAGAGCATCTAGTAATTAATTTTTAAAACGTAATTTATATTTAATGCAATATTAATATTTAACTCACTTAATACAATATTTAATTTGATATCTAATGCAAATAAAAACAGTAAACAGATTAATGATTTACACAAGCGCTCACCTATTCTGTTTTTAAAGCCTTTTTCTGACTAGCAGACAATTTTCTACCCCACAGAAAGCAAATATGGGAGAGTTTTTGAGCTGATTCTTGTAAATGGGTCAGAGTTGTAATCTTGTGAGTGGACTTCGCCAAGAAGAAGCAGGCATGGATTTCATTTATTCATATAGTTAATGAGGGCATACTATGTGCTGGGCACTAGGCTAAGATCTGGTGGGAAGAGAGAAAGGGTCCTGTTCCCACAGAGCTCATGATGTAGTGGGAATTAACATAAGACTCTGTGACAACTGAAATAAGTACTAGGAAGGGAAACCTGCAGATAGTCACACACTGAGCCCTCAAAGGACACCTAACCCACACTTGCATATGGTCAGGGAGTATGGTCAGGGAAAGCTTCTTGGAGGAAGCAATATCTGAACTCGCATAACTTGGGGGAGAAGAGGGAGAGTGATCCAGGCAGAGAGAAGAGTTGCTTCAAAGGCTGCAAGTAACTGAATGTTTGTGTGGCCCCAAAATTCACATGTAGAAACCCTAATCCTCAGTGTGATGGTATTATGAGCCTTAGTGAGGTAACGAGGTGATAAAAGTAGAGCCCTCATGAATGGGATTAGTGACCTTAACACATTTCATACCGCTCAGGAGTTTGCTCGTGTTTTGCGGGCCATCTGTTAAGGACCGCTCACGAGTGTTCTCATTTTTCAACCCCATGGAAAAAGGAGCGAATCTAGATACTTATGTAAATTTTGTTTGGTCCCTCTTCATAGAGGAAAATGTTTTACGCAGTACCATACATTAAAAAAGTACTAGGAACTTTAATTGTTTAATTGTTTTTGTAAATAAAAATGTTATAATTATTGAAAAACAACACCTAAAGTGCATTATGATGATTTAAATAACGTGCAGTTTGCCCAAAAATGTGCGGTCCCTGGCGTATGTCTTAGAGATTTCTATGCGGTACACAATGTGTTAAGAAGAGACAGCAGAGAGATGATATATCTCTTTGCCATGTGAGGACACAGTAAGAAGGTGGCTGTCTGCAAATCAGGAAGAGAGTCCTCACCAGGAACCATATCAGCCAGCATCTTAATCTTAGGCTTTAGGCCACCCCGTCTCTGATATTCTGCTATAGCAGCCTAACCTGACTAAGACAAAGGCCTGGAAACAGGGTTGTGGCAGCAGTTCAGAACAGCTAGAAAACAGAAGAGAAATGGGTGGCTTAAGATGAGGCCAAGTGAGCCTCGTGAGCCCCAAAAAGGTTTTGGACATTAATGTGCAGGCATTGTAGGGACATGACCAGGGCTGCACTTTAGAAGGAATGCTTAGGCTGGAAGACAGTTCCTCAGCTAATACCTATTAAGGTGATCAAGAGAAGAGAGGTGCCAATGGGAATGGGAAATAATTGCAAAGTATGACAGAGGTGTTCCAGTGTTTGATCTGGCTATCAAGTATGGCATGGAAAAATCAACTTTTAGCACAATTTTAAAACATAAAGAGGCCATCAGGAGTGCTGATGTTGCTAAGGGTATAAAAGTACTCACAAAACAATGATCATAGGCCACTGAAAAGGTACAAAACTTGTTGTTGACTTGGATAATGCAAAGCAGTTAGCCAGTGATAGCATTTCAGAGGCAATGATGTGTGAACAAAGTGAAGATGCTGCATGCTGACCTCCTGAAAGATGCTCCTATAACAAGTGCTGAAAGTGATTCATTTATGGCTAGTAGGGGTGGTTCAATAAATTTAAAAAAAAAGTGGCATTCATAGTGTAGTGAGGCATGGGAAGCTGAAACAAAGTAACTGCTGATAACTTCATGACAGAATTTCAAGAATATGTAGAGGCCGAGGTATTTGTTCCCCAACAAGTGTTCAATTGTGACGAGACAGTCCTCTTCTGGAAAAAAATGCCCAAGGGAACCTACATCACACAGGAAGAGAAGTCATTGCCAGGACACAAGGCAATGAAAGACAGGCTGATATTATTGTTGTATGGGGATGCGAGTGGGGGACTTGAAATTGAAGCCTCTACTCATCTACCATTCTGAAAACTGTGAGTTTTCAAGAAAAACATGTCATGAAAAAAACAGGTTGAATGTTATGTGGAGGGCTATAGCAAAGCTTGGGTAACCAGGCAAATTTTTTTAGTAGATTCATGAAGTATTTGTCCCAAGTGTAAAGAAATACCTCTGGGAAAAACAAATGCCACTCAGGACACTTCCTGTAGTGGACAAGGCTCTTGCCCACCCTCCAGGTTTGGAGGCCAAGCTGGTGGAGGAGTACGGCTTCATCATTGTGAGGTTCTTGCCACCTAACACTACTCCTCTCAGCCAACCCATGGACCAGCAGGTTGTTTGTGATTCTAAGTAACTCTGCACACAGGCACTGTTTCATAGGTGTTTGAAGGTGACCTCTGAAACTAATGTAACCCTCAGGGAGTTCTGGAAGGAACATTTTAATATCCTTACTTCCTTGAGGCTCATAGACAAAGCATGGAGGAAAGTGTCTTCCAGGACCATGCAATCGGCCTGTAAGAAACTGAGTCTGCTGCTGAAAGAGACTCTGAGGGCTTTGAGGATGAGCCTGTGCCTGTTGTGGAGGATATTGAGTCTCTGGGCAAGTCTACGGGCTTGGAGGTGAGTGATGATATGGAGGAGTTGGTGGAGGGCCACTGCACTAAGCCGACCGCCAAGGAACTCCAAACCTTCAGGGGGAGCAGCAACAGAAGGCAGCTAAGGAGCTCTCTTCAGAGGAGGAGGGGGGAAGAAAGGATATTTCTACTTCACTAATCCATGAAATGCTTGGGAAATGGGGAGAAATGCAAAATTTTATTGGGAAATATCACCCTCACAAAGAAGTAGCAAACCGAGTGATAAACTTGTACAATGATAATGCAGTGTTTCACTTCATGTAAGTGTTGAGACACAGGCAGAAACAAATATCATTCGATAAGTTTTTAGTGAAACAGAGGTAGTAAGTTCTAGTGGAACAAAAAGATGAAAGAGAGAGAATCCAGAAGAACAGCCACCTGACATTCTTCATGGAAGGGGACTCCCCTTCCAAACAATAACATCCCTCCATCCCTCCTCTCCATGTTCAGTCATCTATAGCTCTCAACATGAAAGGTAAGTTCTAGTGTGTGCATAAATTTTCATTTTTTTTTACTGTACATTTCCTTTTTATTAAATTTTCATTTACATTTCATGTCCTTTATGTTCTTAAAATGTTTATTTATAGACCAGAGGCCCAGTGCATGGGATTCGTGCACTGGTGTGGGGCATGGACTGCAGGGATTGGCCTGCTGTGGGAGCTCGTTCATCCCGATCTGCCGTCTGCCGAGTGCCTGTGGACCCATCCTCTGAGCGGCTGCTCCCTGGTCTGGCATCTTCCATGGAGCCGGATCACTGGCCTCTCCAGGGGACCTGGTCAGGGCTGGGCCAAGGGACAACAGCACTGAGAGGGGGCAGAGTAGGCCTCAGTCCTATGTGGCCACAATCCCACCTCCCAGCCTCTGGAGTCAGCTCTGCAAGTCCGGTGGCAGCGCTGCATGGGCTGCAGGTATCTGGAGGCAGCAGGGGGCAAGGAGGAGGAGCCTGAGGCAAGGAGGCGAGGATCGCAGCCTGGGTTCCTGCCCATGGGCCCAGGGTTTGCAGCAGGAGCAGCCGCTCATCTGGGTCAGCCAAGCAGCACTCCCGCTGTGGTAGTGCACTGACCACCAGGGGGCAGCTCCTGTGTCCAGCGTCTGCCCCCTGGTGGTCAGTGCACATCATAGTGACTGGTCAACAGGTCGTTCTGGTCATTCCACCATTCGACCGCTAGGCTTTTATTATATAGAATTAGACAGCACATTAGACATGTACTGTATATAAGAAAGGTTAAAACAGGGAATCATTTGGGGGTCTGGAATGAATTAATTCAACTTACATTATTTTTAATGGGCACAAATGATTCAGTTTTTTAACAAATCGCTTCTCAGGTTTCACTGTAAATGAACTAAAGTACCTGGTGAAATGCCATACATTGGACATCATTACTCAGTCATAAGATGCTCCCTGCAGAGATCCTGAGAGCTCTGCCTGTAGGATTGTGACAAGAAATATGGCTCCTCTGAGGCATGCAGATTCTAAGCCTGGACAGACCCACACCTGCCCAGTGTTTAGGCACCTCCTTGTACTGGAGCTGTGCTGTGTGGACTTCTTATAAGGAGGAACACCTGGTGTTTCCCTGGTGGCCAGCTGGGTTTCCCATCCTCTATCCTTGTAAAGGTTATGATGCTAAGAGTGAACTATGGTATTAAGAGTCAGAATGCTTAGTTGTATCTAGGAAGACCCTCAGTGCACCTCCCTACTTCCATTGTTCTCTTGCATCACCCTGTTTTACCTTCATGGCACTTCCACACTTAGTTTATTAAATACCTATTATTGTCAGACTGTCCCCTAGACTGAACTTGAGGAAGACAAGGACCATGTCTATTTTGTTCATCCTTGTAAACTTAGCACTTACTTTAGTGCCTGTGACATAGTAGGAGCTTGATAAATATTGGATGGATGGATGGATGGATGGATGGATGGATGGATTAGAGGAAGAAGTTGCAAAAGACAAAGAGGTAAACAGAATCCAAATTGCAGAAGGATTTATTGAAATGCACATCAGCAGGGAAAAGCCCTAAGAACCTTGAAGAGATGCTGAAGAGTTTCAAGTAAAAGTATATGGCTTACATTTCAGAACAGTCATCCTGACAGTCATCAGGGGAGGAGGGGCTGGGGCAGAAGAGATGAGAGGCAGGGGAACAATTATAGGACCACCTCGAACAGTCCGGGTGAAAAGCAGTGGTGATGAGAAGATAAAATAGTCTCAAGAGATGTTTCAGAAGCACCATCTTTATACTCGGTGCCAAGTTGGGACCTGGGAGGGAGAAAATGGAGGAATCTAAGGTAACCACAGAATTGGCACCTTGGGGACCAGTCCCATGGTGGTGACGTGAACCTGAAGAGGGACCAGAAAAGGCAGCAGGTCTGGGGACAGGAAAGAGGGTGAACTTGATTTTGGACCTCCCAGGAGAGATGGCAACCAGATGGTTGGAGCCTGGAGATAGGGAAGCTGGGTGTCAGCACACATGGGGGGGTAGTTGGGAGCCATGGACACAATTGAGCCCATCTGGGAAGTATGCAAAGTGAAATTTAAAGGGCCAAAGATAAAACTCAGCTGGTCTGGTGCAGAAAAAAGAGCTGAATAGAGATGCTGAGAGAGATCCCACTGGCCTTAAAGCAGAACGAGAGAAGATGCATGTCTTTGAAACCTTATGACACTGTGTCTATACTTCTATAGTGGAATTAATTTCTTCCTTAAATACTAGTTGTTTCTATTTGCATCTGATCGCTCTAAAGTAGAGTAGAATTCTTTCTCATCTTTGAGTCCTCTGAAGTCCTACACATAGTAGGTCCTTAATAACCTCCCTACAATCTGAACCATATGAGGATGGAGGGAAAATCACTAATTAGTTTCAATCCGGACTAATTGCCTTTTTAAACTCTCATCTAAATCCGACTCTTAATATGTTCTGAGAATCGATGTTTCATTATTTTTTGCCACAGCGGAGATTATCCCTGTTGACGGGTCATTACAAATCATCGCTCTCTGAGAGGTCCCCTTTCTGTCTCTCATTTCCTGATCTTTCAGCAGGATATCTTTGTTCTTGAAAGTGAAAGAAAAAAATTAAATGGATCTTTGAAATTAATAACCAGGACCAACCACACCAGGGGAAGAGGTGCCCTGATTCTCTCAGAGAGCCCTCTCCAGACAGAATCCATATTGCTCAAGAGGAATAAATGGAAGGCTCTATTCGGGCCTCAATCAAACTGATATTTTCTATTTGTCCCAGGGTCTAGCTGAAGTGCCCACTATCTACCAGGCACCAGCCAAGACGGTTACATGTGACCCCATTTGATCATCACAACAATGCTGAGAGGTTTGGACAATGGTCAGCCCTGTTTTCAGATGGGGATACTGAGACTAAGAGAGGTTAAGGCGCCTGCTTGGGCCATGGGGCTGTTATGCTGCACAGGTCTGCCTGGAAACCCATACACAGTCCCCCAAAGCAGGCTGTCATGCGCATTGTGTGAACGTCCAGCTCTGAGTCACTGGGGCTGAGGAACCTGCTTAGAGTCACAGAGCATTCCTGCCTGAAGCCCCGAATGTCACCACAGAGCAGTAATGATGCAAGTTTGCTCCCTACTCTGGCCCCAGACAACAATCCTTTCTTTTTCCCTGGCACTGCGCTTCCTCCATAGAATGCCTTGTGTACACCTGGGCAAAACTGTGCACCCTGAGAGGAAAGAGACAAAGACTCGGCTCAGGCTCTCCAAGCAGCACCCCATGCAGCCCCTGGTTTTTACCACAGTGGGTCTGAGCATGAAGGGACCATGTCAGAGGGGCTCGCCAACTCGATTCTCTCCACTCTCTATGTGCCAAAGCAGAAGAAATCAATGAGCAATAAACTTGTGGGCAATCCATCTCCCACATCACCAGACCCTTTGTAAATATCGGGGAATTCTATGCTTAACAGCCCACAGAGGACCGTTGATGAGCTTTCCCCTCATAACCCCACTTCCGTTTTCATCCAGGGGTGAGTGTCCGGAGGGGAACAGCAAGGAATTGCAATGGTTGGGAATCCAGCAGGCTGGGCTTCAGACCCTGCCTGTGAGACCTTGAGTATATCATCTCTTCTCCCCAAGCCTCGCTTTCCTCACCTGAATGATGAGATTAATTACAGCTCCCGCCTCCTCCTATACAAGGAGCTAATGCATGGAGGGCACTTATTTATCCCTGTGCCTAGCAAACAGTGAGACCTGAGCAAATGTTAAATGCTAGCTGTTATTATTATCTTTACACAGCTGAACCAATCCGTTGGCTGATGGGCAAGTAAAGAGCTCTGCAGAGCTATAGCTAAACTGGGAGAGCAGATGTTACCAAGCCTAGGGATGGCACATGTACTTCCATATTTCTGGTTCCGTATTAGATGGGGGAAGGAGTGTGGGGCAGGCTTGAGTTCAAATTCTGACTACATCCCTTTGGGTCTTGGGCAAGTTATTTAACCTCTCTGAGCCTTGTGGAGTTTAGGGGCTAATGTGAGAGAAAGGCAGTCAAATAATTGTACAAATAAATGCACAAACAGAAACTGGCACTTGTGCTACTATGAAGGAAAGAAAAATGATTCTGAGAGAGCAAAACAGCACAGCAACCTACAGCGACGGCAGGGATGAGGGCAGCATGGGGGCCGCCTCTCTGAGGAGCTGAGATGAGCAGGAGTCAGTAGGTAAAGAGGGCAGAGGAGCGGCTCAGGGAGAGCAGCAGCCTGCAGAGGCCCGGTGATGAGGAGGATGGTCTGGTTGGGGCAGCCAGGGCACTGCAGCGGAGAGAGGGAGAGATGGAGCTCCAAACTGGAGAGGCAGGCAGCAGGCAGACCCTGCCAGCTTTAGGAATAAATGTCTTAGAGGAAAGAGATTTCTATCAGCTGCTCCATGATCTATCCCAGATGCCCAGAGCAATGCCAGGCCCAGAGATGGTGCTCAAATAATATTTGCTGGACTTATAAAAGGTGAGCTCATGAAAGTTTTTCTCAAGTCAGTCACTGAGGGGTGAATGCACCTTGCACTGAGGTCTGGTACACGGTGAGCAAGCCAGAGGGACAGTCCAGGGCTCTAGACTGTCTACAGCTAGGAGAGGGTGCTGCCCTCAGCACCCACCCTGTGCCCTTCCACGGGATCTGTAACCCAGCCTCCTGCCTGGGCCAGAAACACACAGAAAACACCGGTGTGCCACATCAGGGCTTGGAAAGGGAGAGGTTTTCTCTGTGAGGTAATTTTCAGGGAAATTCTATGCTTAACAGCCCACATAGGAGAGGTGTTTATTTCCCAGCTGTTCATTATACTTCAGTGAACAGCCCCATTCTGTGGTGAAATGTCCCAAGCACACCTAATGCGGAATCTTGCCTCTGGAACACACACAGCATTTCCCTTCTCTCTTCCTCCCAGTTAGGAGAGAGGGGTTCAAGGGTGACTGAGAGTAGGCAGCCTTGAGACCCTACATAGGGGTCCAGTGAAGGTGGAGACGTGGTGTCTGTATCTAATATAAAGTTAAAGAAACAAAGGTTTAGTTCGAGACTCTCAGAAAAATAAGCTGCCGCCTCCTGGCAACCAGAACACCTTATAACTCAGGAACCTGATGTCAAAGGGCACATCCAGGCCACTGTCTGGGAATGGACCTCCATCACACATTCACTTCCACAGCTGCAACGTTACCTCATGTGACCTCACCACCAGCCTCAACTGATTGGATAGAAGCTGAGACCTACCCACAGGGAACCAATCATTGGCTGATGTGCAACCAATAAGATTCACTCTGCACAGAATAAGTGGGAAGAGGCCATAGGTGAGTCACAGGCACATGAACTGAAAAGTCCCATAGCAAAGGGAGGTGGTAGCTGGCTTCAGAAAGATGGGGCAAGGATATGATACTACTGGGGGAATCTGACAGAATACTGCACAACCCAGAAAGAGAGAGAAGAGCACAGAGAAGGTAAGTAACAGATCCAAGGTCATACAGCTTGTAAGTACCCAAGGCAGGATTTGAACTCCAGACTCTGAGTTCTTGTAATAGCACACACTGCTCTCTGCAGGCAGGTGGCCAGTAAAATTGCTTATTATTCAGAGAAGGGGAGTCTGCAGAGTAAAGGGAGAAGTGCTGAAAGCAGAGAACAGTCAAGGAGCTTGTACTGTAGTTGTGCCATTGTCCTTTGTTGCTGATGTTGGCTTGTTTAGTGTTTATTGGGTGCTTATATGCGCTCACTTATCCCATGGACCACCCACAAGAGGTCTACGCAGGAGTTATTATCAATCCACATCACAGATGATAAATCACTTCCTGGTGGGGCCAGGGTATGAGCCCAGGTCTGTGTGCCACCCAAGACCACAGGGCTGCCTGGGCATGACTTCTCCACCATGCTAGGCATAGCAGGGGCCAGAAGGCATCTTGGCCACGGGATGGAGAGGAAGGCCCAGAGGACATTTCGGGGGATGAGCTGCCAGCCAGAGGACCACTTGGAAAGACAACCAGGGATACCCAACAGGCTAAAGAGATGGACCTTCCACATTTCTTACAGGTGGATGAGGACAAAAAATGGAAGTGACATTTTCAGTGATTGCTTCTGATTCTAGGCACTCCCTGGATTTTTCTGTAACTGCTAGCACCTTCCTCCCTTCCATTCACACCCTTTAAGGTTTACTGAGTGTTTCTAGGCCACTCTACCCTCTCTGACTCCTTGCCAACAAAAACCAGCAACCAGATCATTGTCCTTCTTACTTGACAAATGTCTCCACTCAAGTGTCAGTTACTCAACTTCTATTGTCCCCCTGATACAATTCATCAGTTGGAATTGTTATTTCCGTGGCAAAATTCGTCTTCCTTCATTTCCTATTAATGTCTTACAAGGGTGCAGTACAATCCTGGCATAGTCAAGTGTGTCTTGCCCAGAGTAAGAATTCACTTTCAAAACCCTTTACATCCATCAGCAAAAATCAATGTGATTGTTTAAGGGTCTTTTCCTTGTTAGGGCAATAAAGATTCTTCAAGCTAAATGTTCTTTTTACTCCTCACCCTACTCAAAGCATACCTGTTTGTTTTTGTTTTTTTTAAAAAAAAAGGAACTGGGAGGAAAGATGTTATATTTTGCCGATGACAGAACTTCCCCTCTTTAAAAGCAATTCAGTATTTTGTACTGGTCAGATTGTTCCATATTAAATAATCCAGAAAATTTTCATGGGAATGGTCTGCACTGGCTGAGTTAAGTGGATAAAGACATGTCACAAATGTGAACATCGAGTAACAGGCTGTTAAGTCCAACACAGTCCCACCGGGGTGGCTGAGACGATACTACAGAAGTTGAGAGATGAGTACAGGGTGGATCATGGATATTATTTATCCACCCCTGGCTGTCAGGAAATCCAGAATTTGCAGACATGGAGAATGACTACTGCAGGAAGGATTGGAGATGGTAACTGATTGCTTGTTTTGAATTCTTTCATTTATCCAACAAATACTGATTGCCTACTAAGTGTCAGGCACCATGCTGGTTCTAGGGACAGCCATAAATGAGCGACACGACTGCCACCCTCAGGGAGCTACAGTCAGTGGAGATCCACACAGCAAAGGGCACGTAGGAGATGTTACGAGCACATAGGATGCAGAGATACCTAGAGCTGGGGCACTTCCAGCAAACACCATGTCCTGTGGATTCTCACTCCTCGGTATTTCTCAAATGAGCCCCCTTCTCCACACCTTCCCTGTTGTCACTTTAGTCTAAGTCACCAAGTCACTCTACTTGACTATTGTAACAGTGTCCTAAAGAGACTCCAGGAATCCATCCTGGTCCCCTCCCACACACACCAAATGGCTGCCAGAGTAACCCAGAGGGTCTTTGAAGTACAAATCTGATCATCCACCGCCCTGACAAAGCCCACCAGAAGAAAAAGAGGAGGAGGGGGTGGAGGAGAAGGAGGAGGAAAGGCTGGAGGAGGAAGGATGGGTTATTGCTTCCCTGAGCCACTGTGACCTTCCTAAGCAAGTGATCTTTGGCAATTATCTTCAACTTCATTACAAAAGTGCCAACATTCAGCTCTTTTTGACCTACAAGAACAGCGATTCCATATGGTTCAACTTAATGCCTTCATCCTGAGGCTGTGGTAGTATGAATGAGATTCACACAGCACCTGCCATACATGAATGTTCCATGAACAGTGGCTGTTGTTCACCTGACTCCTCCCTCTGCTCAGTCCTACCTTCTATCTTTGCAAAACCTCACTCTGGCCATGTTGTGCACCCAGGCTGCTAGCTCCATGGGCATTTGGCCCTGAGACCCTGAAACATCTGGGTTGGTGGGGAGGCTGGGGCAGGTACCCTCCTTTTCCCCGCATCACAGCTCATCCATGGGTGAGCTTTATTTCTGGCCAGTAGTGCAGAGCTGATGTCTGCCTAGCACAGAGGAAAATTGTTCCTGCCACATTCTCCAATAAGAATGATTTTCTTCATACTCTATTTGTCTACAACTGTCTTTCTGATCATTCTTGCTGTTAGCACATGGTCCACACGCTTGAAATTCAGCCAGAGGAACTGGGTGAAATTTATGATCCGCTGACTGCTGAAGCCCTGAGCCATGAGATTTGAATATAAATGTTGGAATGAGGTCATCAGAAGGAACAGGTAGCAAGACAGCCAATTTGCAAATTTGCCATGCCAGAAACCCATACTTTAATTTGCTACCAATTAAAAACATTGATCAGACAACCTATGTTAATTAATAGAACACAGAAATTTTCCCAGCCTTTTATTTTGAGATTAAAATTTTGAATGGAGTTTCAAATGCCTCAGTGTCACTATTAACATCAGCGTTTTGCCACTAACACTCTGCTCAAACAGAACAGTTCATTAGTGCTAAAACCAATTTACTGGAATGGGCTGGAAATCACCTCGGTTTTCTCTATTAATGTATTACAAGATGAAATATTTCATGAGTGGCTGGTTGACATGCTTGACACTTCCTCTCATTCTGCTTAGCTCGCTCAAGATGGAAAAATCTCCATTCGGCAAATGAGATGTCAGGGACAAACTGAAGAGTAAATCCAGGCCCTTAAAAATGGTTTACTGCCCTTCAAAATAGAGACAGCCCCATCTATATTTTCTAATGAACTTATCTCTTACAAGATAATCCTCAAGATAGATGAAATCATCAAAGCAAAATGCTTAACATGGTACCTCATCCAGAGACAGCGCTCAATAAATATTAGCTATTATGGGGGGAAGGGGCATGAAGACTAGAGAGGTTAAGATCGAAGACTGCAAGTCACATGGTGAAGTCAAAATCCTTCTCTGCCATTTCTTAGTTTGGGTGACCTCAGGCTTAGAGCCAGCCTCGCTAAGCATTAGTTGGTTTTTTTTCCCAACTCTTCAATGGGAATTAGTATCCTAGTTTCCTGAGGCTGCCCTGACAAGTTATCACAGAGTAAGTAGAAATTTACTGCAGCACAGGTCTGGAGGCCAGAGTCCAAAATCAAGGCATTGATGGAGACATGCTCCCTCTGAAGGTTCTAGGGGAGAAGCCTTCCTGCCTCTTCCGGTTTCTGGTGGCTCCTGGTGTCCCTTGGCTTGTGGCAGCATCACACCGATCTCTGCTTCTCTGTCTGTGTGTCCTCTCCTCTTCTAGGAGTTGGGTGAACTCTAAATCCAGGATGATTTCATCTCCAAATCCTTAACTAATTACATCTCCAAAGACCCTATTTCCCAATAAGGTTACTCCAAGGTTCCACGTGGATATGAACTTTGAGGCACACTAGTCAACCCACCACAGGAAGTACTGATAGAACCTACTTCCTAGGATGGTTAGTGAGATTAAGTGAGAAAATTACACATAAGGTGCTTGGCAAAGAGTGGGCACCTAGTAGGGCTCAGTAAGAGCTAGAGACAGACACAACTATTGTAGTTTACACTTTGCAAAGCCACTTGGTTTTAAAGAGCTGCACGTTTTCCTGGAAGCACAGCTGTCCTCGCTTCCCTTGGTTACTTGGTTTTTCTGTTCACACTGCCATGCCCAGTCTGGGTTTTCATCCTCACATCAACAGTTTGCTGAGTCATCGCCTCTGAATGCCCTGCAATTCTCCCCACAGCCACCAGAGAGGGCTTTCCTATGTACAGAAAAGACCAAGGGTTTTCATGCCTTTCCCTGTGGAGCTTCCATCCCTTTTTGGCTTCCCAGACCACTCAGGTCAGGGTCCAAACGCTCTTGGCCTCATGGTCTGGTCCGGCCTCCCTCTCCAGCTCCAGCTCTGACTCTGACTCCAGCTTTTATATTTTTTTAACTGTACTTGAAAAACTAAATTCCAAATATTCAGGTGAGACACAAACCCACTGTTCTTGCTTTGAGGCCTATGGATTGGTCTATGACTCTTTTTGTGGTAGGACATTTACATGAGTTAAATTCCAGTTTCCTAGGGAACTTACATGACAATAGCTCTCCAGTCATGCTAAATGGCTTGCAGTTCCTTTAACATGCTGCATCCTTTTGCAATGTTATTTGGCCAGATAGAACATTCTTTCTACCCACCTTCTTGAATGTAACCCCACTAAGTCACGCTTTAATTTCAAGTCTCAGATAAGAAAGCCCTCCTACCTTGAGCCTCCAGTTCTGAGTTACTAGTAAGTACCTTATTGTACATTCCCTGACTACCTCTGTCAAAGCACTTCTCTTTCTCAATAGTATACCTGCTGATTATATGTCTATCTCCTTGGTGATATGAATAGTTTCTTAAGGTCAAGGTTGGTGTCTTACTCACCTCTGTATCCCCAATACCAAACCTAGAGCCAGGGCCATTGTAGAAAATCTAATGAACAAATGAATCAATTAGTGAATCCTCACAGCTCTACCTACATGAATCTGATAAATATGAGATTGAATTAGTCATGTCATTTAACTAGAGACCCCCTACCTGATTATATTGCAATTCTGGACACAGCCAAAATAATCCAAAACAACAATATTCTATGGTCAAAACAATGGCCCAAGTCAAGACACCACAATCCTGGAGACAAACCTTAATTTTCACGTTCAATTGGTTCTTGAAAATCTACATCCATGTATGTATGCATGCATACATAAGGAGCAAAGAGAAGCTTGGTGCCTGGGAGGCATATGAAAAGGAAAGTCAGGAAAATGTGACTTAACCAGCTGAGGGACCTTTGAAAATCTCTTAACTTCTTTGGGCCTCAACAGCTTCCACTATTTAACAGGTGAATTAGTCTGGAAAACTGACTCATGAGTCTCTCATTCTGTTTCTTTGAAATTAAAATAACTGTCCTTGAATTCATCCACCACCCCCCACCCCAACCTCTGTCCAACTAAATTTTACAAAACATACACTCAGCTTTCTTGAAAGGAGATCCATTGGTCATGTGATTCCTGGCCAAGTAGAGCACACTTCCAGCCAGTCCTGCTGCTCATAGTCTCCAGCTCTTTGCAAGGATAAAATATTGACTGTTTACCCAGAGCCACGGAGAGTTCCAATCTGGTCTCGTCCAAAGGCTCCTGGAAAAATTGAACGTTGTGCACTCTCTGAACTCCCATGCAAGTCAGAAAAACCCTAGAGACCCTACTTCTTTTAGGTTGAGGCTAAAATAACTCAGTGGAAAAATTTTTTCTATTAAACAAAAGATAATTTTATCTCCATAGCTTTATTTCTGTTCTCCAATATTCCAATATTTAGCAAGGATTTTTTCTAAAGCACCGACCTAGGTTGAAGGGCAGGTGACCTCTAAGGAACTTGGATGGGAGTACATGATGGAGAGGGGATTTTGTGCCTGAAATAATAAAGCACCCAACTCCCCAGAATTACGAGGGTTATGGGAGGCCCAAATATTATGGTGGTGTGAATAGTCATTGCCTTTTCACAGTTCTTCATCACCTTTAAGTGGTATTATTATACATTATTCCACTGATACAGTCAAAAGCATCTAACATGACATTTGTCCTAGGTAGATAAATCATGCTTATATTTTTTATCATCTCCCCATATTATTCAACCAATTTAAGAACTATCAAATGGTGGTAACAGCCAAACTAATATCTTTACCTCTGGCATTGATCCTGAGCTACATAATAGCATTTTCTGCCACCAGCTTGACATCTTCACACAAATACTTACTTGCATAGTACAAAATCTAAATCAAACTTTCAATTTCAACTGACACTGTTCCAAAATCCTCCTCTTCCTGTCTTTCTCATCTCGTTAAATGGCACCACTTTCTACCCAGTCACCCAAACCAAAAACCTCAGACACATCCTTATGTCCATTTCCTCACTCCTCAAGTCCAATTTATCAGCAAATTTCACTGGTCCCACCTCCAAGGTACATATTCTGGGTCTGCCCATTCTGTCCATCCACCTGACCCACAACACTGGTATCTATCCCCCATTGGAATGACTGCAGTAGCCTTCTTGCTCCCCCATCATTCACTTTCCTCCCAGGTTCCAAAAAATTCTCTTAAAAATATAAGTCATATCACGTAACTTCCCTGCTTAAAAGCCTTCAGTGATTTCCCATTACATGAAAAATCAAGTCCAACTTCTTCATGGCTTCTGAAGCACACGTGTCTGGTCAGATCATGTCAGATCCTTCTCCTCTGACCCCTGAGGAAACAGCTGCAATAGCCCACCTATGTGCTGACCCCTGTCTGTCCCCAAGGCTGGCTCCTTCTCACCTGCAAGCTGAGCTCCATGTCATCTCCTCAAAGATCCTCCCTGATCACCTACCACATCATTCTGTTTCCTTCCCAATATTAGTATAATTGGAAGTTAACACGTTTATTCATTTATTTATTCATTAATTTCTTACCATCTTCCATTCCATACCTCTACTAGAATGCAAGCTCCAAAGCCAGGGAGACCCTGCCTCTCTTGTTATTCTAGTCACCTCCTACTCACCCCATTGGTGAAGGAGGGATCCTGACCCTCAATGGCAGGACATGGACGCACACACGACATGGGCACTGGGCAGGTGAGATCAACATCAGTTATTAGCCACATACTCCCACAGCCTGAGGAGAGGCCACCGCACACCAGGCAGAACCGACCACACAGCATTGCACTTGGAGAACAAAGTGAGCCAGCAGAGCCGTGGGCAGCAGGCTCTGTAATGACAAGAGGGTCAGGTGCCCCCCGGTTCCCATTGGAGGATGTGATTGGCTTATTTGAATAATTTCAGAAGTTGGCAGGGGAAAGACCTGTTCGGCTAAGGACTAGGTGTTACGCAGCTGGTATGACTGGTGGGGGGACTAGCCAGATTGGGAGCCTTTCCCACTGGGTGTGGTACATATGACAAGAGCAGAGGACCTCACACAACCTTGGTAATTCTGGGGTCTTTGATTAAGCCTTTGGGGCCCTGTGAAGCCCAAAGATGTCAGGGCAGCACTGAAAACTGTAGGCCTTACAATATTGCCCACTGGTGTATGTCCAGTGCCTGGAATATAGCATATCCTTGATAAACACTTCGTGAATAAAGGAATGAGTCCAAGTAGTAGACCCCCTCTTTTCCACCATTGGTTTGACTATCCAGACACTTCCAGAACTCAGAGTGTAACCTGGGAGACTGGATGGGTAGTGAGTGTGGCTCGGCTTCCCCGAGTGTTACTTCCTTCAGTTTTACCAGCTCTGTTTCTTCGGTACACTAGTGCCTCCTTATCCATGGTTTTGCTCTCTGTGGTTTCAGTTCCATGGGCCAAAGATATTAAATGAAAAATTCCACAAATAAGCAATTCATTCGTTTTATATCATGCGGCGTTCTGAGTAGCATGATGAAATCTCACACCATCCCACTCCATCCCCCTCGGGATGTGAATTGTCCCTTTGTCCAGTGTATCCACATTGTATGTGCTCCCCACCCATTTGTCACGTAGTATCTGTGTCATCAGAAGGTTGATAGTAGCCTAACACTAGGTCACAACACCTACCTATGTCATTCACCTCACATAGCCTTTGTATCATCTCACGTCATCACAAGGAGGGTGAGTGCAGTACAATAAGATATTTTGAGTGAGAGATCACAATCACACAACTTTTATTACAGTATATTGTTATAATTGTTCTATTTTATTATTAGTTGTTGCTTATCTCTTACTGCACCTAATTCATTAAACTTTATTAGGTATGTATGTAGAGGAAAAAAGCTTAGTGTATATAGGATTCAGTACTATCTGGGGTTTCAGGAGTCCACTGGGGGTCTTGGAAGGGTAGCTCTCACTAACAAAGGGAGACTGCCATCACTGCATTCCGTGTGATTAGAAGTGTAATATTCCCAGAGGAAAAGATCAGTGCGCTGTTTTATTTGAACTACAAATGAACAAATGTTGTGGATGAAGAATGAGTCTTTCATACAAGCACCTGTTCGGCTCTCTCATTTATTTTTCATCCAAACTGTTGTACTCACAGGTGTCTCTGTACCTTTACAACATGGTGACATGAGCAGACCCTTTCTTCTCGGATAGTCACTTATTTGCACCAGAAGGAAAGCGAAAATGTAATGTTCAACAGCCAGTGAACAATGGCACTCCTTAATTAGAGCTTCTAATGTATAGTGCAACGGTTCTCTTAATGTTTATTTTTAATATGAAAGAGGGGCATACTCTTAGAAAAAAGATTTGAGAAATACAAAGCCTAAGAAAGCACAGAATAATTACTCAGAGCCCCATCATCCACACACGGCCATTGGGGGATTCTTTCTCCTCACATCTTTTTCCAGGCCCAATTATTTTTAACAGAGCTGGATTTATACCACATATACACAACAGTGTGTCTTGTTTTTAGTTAACATCATACTACCATTGTTTTGGGTGTTATATGATATTCCTTAAAAACGGAATTTTTAATGACTGCACAAAATGACATCAATTGGATGGACTTTAAGTTCCTTAGCTGTTCCCCTACCATTAGATACTTAGGTTGCTTGCAATATTGTAACAGCCCTGAGCACATTTTTATTCTTAAAGCTTTTATGACACATAGGATGATTTTCTTATGAGTAATTTTTCAGAACATCTGGACTAATGTTAACGATATGTTGAAGGGTTTTATCTATATGATCAAATTGTTTCCCAAAAGAGACATGGCAAATTACCTTTTAAAAAATAATGGTTTGCTTTTAAGCTGAGTGACTGACTTTGGCTTTATGTGTTCTGTTACTATGCATTTCCTGACATAACTCAAGAGTGCCTTTCAGCACCTTACCTTCCATTTTTTGCCTATGATATTCCCATCCACGAATTTTCATTCGTCACCAAGGAATTCTAAGTCAGTGCATTTTCCCGCTGCAACTTGTAAAAGTCCACAATCTGGTCATGCAATGTGGTCACTGGATATCAGGATTAACCAATTAGAATGCCAGTCCTTCAGCTTCTAACACCACACAGCACAGTAAGGGGGGCAGGTATATGTCAAGGGCAAGAAATTCAACGTGGAAGAAAAGACTCTGGGGATTGACATGGCCTGGGATGAAATTAAAAACTCAGTTCAAAGAGTTTAAGTGATCTGAAAGAACTATCTTCTTCTGATATGTCAAATAGAGGCCTGTCTTGGATGCAAAAAAAAAAAAAAAGATGAGTTCTAAGGATTCCTTTATCTCCTCTAAAGAAGCACTGCTTAATAATGTGGTCTGAAAGCAAAGAGCTTAGAGAAGAGAAGCCCAGGCTTTGTGTGAGTATAAATCACTTTCTATGCAAAGTGATGGGGATTTCTGGGCCTGGGTTGGCCTGGGTTTTCGGTGGTCCCCAATCCAGTCCACCAGCACCAGTGCCTGCACTTTAAAACCAAGGGCACCAAATAGTTTATTTGTTGAAGAGAAACAACTTGGACCAGCCTCAGTCTCAGCCACTGTCTGAGTGCTCCCTGGCAGCAATCGGCCTCGAGCAGCCTCTCCCTGGGTAAGGAGTGAGGGAAAAAGCACAGGGTCTCCTAGTGCCACGCCCAGCCTGACACTAGCCCCCGAAACCCCTCCATGACTGCTTCCACTGGCTGAATCTGAAAATGAGCTTTTCAGTTTGTTTCTCTACTTAGATGTGAGCCTATAAAAGCTTCTCTATGAAGGGCAGTCTAGAGTCATGTGCCAAAGGTCTCCAATGAGCTCGCATTGTTAAGGAAATAATTGGAGGTGTGTACCCAGGTGGAAGCCCCGGAGCTGATCATGGCAGCACCACTCATAACCCACAGCCACAGCCAGAAATGGGAGCTGGCTGAATAAATGACGTACACCCACCTTACAGTAGAACGCTATGGGACCTCTAAAAGTTAGGTGACAGAATAGTTAGTGATATTTTAAAAAGGAAGTAACAAAGCAATTATTTAAGTGCTTTGGCCATAGGAAAAAACAACATTCAATATAGCAACTTGAGGACACAAGTTTACCTTCACTTACTCCCCAAATCTTATTGAAGCAAAAATAAGCATGAAGATGATGCTAAAAACTGGACAGAGTGAGTGGGCCTCCTGCATCCTCCCTGTGTCTGCACCGGCATTGATGAAGTTCACCCGAACACTGGAACTAGAAAGGTGTTTGCTAAGGAAGCTGACCCATCTTCTTAAGGCAGATCCAGCAGTTCCAGAAAGTTCCTGTCCCTCAGGATGGCCCTGCTCATGTTGTCATTGGGGAGAGCATGAACAGCCTGCCTGCCAGCTCCATCCCGCACATCCTAAAGCAGAGCCTACCAGCACACACACACACACACACACACACACACACACACACTCCGCCCTCCAGTTCAGAGGTGAGGCTCAGTGGAGGAAACCCACACCAGTGTCTGTCAAGAGACCTTTCCTTGTCTTGAGACCAATTGTGTTATCTGTTCTATAATAAATATCAATAACTGCTTTTTCATTTAAAAAAATCAATCTACAAATAAAGCTTGGACGACAAGGACAGTTGCAGGAGGAAACAGAAATGTGATAAACCTTGACAATGTAAAATTAATGGCAGGAGCAGAGATGGAGGTAAGTGCTATGGCCCTCATATTTTTTTTCACCTTTCTTAGAAGGCAATCAAGATACACTATGTAAAGGAGATGAAAAATAGAGGCCCAAGATCATTACTGAAAGGTGTAAAGGGAACCGGTAAAATAACTAGTGTTAATGATAGAACCACCAAATATCAGGATAAGGAGAGAAGAAGGTATTGCAAATGAGCTAAATTCCTTATGTGTCAATAAATAGATATTTATCTATTAGAGTCCATATTGATAGAGTCAATAGATACAGCATTTAAAACTAACAACTAAGAAATAAGGTGTTGGTACACTATTTGAAGGTGAGGGGGTGGTCACAGGAAGAACTTAACACAGAAATGGTTCCAAGTCGAGGTTCCACATTGTTGCCTCCGGTGTATGGGTTTGAGGGTGAGGGTGCAAGAAAGTTTTGATTCTCATTCCTTGATTGCACAGCACATGCATGTTTTATTTGTACAATAATAACAGCATTTTAAAATGAAATGGAGCTATGGCTGGCAGGACATACATCAGAGGTTCTCTGCCTGCCTACAAATTGGAGTCAGCTGGGAGTTTTGCAACATGCTGATGCCTGAGCCCCATCCTCCAGCTCAGATTTCTATTGGATTGGTCTGGGTGGGCCCAGGACTAAACCAAGATGCCCCTGGTCACTCCGATGTGCTACCAGGGTGAGAACCACTCTGCATGGTGGAAGTGCAGTAGCAGGATCTCATTTCTAATGTCTTCTGTCTCCTAAATTCTCAACAGCTACTTATTGAGCATCTACTGCTGGATGCTGGGGATGGAAGGGGTGTTGACAAGATAGCCCTATACACCAGGAAAATTACTGTGGAGAGGAAAAAGGCAGTTATTCAGCAAGTGATTCATTCATTAATTCATTATAATCACTGCAAATGCTACACACAAAACAAAGAGTGCAATAAAACCCTGCGCTATTTTTGTAATCGGGAGGAAATAAATAGAGGATATCTTTAAAATCCACACTCTTTTTTTTTTTATCCCTCCAGTACTTTGCCCCTCCCTTTTCCCAGAGACTGGAGGTTAGCAACTCTGTCCTTCCCAAAGACACCAGCCATTAGGAGCTATAATTCTATCTCCAAGCAAGGCCTGGAAACCTGCCCCTCAAGCTATCATTAGCTACAACCATAAAATCTGTGTCGTGAGGCCCTGGCAACTGGCCAGGGTGACTGCTTACAGAATGCACCCGGCTTAAAACTCACCCCCAGCAAGAAGTGCAAAGGGTGGGCAGAAAGCATGAAGGAGAAGACCCCCAAAACCAAACTGCAGTGTGCTTCTGCTATGACATAGCCTGCAGTCAAGGTTTCTTCTCCACATCTCCACAGACCCCTCCTCAGCCATAACCATCCAAGAGAACTAAGGAAGCAATGAAAGATACAGACCTCATTAACCTGGATGGCAGAGCATGTTAACTGATGGCTGACTGGGGGCTGCCCATAAACCTGGGGCTCTTGCATCCACAGTCTTTGCCCTCTGACTTTTTGTGTTCTCTCTGATAACAGAAGAAAGCGAAGTGATTCTTTTCGTTTTGCCAGTTTATGTTTGCTAGAGGCGAAAAAAGAGTGAAAGCTAAAAAAAAATCTCCCTAGTTGTAAGCTAAGACCATAAACTGAAAAATTATAGAAAATCGGAGCCCTTAACTTAATCCAGCACCAATAAAGAGCAATAGACAAGGCTAAGGATGGACAGTAAGCACAGGTGCGTCCTGTAGTTAAATTACTGGGCCGACAGAGGCTTGACGCGGCTGAGAGCTTCACACCAGGGCTATTACGGTGACTAATCTGATTAGCGACAACGACAGGCTCCTTGCAGTGAGCGCCTGCCTTTCCCCAGTTCATCTCATTTTTACTGTAAACATGTTTTTATTTTTATAGGCCAATTTGATGCTGTCCCACGCTTTCAAAATTGAGTTTTGCAGATTTATGGCACAAAAGCTTTCAAATGGTTGTGACAATCAGGCCTCCCAATGCAAATCCCCAGGGTCCTTCTCTTTACCTGAGACCCCATGGGCCTTCGAGGGGCTCTTGTGGCCAAAGGCTCAAGGCCACAGTCTCCAAGAGACATCCTCACTACCTCCAAGAAAGAACCAACTGTAGCCACAATTTACCTCTGCCCCTAGGCCAACCAATTATATCTGTAACTACTTCCCCCACAGTCCTTTTATTAACACATCCAGTCCTGTTAGAGCAACGGCTTCAGTTGGGAAAGTGCTGCCCCCTAGAGGGAGCTCTGATATTTGTGGGGATGAGTTGGGTTGTCAGGTTGGTCCTGGGGCACAACTGGCAATTGGTGAGCAGAGAGGTTATGCATCTTGCATTGTGAGGGACATACCTACACACTTCCCCTTGTGCCACACAACTCGGAACCTACCTGCCAGACATTCTCAGTGGCAAATAATAATAATAGGCCAGTTTAGAATGATCTTAACCTTATATCTATTTCACATGTAAATACAAAGCATGTTTTCACAGTTGAAATAAACTCTGTTAAGACCCATAAATGGAAGAAAGATTCTACTTTGTGTCACTCAAACTTGACCAAGACCTGTTTAGCATTTTGGGAAATTTAGTCACCCAGAACAACACACCTCATGGTATTCAAGTCACCAGGACAACAGATCAGCCTCAGTAGATGTCACACTCCGAGCATCTCAATGTACCTACACATTTTTATATGCTTATAAGCATTCGGATGCAGCCCCCATCCTGAAATGTCACTACAAAGAGAGAGCATCAGTAATACCCAGTTGGATGCTGTCATCCTTAAGTCTAAAAATCCATTAGAATTAGATTGGAGAGCTGTTACTTCATATCATGTACTCCAGCATAATTGAGCATTTACATATTGAAGTGCCTATTATTATAAATTGCCTCCTCTTATTTCTCCTTTATATGAGGCAAGATTTCTTTTGATGCCATGGGTAAATGTGAGTTGTGTTATCTGTATGTTTCTCATGGCAGTAAAGGGGTTGTTGCAAAGTATTTGCCATAAAATGGGACATTTGGTCTGATCATTTCTGCCTCACAAACAGGCAAATGGTGTTGCTTATATGTGAAAACTAGGCAAGGCTGGCACTGTGCTCCAACGTGTGGGTGCCTGGGGTCACCCTACCTGACAGTCAGACTGCACACCCTCAGCCACTGGGCTTGCCTTGGAGCCCTGGGTAGAATCTTGGAATCCCCTCCCACTTCTGGATACACTGCCCCTCCAGTCCCTGCCCAGCCCAGCCCAGCCCTTTGCCTCCTGGTCATGGTTGCTCTGGCCACCTTTCCTTCCACTGTCTCTCAAACACCACGCTCCTTCCTAGCTTGGGACCTGTGCATGGGTCCTCGCCCTGGACTGTTCCTGGCTGACTCCCAGTTATCCTCAGGCATCACCTTCTTTGAGAGGCTCCCCTGACTCCCAAGCCCAGGTCAGGCCCTGCCTCCTCCTGCTGTTCCCTGCACAGCAGTGGTCACGACTGTAAGGAACTATGTGATTATCTGCTGGACACCTGCCTTCCTTGCTCACTCAGTGCTCCATGAGGAGAGTGGCTTCTTCCCACTTCCTTCCTCACTCTATCCTCCCGCCTAGAAGGTGGCGACTACAGATGATGCTCAATAAATAATCACCAATGAGTGAGTGGATGTGAACATAAAACCCAAACTCATTACGAAAAGTTTTTGAGATGATGACAGCCTTCCTTCTGCCTCCCTCTGTGATCAGCACAGTGCAGCACAGTGAAAATCTGCCCCAGACACCCTCAGAGGAAGAATTTCTAGGAAAATCTTCAGCAGGGATGTCTGCTTCCTGGGGCAGAATCTGGGTCTGTTTCATTCACTGATTTTGCCCCAGCACCTGGCATAGGGCATGGCCCACAGAAAGGGCCTTGAACCAACCAATCGATCAACCACAGAATGATGGTGCAGTGGCGAATTTGGGATGGTTTCGAAGAAGGGTAAGGACCCGGCAGAGGCAGAGGTGAATTTTCCAGGCCTTTATGGCTGCCCACACCTCATCCCAGTGGGCTCAGTGTAGAACCACTCACTGCAAACACGACTATCCCTCCCTCATCAGAGGTTGTCTGCCTCAACTATGCTTCAGACCACTCTCCAGGACCCCATGTGTTCCCCCAAACCCTCCTGGAAATCCCCAGGTAGTTGAGATTAAGGTACCTTGCCACTTCAAAACTATACCTTCTATAAATGTCAAGTCAATCAGAAACTCATTCTCTGTTAAGTCCTGCCCAGGGCCTGAGCATCTGAGCAGCATGCAGATTCTTGGGGAAAAGTGACCCCAATGCAAATGAACCCCAACAAACCACAAAGGCCCAGACTCATGATGAGGGGGAGAGTGGACCAGGAGCCCAGAGGCGCCACACCAGCCCTGCCCCTGCTCTTCAGAGTCTGTGCCTTAAGCAGAGAGATTGCTGTGGGTAAATCATTATGAAAAGGCTCCTGCTGGGGAGGATGAAGGAGAAGGAAAAGGAAACAGTGCTGGGGAGCCAGACAGGGCCAGAGGGAAATTGACCAGGACAGGCTGATCTTCCTGGTTCCCTTCTCCATCCGGAGCCGGAGGTGCTAACACCTTTGAGGTTGAGTAGACCCTCTCCAAGGCTTCCCGGTTAAAAATCCTCAGACTGGAGGGCTGCCCTAGACCAAAGGAAACCTGTGCTGCTTACACTGAGAGTCATAGCGACAACCCGTTAAATGAATATGTGAACAAAACAGTGACTGTCCAGGGAAAGGGGCTTCCGTGTGACTCTCTGTCTGGAGACATGGTCCCCAACTTTGCTACATTCCCCAAAAAATCATGTCATTACACATTGTTATACATTACATTATATTCAATTTCTTAAATCCACCAACCTCTGAATCCCCCATCTGTCTAGAAAACTCTTCCTCAGGTTTCAGCTTAAATGTTACCTCCTCCAAGAAGCCTTCCCAGACCTCCCTGACGAAGGTCAGCTCTCCTGGTCCCTCTATCTCAGCAGCATATTTGTTTCTTTTATGTGCATATGAAAGGTAATTACTTATTTGCCTGATGACTCACTTTGCTGCATTTTCCCCATTAGAATGCAGCCAGCACAAGGGCAGGAGCCAGGTCTCTCAGTCCCTTTAGAGCAGCGGTTCTCAACCTTCCTAATGTTGGGACCCTTTAATACAGTTCCTCATGTTGTGGTGACTCCAACCATAAAATTATTTTCGTTGCTACTTCATAACTGTAATTTTGCTACTGTTATGAATTGTAATGTAAATATCTGATATGCAGGATGTATTTTCATTGTTACAAATTGAACATAATTAAAGCATAGTGATTAATCACAAAAACAATATGTAATTATATATGTGTTTTCTGATGGTCTTAGGCGACCCCTGTGAAAGGGTCATTCGACCCCCAAAGGGGTCGCGACCCACAGGTTGAGAACCGCTGCTCTAGAGCGTCTATGCTTAGCTTAGCTCAGCATCTGGCACTTAGTAGGTGCCCACTCAATCAATGTTAAATAAATGACTGAAACTCTGTCGGGGACACTTGCTACTGAATGGAACCATCCATTTATTCAACCAGGTATGAGTAACCACTACATGCCAGGGCCTGTGTTGGACATTTGAAATGCATCGTGCACCATTTCACAAAACAAACAATGGCAGGTTCGCATCTCTCTGGCTTTGCTAGGTGTGCCTGGGGTGTATTTCTAAATTGAGGAAAGTTCAGGTAAGACCTCCTACCACTGGTGTCATGGACCATGCATGTAGGCTCACATGTATGTACACACACACCGAAATCCCTTGTAACTCCCAGGGCTCCCCAGGGGCCCACAAAGGCAAAGCCACCCCGGCAGCATAACTATTAACACTACAGCCTCCTCCAAACTTCAGTGTGGTATGAATGGCAGCAGCTTCAGGGCCAAGGCCTTTCCAGCTTGACCTGACTCTGCTTGTGCTGGCTTACTTTATGTATCTACTTGGCTGGGTCACAGGCATGTGAACAGGCATTATTCTGGTTGTTTCTGTAACATTGCTTTTGGGTGAGATGAACATTTAAATCATTGGACTTTGAGTAAAGCAGATTGCCCTCCCTCACAGGGTGCGCTTCATACAATCAGTTGAAGGCCTGGCTAGAACATAAGACTGACCTCCCCAGAACAACAGAAAATTCTGCAGCAGGTCACCTTTGGACTGGAACTGCAGCATTTGGGCCTCTGGGGGTCCCTCCTGAAAGCCCACTCTGCAGATTTTGGATTTATCAGCCTCCATAATCACTGAGCCAATTCCTTAAAAAAAAAAAAATCTCTTTCTATATACAGAGACATAGCTACCTGGAGAGAAAGAGAGGGGAGGAGAGAGACACACACACATCCTACTGGCTCTGTTTCTCTGGAGAACTCTAATACACCGCTCAAGGGCTCTAACCTTCCAGGTCTCAGCCAGCCCCAGGCACATCAGAAAGACAGGAAAGGGGAGAGAGGGTGGTATACTCTGAGGTGAGAGCCAAGAAAACATAGGAGGCACCATGAACAGAGTCGGGGTGATGAGTCATCCTGGGATGGATAGAACCAGCCAATGCCGTGGATTTGAATCCACTTACTCAGGCATAATTTTAGACAAGTGGCCAATCCTCTCTGAGCACCAGTTTCCTCATTTGTAAAACCAGAATGGTTGCGGCTCCATCGAGTCGAGTCCTTTGTTAACCATCTGGCCTGATCCCCATCCTACCTCCCAACAAGACCATTTAATGGTAACCTTGCCCGAGTGGACACCTCTGTGCAAATGTGGAACACTTGGCTGGTGAGCGCTCCCCTAGGATCAATCAGAGTTTCCCTGGCCTCCTCCTGGAGCAAGAACAGGAAGAAGTAGCAAACAGGACTCAGTGTTGAGCAGATAACAGCTACTTCCTCCAGCAAGAATTCAATAACAAGAAAAGGCAGGGGGCTTGTTTTTGCATCATCCGTAGCATCCCTGGAGAGAATCCAGCAGGAGACTCTGTGCTGACCCAGGGGCACTTCATACAGCCCTTCCATTATTGACAGCTACCCTGGCAGCCGTTGTGAACACTGGGTACGATTTAGGTATTTTAGATTCAATGGGATTGTTCATTTTATCTGATGGATTTAAATTATTCATTCCCTTCTAAAAAAAATTTTTTCAGCCATCCTCCTGCTTGTGGACATCCCAAATCAGATGAGGAATTAAGGGGTGCTACACACATCCCTGCAAGCTCCCTCAGAACGGGTGGGACCAAGTCCAGGTGTGCCCTGCAACTGAATGGGTGAGTTTGCAGTTATTATTTCTTCATCCGTTAACGAATTCACTTTAGGGAAAACCATGTCTTTGAATTCCACTTGAATGTTAAATCGGTTTTAAAGAAGCAAGGAGGCTCCAAGGACTTCATTTTGGAGGTTTGTTTTGTTTTAAGTTTCCCTACTTCCCACCAGCACCACCTCCACTCCAGCCTCGAATCCCACTTACCCTCCTCTTCCAGGGTGAACGGAAGCCGAACCAGCTTCAGAGTGTGCATCTGGCCCAGGGAGAGGTGGTAGACATGAGATCTGGGGTTTGGGATTCTATGGGCAGCAAAAAGCACACCTCTAAGAGCTGAAGTGAGCTGATCAGACTCTTTTCAAGCCCGCCTTTGGGGTCACAGGAGGCTCCCAGATCTCTGGGAGAGGTGAAATCCTGACAGTGTCAAAGCGTACACGTTTATGCTCCATGTGGGCACGTGTCCTGCATTCTCCCCATCCCTGCCCAGCCTTGTTTAACCAGATCCATTTCCCACATTCAAAGAGAAAGGAAGTGGCCCCTCTTCCTGAGATGTGGGACCATAGTGAAGGAGGGAGTCTCGCTGCTGACTTTGTATCATGCCCATTTTGATGAGGAACATCACTGTGTCCTCTTTCCTGGGAGGTCATCAACGCAACAAGAGATTTGGGGCTCTGGCCAGGAAGGGACCCCCATCACTCAGGAGGTCTGGGGACCCACTGCAGAAAACGGACGTTGTGGACCCTGGACCCCATTTTCTCTTGAGCCCACCTGCAGATTCTGACGTGGGATGTGTGGCCCAGGTGTGGCAATGAGGAAAAACAACAATGGTCTGTGAGTGTCAACTGTGCCCTGAGAAAAGCTTGTAACTGAAAGCACTGCATGTTAAGAGCCAAGGGAGAGAACATTTTTTTAAAGATTTTTTTAAATTGATTTTTAGAAAGAGAGGAAGGGGGAGGGAGAAAGAGAGGGAAACATCGATGTGAGAGCAAAACATCAATCAGCTGCCTCCTGTACGCCCGCCCCCCGCCCCCACTAGGGACTGAGCCTGAAACCTGGGCATGTGCCCTGACCAGGAATCAAACAAGAAACCTTTCAGTGCACAAGATGATGCCCAACCAACTGAGCCACACTGGCCGGGGTGGGAAAGAACATTTTACTTGGAATTCCAAGAGGCAACTTTTATAAAGAAACGTGAAATCCAACCATAGCACCTTTTTAAAGACTGACAACCCTTCACTCATCAACAATATTTCATACCACACACACACACACACACACACACACACACACACACACACCCCTAGTGACTCCAGGAAGAAGCATTCAAGATAGAAAGCTAACCTCACTTAGCAAGCAACAAGATATTTCATTCCTTTACCCATTCGTTCGAGGTTTGCAGTGTCTACTGTGCGCACGACACTGCGTGAGAAATCGGAATGGATCAGATGGATCCCCGTGGAAAGGATGCTCCCTCAGCGGAAAGAAGACATGAACAAACCATTTCAAAACATCATTTAATGGGAGGTAAAGTCACCGGGATGGAGAAAAGGATGTTTCATGCCATCATCTCATGGGAGAAAAAGGTAAAACAAGACCTGGGAACAGTCCATCCAAACCCCAACCTGCTTGATGTGGCGCCAACAAACCCAAAGACATCTTGAACTGCCATGAAATGGGATTTTGCACAGTCTGTATTTTTAGAAACTTCTCATTGCTTTTTGCAGTCCTGATTTGGCACAGAGAGATGCACACCTCTTACTCTCTATATTGAAAAGCACCATCAGAACTTTAAGTATCTGATCAATGCCCAAGTCAGGGACCACGGTGACTTCATGGGACCCGGTACCTTGCATGCAGAATAGACACACAGCCAGCAGAGCAGGGCACTCCAAGGCAGGCCATTCCTATCACCCCCGAGACTTGCTGGACAGGTGGTCCTTGAATTATGCTTAGGGAAATGGCTGGTCCACACTGCAATCAAGGCCACTGAGCAAAGCACATTTTCACTGCAGGTCACTATCTGAGGGATTTCTCCAAGATTCATTCAGCTCTGTTCCTGCGGTGTTGATATTATCAGGGGTTATCACCCCCACTCTCTATCCTCATTTCCTACACAGCAGGGAGTAAGGGATATTGGTTGGAAAAGGGACTCTGGCCTCAGACTGCCTGAGTTCAGCTCCCAGCCCCAACACTTATGAGCTGTGGGGTATTTAACCTCTCAGTGCCTTTGTCTCCTCCCCTCCTCACCGTCCCCCCACCCCCCTCCACATCCTGACCCACTGAACTGTCAAAAAAAAAGTCAGAGCACCTGGTAAAAGCTCAGCATAATGTTAGTGATTTCTACCTACCAGATAGGTTAAGCTGCTTTCCAAAACCACATAACAAGTTAGTTGCTGGCTTAGAAAACAGCCCAAGTTTCATATCGACCTATTAGTTCCCTGGACTTTTGACTGAATTTTGTTGCTTCTTTTCCATCCTTTTTTAAAGGACTATGGTAAAATCCATCTCCCACGCACAGGATCAGCCACATGTTTACAACATCAAGCCACTTTCCTGGCCATAGATGTTTGCTCACCTGAGCCAACCAGATTCCTTCCCTGGGAATTTGAAACAAGAGTCCAGTGTTTCTGGCTCCTCTCTTGAATAGAGGCTGCATGACTCCAGAGCGGCTGGAGGCACCATTTCCTGCCTGCAGACAGGGAAGAAAAGCGAGCCAGCCTGCCCAAGAGAGGACAATGTGCTCTGTGCGTAGAGAGGCAGAGAGGCCAGGCAGAGGGAGAGGGGGTCCGCAGTCCCGGGAGCTCCTAAGGCCCAGCAGACTCCCAACCTCAGGTTCTCAAGATGCCCTGCGCTCACAACAAATCCCATTCTTCCTTTAGGCTGTCACGATCTGTACCTGTAATTGCAACCAAAGAGTCCTAAGGCATCCAAGGTGGTGTCTGATGACCTACTGTGTGTGCACAGCTCAAGAGTCACAAAGATCAGGAATGAGACTGTGGGCACCAAATAGTAGCAATTGTCTGGGAGCTTCTCTGATCATCCATCTCTTGTTCCCCTTCCTTATGGAGTAATTAGAAACACCCTAAAAGACTCCTGGAAAGAATGTTAGTATAGTTAAAGAACATGAAAATAAAAGTCTGGGAGGCCCCAAGGAGGCAGTGTGACCTAGTGCAAAGGGCATGAGCATTGGAATAAAAAATACCTGCTGTGTGAGCTCCGGAAAGTTACCTAACCTCTCTGGGCTTCAATTTCCTTTTTGGTAAAGGAGTTAAGGTGAGGTTGAAAGAGTTAAGGGATATTAATTGCCTACATATATTAGGCATGCATTAAATAGTAACTATTATTATTATAGGCTATAACTATTTATTAATTATCTAAATATATTATAAATAAAATGAACACCCCAAATGTTATTTTATTAAATAAAACACACAAATACATAATAAGTCATTGTTCCTACTATGGTGTGGAACACTCATCTAACATTTAAGAAAAGCAAAAGCATTGCTCAGGAGTATTTTAACCAAATCTGCAGAAAAATCAAGCAGCAGGACACTGACAGCCTCAGCAGATGCCACATGTTGCTAAATCTCCCTGAATAACAGTCAAAGACTTTGGAGTCCTGGACAGAGAGGAGGGGAGGGAATTCAGTTGGGAAGTATAAAATTCCCTTCACCAGCAGTTTTCTCTAGAGCTGGTTTGGGGTTCCTAAAAACGTGGTGATTGAAGAAGTACACAGAATAGCATGCCCACTAGCTCTTCTAAGTCCTGTATATTGGCAGACATTACTAATCAATCACAATGCTTTTCCTGTTCAATCTAGACAGTAGCACAGACTCCTTCACACAGCGATTCAGGCAACTGTGAGCAATTGGCTTGAACTGGCAGGATCTATTAAACTGATTTGTTATCCCTCTTGAGAGAGTAAAGAACCATTCTGAAGCCATCTGCCTTCAGGTGCCAGGAACTCAGGGCAGAGGCCAAAAAGCTATTTTCTGTAGCCCTAAGACTTCATAATCAAAGCCTAGATATATTTATGTCTACTGGTAAAGCACCTATTTAGCCCAGCCAGTGTGGCTCAGCGATTGAGGGTCATGGTTTAATTCTGGGTCCAGGGCCTATGCCTGGTTGCAGGCTCAATCCCCAGTAGGGGGTGTGCAGGAGACAGCCATTCAATGATTCTTTCTCATCATTGATGTTTCTCTCTCTCCTCCCTTCCTCTCTGAAATGAATAAAAATATGTATTTTGTTAAAAGCACCCATTTATATCAACACTTTTGTCTTCACCAAAGAAAAGCTTAAGAAGCACCCCACAAATTGCCTCATTGAAAGCTAAAGTAAAAGGTCCTCCCCGTCTCCAACTGCAAGAGCCTGGTGGACCTTGTGATGTGCCCCCAAATCTTCCTTCAGTAGTGAGTGTCTTGCTCCCTGAGCTGCTGGGAGAGCTACCATCACCCCTGTGAGGGATTGCCTCAGTGGGTAAGCCCAGCTTGCCAAAGGTCTGGCTAGGTTATGAAGTTATAAGAGCCAGGCTCCTGGCACCCGTGTGGGACACCTCTCAAGCTTCAACCCAGCTTCAGAGCACCCCACAGAAGCCCTGGTCCAGACTGCACTGCAGCCCACCTTCTCCCCCTGCCCAGATCCACTTCCGGCTTCCCCTTCACAGGTGTTGATCCTGATCATGCTAATCTGTTAGCTTCCCAGGCAACCCCACCTGCAACAGGACCAGCACTGGAGGGGAAAGTAACAGGCCAGCCGATTATCAAAATCCTGAGTGCTGGGTACTTGGTCAATCTTCTCCCTTTACCTCGCACAACACTATCATCCCCATCTTATACATGGGGTCAGAAAGATGACATAAATTGCTCAAGGCTATACAGCCAGCCCAGTCTTGTTCCTACACACATCAGTGATAAATGACACAGCCCTTCATTAACTCTGGATAACTGGAACTTGCATGGACAAGTTATAATAAATACTATTTGGCTAAAATTAGGTGGTGATTTCAATGCAGTTCAGCAAATATTCACTGAGCCTTTACCAGTGTGCAAAGAAAGTTAACAGATTAGAGAGAGGGAGGAGAGAGAGAGAGAGAGAGAGAGAGAGAGAGAAGAGAGAGAATCCCCAGTTCTCTAGGTGCTCAGCAATTCGAGAATATGCATTAAACTCACGGAGGGGAGGGGGGGGGGAGTAAGACCAAAGGGCAAGCAAATGCATAAAGCTAAAGAGTGGCCAGTGAACCAGTGCCAGACAAGGACAAAGAGCCATAGCGGTCCCCAGGACAGTGAGGGTTGGTTGATTTCTCCTTCTTATTCCTTAAATTGCCTGAGAAATGGGAATTGTAGAGCCCTGGGCTTTGAGTAATAACACCCAGGAAACTTCTCAGGGTTGTCAGAGAAACGCGTTTTATTTTCTAAATGACTGTTAAATGCTTGAACAAAAGACGATGGCTGGTCTGAAGGAGCCAGGCTGTTGTAGCTGCAGACAAGAGCCCTTCCTGCCGAGATCAGGCGGATCCAACCCGAAACAGGGCAGGAACGATTTATGAAAAGAGTCAATTTCACAAGATGAGTCCAGGAGCTGCTCAAACCCACAATCGTCAAGGGAAGGGGGCAGAGCAAACAGCAGAATGAATCGGTAAAGGGAGGTATTATGTCAAACAGACAGTGGCACCGAGTAGAATGAGCCACCCCTGGGCACAGGAGGCAGCAAAAGCCACAGGCTGGGCACTAAGGGGACATGGAGCAGCAGCCCATGGTGTGCCTGGCTCCGGTGGAACCTTCACTGGAGGACAGCAGGGGAAGCTGAGGGTTCTGCTCCCGTGGTGCTCCCTATGGGACAGGGTGGGGACAAGCATAAAGGGCAGCCCTTTGTAGTGATGGAGCCCTTTTGTATCTTGGTCATGGTAATGGATATGCGGGAGAAAACTGCATAGAACTACACACACACACACACACAAACACATGGGGGCCTGTAAAAACTGGAGTAAACTGCAGAGGGTCTGTAGTGTCCCAATGTCAGTGTCCTGTTCTGGTTGTGACATTGTATAGTTATATAAGATGTTGCACTGGAAGCTGGGCCACACTCATTTATAGTCTTGCACCTTTCTGAAGTCTAGATTTATTTCAAATAAAAGTTTTGTTAAAGATGCAACTCCTCCTTCCCTACCCACTGCTGCCTCCTCTTCCTCCTCCTCCCCATCCTTCTCCTCCCCCCTCCCATTCTTCTCCTCCTCCTCTTCCTCCCCCTTCTCTTCTTCTTCTTCTTCTTCTTCTTCTTCTTCTTCTTCTTCTTCTTCTTCTTCTTCTTCTTCTTCTTCTCTCTCTCTCTCTCTCTCTCTCTCTCTCTCTCTCTCTCTCTCCTCTCGATGAGGGATGAGAACAATTATCCTGTTCAGCACTTGGCTGTGGCCGCCTACATCATGTTACAGGGCTGAGTGAATATTACACCAGGCTGCATCATATAAGAATTTAATGTATTTCACTTAGCATAGTCAGAGAAAGACAAGTACCATATAATTTCACTTATGTGTGGAATCTGGTGAACAAAATAAGCTAACAAACAAAATAGAAACAGACCCATAGATACAGAGAACAAACTGACACTGTTGGAGGAGAGGAGGATTGGGGGGCTTGGGATTAAGGAAAAACAACAACTCATAGACACAGACAACAATACTTCATGGATATCCCTTCAACACAATTGGTATTGCTCTGATTCATTCTTTTCAATGGCAGAAAATTTCCCCTAATTCATTCATTAATTCACCATTCCTCTATAGATGATCATTACCTTGTTTCTCTCCTTCTCTCTCTCTCTCTCTCCATCTCTCGCCCTCCCTCTCTCTCTTCTTCCCTCCCCTCCCTCTCTCCCTTCCTTCCTTCCTCCCTCCCTCACTCCCTCACTCACTCCCTGTGTCTTTCCCTCTCTCTGTCTCCCTCCTTCTCTGTCTCTCACTCCCTCCCTCCCTGCCTTCCTCTCTCTCCCTCTCCCTCTCTGCCTCTCCAAACAATGCCACCTTAAACATCCTTGGTCATTTATTCTTGCTCACTTATGCTTTCAGCTCCATGGGGCTAGATAGATTTCCAGGAGTAAGACAACTGAGTTAAGAGATTTGTGTATTTTAATTTTAATGGGATAGCTACCAGCAGATTACTTTTCAAAAAAACCCTTTCCTACCAGTGTATGGACATCCCTTTCCCCTGTATTCCCACCGGCAGCAGGCATTATGACTGTTTTTATATTCTGGACATTCAGAAAGACATAAACTGATATTGGGCTTTGGTTCTCGCGTCACTGACTGCAAGCAAGCTTTCCTGTGTTTGTTGGCCATTTGCATTTGCTCACCTGTCAACGGCCTCTGCCTACCCATTTTTCTGTTCGGTTTCTTCAGCTCATCTGGATGACTTGCAAGATTTCTTTACATATTCTTTGCATAATATTTTGCAAGTCTATCATTCATCTACTGACATTATGACATTTTGCCATTCAAATGTCTTTTTTAATAAAGAATCAAATCTGCCTGATTCTCTTTTTATGCCTTCTACTTCCCAAGCCCTCTTAGATGGGTGGGTATTTTTCTTCTAAGGTTCACAGAGGCAAAGAAACTCACTCAGCTTTCGCTCCCAGAACCCACTATATTCTGAGCTTTTTGCTGGGGCCCACACTTGCACCCCACCACCCCCAGGCCCAGCAGCCATTCAGCTCTAGAGGCTGATGGACCAGAGTGGATAGTGCAGGAGTCAGAAGCCAAATTCAGGCTGCTCTCTGTGCAGAATCCCATATTCTTTTCATATAAGAAGATAGATACAATGTCTTATGAGGTGTGTGTGTGTATGTATGTGTGTGTGTGTGTGTGTGTGTGTGTGTTTATAAAATGATTATCCTATATAATAAAAGGGTAATATGCAAATCAACTGAATAGCAGAACAACTGGTCGCTATGACATGCACTGACCACCAGGGGGCAGACGCTCAACACAGGAGCTGCCCCCTGGTGGTCCGTGTGCTGCCACAAGGGGAGCGCTGCTCAGGCACAAGCCATGGCAGGGCTAAGGATGTCTGACTTAAGCCATCAGTCAGACATCCCCTGAGGGCTCTGGGACTGCTAAAGGGAGCAGGCTGGACTGAGGGGTTCCCCGCCCCCCCCCCCCCAGGGCACAAATGTCATGCACCGGGCCTCTAGTATATTCATAAAATCCTTCAGTATCATTTTTATTTTTTAAATATATTTTTATTGATTTCAGAGAGGCAGGCAGAGGAAGAGAGAGGTAGAAATACCAATGATGAGAGAGAATCATTGATTGGTTGCCTCCGGCACACCCCGACCTGGGGATCATGCCCACGACCCAGACATGTGCCTCCTGGTTCATAGGTTGACGCTCAACCACTGAGCCACGGCCGGCCGGGCTTCAGTGTCATTTTTAAATGTCTCAACAGAATGGAAATGTGCATATGGGGTTGTTTCTATTTTTCTTACTATTCCCTGGTTACCTTAGGCACCCAAGCCATGCTAACTAAAGACAGAACATAAAACCCACCTTGTTTGTTTAAATCTACCTGTTGACCCCAACCTGGCTTTGTATTATGCAGCTTTAGGTGTGACTCTGGTCAAGTCAGGCCCAGTATATTAGTTTGCTATTACTGCATAACAAATGGCCATAATCTTGGCAACTTAAACAGCACTCATCCATCAGCTCCCAGGTTGGAAGTCCAGGGCACTTTCAGGGCTCTCTACTCAGGGTTTCCCAGGCCGAAGTCACAGTATTAGCCAACCTGGGCTCTGATCTGGAGGAACTGGAAGAGTCTGCCACCCAGCTCATGCAGGCTGTTATTCCTGGTGGCTGTAAACTGAGGTCCCCAGTTCATGGAAGCTGTTGGCCAGGGGTCTCTCGCTGCTCCCAGAAGCCACTCATTAGTTCTCATGTGGTCCTCTCCACCTTCAAACCAGCAGCAGCACTTCCAGTCCTTCTCACACTTTGGGTCTCTCTGACCCGCTTCTGCCACCAGCCAGAGAAAGTTCTCTGCTTTTTAGAGCTCACTGGATTAAATTAGGTCCCCTGGGAACCATGTCATACAACAGAACACAGCCACAGGAGGGCTAAATCACCACATTAATGGGTTCCAGTGACCAGGGGTGTGGCATCCTGAAACCACTCCTAGAAATTCTGCTTGTCATGCCCCGGAATCATGACGCACCCTGAGAAACCAGCAGGGCTCGGGTGGCTGGTTCTTCAGGGCCCAGGTTGGTTTCCCTTGGGGTGTTTCACCACCTCACTCTCTCTGGCACAACCTGCCCCCAACCTGACTCAGACCTCAGCTAGATGCTCCTGTATGCCTGCTCCCCATACTACTTGCTTATGATGCTGAATAATTGACAGTTTTGTGTCTCTTCCATAGACTGGGCTCTTTCTTCATTGCTAAGAGTGACGCAGTACTACTGTGAGTCCTCCATAAATAGTGTTGAGGAAGGAAAAAGTCGTGGGAGAAAGGGTGGAAGGATGGGAAAAAAGGAGAGAAGAGGAAAGGAGGGATGGCAGTGTAGGAACCCATCCTTTCCCTGTACAAACAAATTCCTCACAAAGCAAGAGCCTCTCCTCTCCTTTCTCCTCTCCTCTCCTCTCCCCTCCTCTCCCTGCCCCCCTTCTCTCTCTCTCTCTCTCTCTCTCTCTCTCTCTCTCTCTCTCTCTCTTCTCCCACCACCATTTTAACAGAAGCAGAAATCTCTCCCAAGTTCATCTCCTGGCCTCTGTCCTGTCCCCAATGATTTGGTCTTTCCTGGCCTCACTCAGTCATTACCCTTTGGCTTGATCACACTGGACCTGATGTTCACACTGTGCCCTTGGTTCTCCAGCTTCTCCTGAGATGTTTCTTTTGCCCCCACCCTTTGTGCCACACTGATACCTGAGAGCCCATTTGTCTCACTCCCAGACACCACCTGCAGCCAGGGCCCAGCCTGCCCACCCTGCCCACCCCACTTGCCATAATCCTCCAATACAGCATCATAAAAAGATAACATCTAATATGTTTGCCAATAAATAAACTACTGACCATTATCTCCTTTGCATTTTTAAATGGGCCTAAGGAACGGTTTCAATGTGGAGAGGACATGTGGCACATTTAAGGGCACTTCTGCAGGTTTTACTTATCTTAGTGAGGGAACACCTAATATTCTCTGAAGGCACATTCATCTCTGTGGACCTATCCATTCAACATATGTGTATTAAGTGCCTGTTGCATTGTCAAACAGCAGACATCCTGCAAACGGCTGTCCTCACCAGACCCAAACTCAAAACACCTCGCAAACAAGCATCCCACCACTACCAGCCCATGCCCATCCACCCCTGTTCTGTTGTGGTCATTTTTCTCCTCTAAAGCCAGAAATGCAAATTCCATGATGGACAAGCCATGCCCAGATGCCACACAGAAGGTGGTGAGTGGGCACTTCATCAACCCCATTCTTAATTCTCACCATGCTCTCGCACCGCCAAAATTTAATTCATTGTCATAAATGTGCTTTCTACCCCTTGGTAGAAGAAATAATGACTTTGTCAATCATTCTTCTTTTGCTGGACTTACTGAATTACCTAAAATGTCAAGATAATGTCTCCCCAGCCTGTTTTCACTCTGGTACCAGCTTCTTATTAAATTATGTTGGGATACATTGATTTCCTTCAACAGGGAGTAATGGAACCCCGCCAGGAGTTAACACTAATCTTCTAATTCAGTAAGAATAAAATATGTGACTGATTAAATCTTAATTAACAGTTCACAAAAGGCTGCTTAATGTCAGGTGGCATATGCATCTTAATTACCCAACAGTGCTATTGCTGTTTGCAAGATGAGGTAGGGGTCTATGGGATTTCTGTAGGATTGGTTGCGTGTGTTTTTTCTTTTGTTCTACTGTATCTTCCTCCTGATCCCCCTCCATCTTTGTGATTGTCAGTGGGTTAGGTTTAGAAACGAGGACTTTTTATTACTGGGTTCTCTCCCACAAATCCCCTTGATTTCATCTGAAGAAAAGTGATATGCCTATTAGACAGGATAGGCTGGCTTCTGCTGCAATAAGGAACATCCCTCAAATCTTAGTAGCTGTGAAAAATGTATTTACTGCATGCTACATGTCCATGGTGGGTCAGCCAGAGGCACTAGTCCACTCTGTCCTCACAGCAGAACCCAGATCTGCAGAGCAACCACTATCTTACGCATTGTTGTCACTTGTCATGGCAGCAGGAAATATGATGAATTGTGCTAAGTCTCTTGAACTTTCTGCTTGTATTCCATTGGCCAAAGCAAGTTCCTTAGCCCTACCTACACTCAAATGGGAGGAAGGAAGTTCAATCCCATCATGGCTTGACAGGAGGAGAAGAAAAGAAAAATCTTGAAGACAACCAGAGAAAAATGACACATTACATGTAGGAGAACAATGATAAGCATTATAGGAGACCTCTAATCAGAAACCATGCAATGCACAAGTCAATGGAGTGACATTAATTTTAAAGTGCTGAAAGAGAAAACAGCTGACAACCCCATGAAAATATTACCCAAAAATTAAGGTTTCTAGTCCAGCATGGAAGGAAATTGGAGGGCTTCACTCCTGTCCAGACCACAAGGGAAATAATGAACTAAACAACAAGTCTTCTTCAATCCATCAGACAACTGAAGTCAAAAGAAGAGAAATGAAATATGTATAAGCAGTTTTCATGATTAACTACAATGTAGACTCCACCAGCCATGATTGTGTGATTTAGACAAATGGCTCACCTTTCCAGAGCCTCAAGGTCCTCATCTGTGAAATGGGATCCCCAAGTGTCTAAAGGGATTGTTTCTGGGATTCAGCAAGATGATGAACATGAAGTGGTTTGCACAGAGTGAAGGCCTCACGTCAACTCTCCTTAAAGAAGGTGTACAAGTGCTTCCCAGGAAGAGTTCAAAATCAGCTCTGCCCTGCTTTGCCAAATGCAGCCTCCCTCTTCTAAGATGTTTCAGAGAAACCCCTATCTGCCACTGTCAGTGCATTCCAACTCTCGGCTCTGCCACAGTGGTCTCTAAACACACACACACACACACACACACACACACACACACACACACACACTGTTTGGCACTTGGCTTTCTGAATGTCCAGAAGGCCTATCTGTGATGCCCGTTGCCCTTGTAACTAAAGTGACCAAATCAATATCATTTCAAGTATAAATAAAAGCAATGAGAACAGTGATATTAAATTCTGGCTTGGTACTGTTGCCTGCCAAGACTCCAAGCAAAAGCCTCATCTCTTAAGTGTTTTCTGTTGAAGACATTCTGCCCCAATTAGGAGAGTTGGTTCTAGAGCTGGCCTCCAAGGTTGGAATTCCAGTTCTGTGGCTCAGCTGCTTTGTAAACTAGACATTAACTCAAATGTCTGACCTGTCGCTCACTCATTTGTACAATGGGCATGATGAATGGGGTCAACTGCACAGGGCTGCTACTAGGACTGAGACCTGGCACATGCTAAGCACACAACAACAAAACAAAGTTATGAGATGTAGAGAATGAAAGTTTCCACCAAGGATGAAGCACAGGCATGAATTATTAACCTAGAAATAATTACTCTATTCCCTGGCTGAAACATACAACCTCAGCCCCCACTGGCTCTGTAATTCCCTCCAGCAGAATGCCACTGGCATTAGGATTGCAACAGGCTACCCCTTGTATCCAGCCAGTTTAATCCTCGAGATCCAAGCAGTAATTCTCCACTTGGACTGATGGTGAGTAAGCAGCCAAAGGACCTTTCATGTGTCAGTATTCTAAGTGTGAGACACAATCAAACTGACTCAAATGGAAATACTGGGTGAAGCCGTACCTGTCACCTCTAGCTAAGACCTCTGGAAGTTAAGCACCAACCGATGAAGCAGTGATGGGAGACACCATGCCTGAAGTGGCCCTGACAACTGACCAACCCTCCTCCGGGACCCTACCCATAAGTAGATGCAGACAGATTTCCACTGTAACCCCTCATTCTGTGGGTTAGAGGTAACAAATCTCCTCTCACCGGTGACAAACCACTGGCATCAGCGCTCCTGCTTGAGGCAAGCCCATAAAGAGGAAAATATCAATCCTCAGTGTAAGTAGGTCAAATATAAAACTGGACCCTAATTCCCTAGCAACTGAGTGCTAACTGGAGAGGAGGCTGTGCTTCATGGTAACATTCTCTCTTCCCTCCACCCCAAGGAAAAGACCTGACACCCTGCCTTTCCCAGCCTGTCATCAATCAAATGATCACCCTTGTTTTTTTAATGGCACATCTGCATCAGGGTGTGCACCAGAAAGTTCTCTTGATCTCATCACTACATGTTGCACAACCCCACACGGAGACAAGCCAGCCATTCTGGGGATGTCCTTATTCATTCCCCTGCATTCTGAGCAGGCACCACCCAACTGAAGGATTCAGAGAGTAGACTGAAGTAATGAGCATTTAGGGACATGGGGCAGAAGAGGATTAGAATGCCCACACCAACACTCACCTTGCGTTTGCTTTCTCCGGTGACTATCTATGACCCTCCCACTCACCATCACTGTCCATCACTTCACCTTTTCTGGCCTCCTTCTGGACTCTTTTCACATTCTGCAACTATTTTTCTGTTGATTGTTTCACCCACCATGGAGGTCACTCCATGAGGGAGGGAGGGCATTTGCTTTTCTTGTTGACCACTTACTTCCCAGAACCTGGGAAGGTGTCTGGTGCAGAGCAAGTGCTCAGTCAACAAGAGCTGAATGTGTGAATGAATGAATGCCCTAGACCAGGTCTGCCCAATAGGACTTTCTGCGAGGAAGGACATGTTCTGTATCTGTGCAACTCAATGTAGTGGCCACAAGCTATGTGTCCTATGGTTAGCTGCAGAAGCAAATGAACATTTGAGATGTGGCTACTGACACAGAGAAGCTGAATTTTTATTTTATTTTAATTAATTTAAATTTAAATGGCCGCATGGATGCTGTGGATAATATATTGGATGCCTCAGCCCCACACCAACATAAAAGGCCAAGAAGATATAGTCCCTCTGATAATTAGGAAAGAGGAGAGAAAGAACAAAGCCTGTTCTGGGAAAGGAAAGAGAAAAAGAAGCATGGTGTTCTCCGAGGAATGCTGCTGAAGCCTTAATATTATAAAAAGCTCTAACATTTGGGGCTGCTGACAGAAAATGCCAGTTTTTTCCTTAGTTAAGAGGCACCCCACTTTCTGGAGCATGAAGCAATTTGGCAGCTGCACTGAGGAGTCCTGAGGCTCAGGGACCAGAAATGGAGAAACTGTAAGCGTCCTGATGAGAGACATCAATAGCACAGCCTTTCTTCTCCATACCCCCCGGGGCAGCCTCACTGCAAACACCACGCCTGAGTGGCTTTATCCAGAGCTGTCGCCAGGAAGGCACGGCCAGCGCCACTCCACCTTCCTCCTGGCCAGTGAGCTGTGTTGTTTCAGCTGAAAAGTTCTTGAAAACTTGTCCTAAGTGGGTCGCACTTCTCCTTGGGGCATTCCAGCATTTGCTCATGGTGAGGCTACTGGGACTCCTAGGTCCTTCCCAAGAACGCCAGGCTCCAGGAGACAAGGCTGGGCAGGTATGTGATTAGGTGCTACACCTGGGCAGACTGCTTAGCTTCCTTGATCTCTCTCACATGGAGTCAGTTGCTAATTCCCACTTTTCTGAACTGTTAGGAGCAATGAATCAGCAAGTCCATGCAAACCCTTAGCGAGCGTCTGGGGACTCCATGTTAATCATTACATCTGACCACCTCCCTGTAGTCCTCTAAAATCTCTTGGGCATCATTTTGCCCAGCCCTCTTGTCTACGTGGATCCAGAGCCTTTCCCACTGTAATCATCCCTCCATAACAAAGCCGAACACATGTGTGGTCTGTGCAACAGTAGTAATCCGTGAGCAGTAGTGTTTGGGTTTCTTAGGACTACAGCATCCACAGTCCCTAAAACGCCAGAAATTACCCTATGACACTCCCAAGCCCATAACACATCAGAGTAACAATAATGATTAATGAAAACAATGATAATAACCACTAATATTTACTGAGTATCTAGTATGTGCCAGGCATAGTGCTGAGAGTTTTAAATGCATCGTTTTCTATGCTCTTTATGATAATCCTGAATTGGTGTTGCTAATTCATAGATGGGTAAAGATTAGAGATGGGTAGTCACTTCCCTTGTTCTCATAGCAATTGCCCAGGATTCAAACACAGGTCTATGTGGACCCAGAACCCAGTCCTTTGACCTCTGGGCTATCCAGGTTGTCAGGATGTGGCATCTCTATCATGACTGCAGAAAAGCTTAATATAGGGAGGAAAGAATTCCTGTGCATTAGAGTGAAGGAAGATGGTATCACAAATAGTCATATTTGTGTCTTTCTCTTCCACGTCTCCTCGTGGGACCTCCCTGGGGGACATGCACATTTTCCATCCCCTCTGACTGGGAGATGAGGGCAGGGATGTCTGTTTATTCCCTGCTGTATCCCTGGCACCTATAACACATCTGGCACATAGTCAGTGCTCAGGAAATATTTGTTAGGTGAATACCGAGAGGGAAAAAATGTTCCTCTTTTTTTTTTAACTTTTAGGGAATGCTCCTGATGCTACATCTGAATCAATCATTTGGAAGCTCAAACCTTTGATTTGTAACAGAGCATTATTTTTGAAAAAGGAAAATCCTCTTGAGACATAAAAGTCCACAAAAACAAATTAGAAAGGGTCACTAAGGTTGGAAGAGAGTAGAGAGGGGATGAAACACCATCTAGAGGGAGGTCGATGGGGCGTCTGAGGGGACCAGACCCAGGGGAAAGGCCCCATGGAGAGATGTCTGTGTGGTGAGGCAGCTGAACTCTGTCCCTCTGTCCCCGAGGATGCACAGGAAGACCAAGGCAATGCTTCCTGTCCAGTGATGGCCATTTAAATGGACTTGCCACACTGAAAATGATTCCAGCCGTTGTGTGTGCTGTCTAGGAAGGGCCTTCTTCCTGCTCATTCTGCTTGCTGCCTGTGGACTGTGCAGCAGAAATTACACCTGCCCCATCTTGACACTTTGCAGAGCCTTATCCAAAGTTCCAACATGCAGATGTCACCTACCCACCTCAGGCTGGAAGCAGAGTCCCAGGTGCCCAGAGGAGTGGTCCATGAGGGAGAGAGATCCCCCAGAAACCAGATTTGAATGGGATGTGATGGTGACATAACCCCTCCCATCGCAGAGCACAGACTGCAGTTTAAGGCTTTGGAATATTTTAGATTCTTCTTGACCCCATGGCCTCCCACTTGCCTACAGCCCACCTTGCTTTCAGAACATGCATTCGAACATGGTGAGCAGCAGAAAAGACGACACCTCCCTCCTCAAGCGGAAGCTATAGAGGCAAACAGGAGAGAAAGAGGAATCTGCACCAAATCCAACATAATGCATTGCATCTAAATAAACACATGAGCCACAGAGCTCCACTCGAGGCCACACGGCGGAGGTGGGGGAAGGGAGAACAGGAGAAATGGGGGAGGAAAGGGCTCACCGCCCAGCTCTGATTCCAGAATGGTCACTGTTTTGCAAAACTTGTGACAGCTTCCCAACCCAAATGGTGTCCGGCACAGTGATCTTCCCCAAATGCAAGTCTGATCCTACCATCCCACTGCTTAACCGGTTGCCGCAGGTCATGGGATAAAGCTCAAAGGCCTTGGTCTGACACCCAGGACTCCACAGGGGCCAGCCCTGCTGACCCCTGCTCCACTGACCCTCTGTGATGGTTAATTTTATGTGTCGACTGGGTTAAGGGATGCCCAGATAACTGGTAAAATACTTCTGGGTGTGTCTGTGAGGGTGTTGCTGGAAGAGGTTAGCATTTGAATCAGTAGATGGCATAAATAAGATCACCCTCAACAATGCATGTGGACGGCATCCAATCTGTTGAGGACCCGAATAAAACAAAAAGAGAAAGTCCAGGTGAATTTGCTCTCTTACATCGGGTGGGCCTGGAAGAAAGCAAACAGCTATGGTGTGAACTACGTGGAGGCTTCGTGGCAAGGAACTGTGGGTGGCCTCTAGCAGCTAACGTTGTCTCCAACCAACACCAGGCAAGAAAATTAGATCCTCAGTCATTTGCCCACAAAGAAATGAATCCTAACAACAACCTGAAGGAGCACTGAAGAGAACCCAGAGCCTCACATGAGAAGCATAGCCCTGGCCGACACTTAGATTTCAGCCTGGTAAGACCCTGAACAGAGCACCTACCTAAGCCATACCCAGACTTCTAACCCATAGGAGGTACGTGACACCACAACCCTATATAATAAAGAGCTAATATGCTAATTAGACTGGATGGCAGAACAACCTTCCAGAACGACCAGTGGGCGAGGGGTGGGGCCACAGGGCCGAGAGGCAGCCGGGGCTGCAAGGACTGAGCCCCTTGCATGAATTTTGTGCATGGGGCCTCTAGTGAGGTAATAAATCTGTGATGTTTTAAGCTGCTAGGCTTGTGGTAATTTGTTATGCAGCCATAGAAAATGAATACATCATTTGTTGTGATTTTTTATTATTATTTAAGCAACCTATACAAGAAACCTATACAGATTCCTTGCTCCTACTTGCAAAAGTCTTCACCCTGCCTAGCTTCACCTCATCTCAGTTTACTCTCCACTCCATAGTGATGTCCCAGCCTCTCTGCCCATCCCCTGAGACTCAAGCAAGACAAGCTTGTTTCCATCTACCCCTTCCTCTGCATGAACCCTTCTTCCCACCCATCCCATACCCAACCCTAGTCCTCAGACAGTTAGGTGTCCTTGTTACTAGATGACCTTCCTCAAAGATATCTTCCCAGCCCAGCCGACTAAAGTTGCACCCAGTCAGTCTTTTCCATTTAATTTCTTGGCCCGTGTTCTTTAAACTCCAAGTTGGCACCCAGGAATGGGGCATGAAATCATGTGAGTGAGTGGCAACCAGTAAGTTTTTCTTTTTCCTTTATAAATAAAGTTAATTAGAATAGAAAACATGAGAGCATTTCATTGCATGTAGTAAGAGTTTAATGAAACATTTGTGTCAATGCGTGTGTGTGTGTGTGTGTGTGTGTGTGTGTGTGTGCTGGGACACAAAGTCAAATTAAATTCCTACTGTGGGATGAGTTCAAAAAGTTTGCAAAATGCTGCTCTGTTATTTTTTTGTTGTTGTTCATTTTGTTTGTTTAATTGCTTATTATCTCTCTGGATTGCCCACTGCTTGAATGTGGTCAGCACTTGATATATGTATATTGGATAGATAGTTGGAGGGAGGGGAAGAAAGAGGAACGAAGGAGAGAGGAAATAGAGAGACCAACCCACAGATTATTCATGACTCTCAAAAGCTGATACTAAGGCTCTTAAAAGAGCCTCTTTAAAACCACATATGGTTTTATGGCAGGCTTGGCTCCTGCAATAGGAACAGGAAATAAAATAAGAGACACAACTGTTGGAAGCAGGAAGACAAAATAATTACTTGATCATATGGCTGTACACTTGGAATACCCAAGGGAATCAACTGGAAAATTCTTAGAAAATTCTTAACAACAGAACAAGTATTTAGAAAAATGTTTGGATAGTTGAATAAAGATATAAGCATTAATTGTTCCCGGATATGCTGACATACTAGTATACCAGATGGCATTATAATGGGGGAAGAATACAGAGTGAGGCAAAGTTGCCGGGTGAATATCTTCCACTTGTGTCTCATGCCTCCTCTCCACTCTTCTCCACCCGCCCACAAGGCTGACCTAGGAGGAAGGACTACATCAGTGGCCCTGAGTCTCCAGTTCCATGTGGGTGTAGCCAATGGAAAACACCAGCAGGATATCAGAGGGGGGAAAACGTGGGGCGTTTATTCCCCAAGTTCCTTCCCTCCTGATCCCCTGGTAGGTGAGTATCCAGATCCTGCCCAGGAGGCCCCACTGCAGCACTCTTCAAGATTCTGGTCTTTCCTCCCTGTTTTTGTCTCTTCAGCCCAGGGGTGCTAGCTGCTCCCCTGTTATTAGCCCAGAAGGACTGTCCACATTCAATTTTCCTACATTCTCCCTCTCCCACACCTTTGTAAACAGTCCATTTATAAACTCTCTTTGAGTTACCCAATTTGAGTGTGTCTTTTGTTTCAGCAAGAACACGAATGTATATTGGGTGTAAGGATTCCATTCCTAATAGCAAGAGAGGGAGAGAGAGAGAGAGAGAGAGAGAGAGAGAGAGAGAGAGAGAGAGAGAGAGAGAGAGAGAGAGAGAGAAAGAGAACAAAAATTGATGGGACCTACACAAGCTTGCCAAATGGGAAGGCCAATTCTTTCCAAATTAACTTATAAGTTTAAGACATCCCCAATCAAAATTCCAATTGTTTTTAGGAGAGGAGTCATGAAATTATTCTGAAATTCCCTATATTAAGAAATAGCCAAGAATGCTTAAGAAACACACTGCACAATGGGACTAAGAGCAGGAAGAGATTTCCTATTATAGGCTGCAGACACCTGAGCACAGAAGAGGTGCAAGACTTGATGGACAGACAGAGTTACAGCGTGGACATCCCCAGAACGGGCATAGAAATATTCATCATATGCTGAAGAAGGCCTCATAAACCAATGGAATAAGGAAAACTGCTCATAAACTAGTTTCTAGAAATTGGTTATTCGTGGGAATGCAATCAAGGGAGATCTTCACACATACATCAAAATGAATTCCTCAGATATTTAGGATTTAAAATGTAAAAACTGACCATAAACCTGGCAGAAAATCTAGATAAACTTTTAGCTGATGTGAAGATAGGGAAGGCTTTTCTAAGCACAAAATCAATGGAGAACAAATCACCAAGAAGACTAAGTAAACTGATTACCTAAAAAAAATCTCTATTTTCAAACCATTATAAACAAAATCAAAAGGCAACTGACAAACCTAGAAAATATTTGCAACAACTATGACAGATGAAGACTATCTTCTTCAATATATAAAAACTCTTTCCAAATCAATAAGAAGAACATTAATGTCCTAATAAAAAGATAAGCTATGAACCTAAATGGACAATTCACAGAAAAAATTATAAACAGGCAATAAGCACATAAAAATCTGTTTGATACCACTTTTCCCATATCAAATTGACAACATTTTTAAAAAGACTTGTTGGGGGTGAGGAACACAGGGGGAGGCAGAGGGTGATTTTTTTATAATCTTTCTTAAAAGCCATTTAATAAAAAAAACACTGAGAATCCTTTAAAAGTTTATACAGCATTATTTGCAATAGAAAAAAAAATCAATCAAAAATGCCCAACTGGAAGGTAAATTATAAATAAATTATGGTTCAACCAAAATATGGAATATCTTGCAAGCATTACATTTTATATTTCCAGAGACTTTTTAATAAGAATGAGCTATGTTCAATAGATAATATTTTTAATCAGGACAAAAAACTATATATGGTATGATTTCAATTTTCTTTTGAAAGAGAATTATATATGTACATAGATAAAACTGGGGAAAATATATATGCTTTGTAAAAATACAGACAGATTTTAAGAAATAAAAGAAAATCAAGCAGTGGAATGACGAACATTGGTCCCAGGTCAGAGGTACCTTGTTGGGAAGGGGTGCAGAGGATGGGATGGGGGGAGAGTAAACATATAGTTACATAGAGTTTATTGTCAAGGACATGGCTTTTGTTTGGGGTGCTGGGTTCATGGGTTCTTATCACCTAATCAAAAATAAAATAAATATAACAATAAATCATGTGAAATTGCTAATAATCAACTTATTTAGTAGTTCACTATAATGAATAGACAGCTGACAGGTGGACAAAACTGGGCATGGCTGAACTAGTGCTGAAATCACGCTATGACAAAGGACTGTGATTAATTCAATTTTAAAACGAGAAAGATTCAGGAGTCAGTTCACTGAAATGGTAACACTGTTCCTCTCCTGGTGAGATGATTAAGTGCAATTATTCTTTTCTCCTTTATCTTCTACTTCCCAGGTTTTCTACAAGGAAAATGGAATGTTTTATAAACTTCAAAATACGCATTCATTTCCTAGCCTTTCTATCTACTCCAATATCTGGTCTTGGCTCAAGAAGACACATAAATCAAGATCCAAGCCCCTGGCCCCTATAGCTGAGGTCCAAACCCTGCGACTGAATAATGACTATTAGTAATAATAGAGTAATATCGGCAGTAATAACTCATGATTACTGGGCATACCACCATGCCTGTGTATCTCACCAACTCCTCCCAATGACAAATGAGGAAACTGAGGCTCCAAATGGTCAGGTGGCCTGTCCAAGATCACAGAGTAAGTTAATGGTAGAGCTGGGAGTTGAATCCCAGATTCCACAGACCTCTCTCCTCTGGCACAGAAATCTGCTAGTCCTCTGAGATGAAATAAAAGAAGTTTATTCTCAAACACCAACGTAAGAAGAGGCTTTGAGGAAGGGGCTTAACCCCCGAGATGACAGCTGTCGCTGTGGCCCCAGAATGCGGGCTGACAAGGAGGAAGGCAGGGATCCGAGAGCAGGGTGCAGCGTCCAACACCGATCCCAGCCACCTTTCTGGTTCAGAGCCTCAACTGCTGAAATGGAGAATATAATAGGGTCTCTGGGTGCTGTGACTCATGCCTGAAACACCTAACTTAAATCAGACTCAAATTCAATTGCTCAGAAGTGAGCCCAGGGTTCCCAAGGTGCTGCTACTCTCCAGAGCTGTCCCAAATATCTCCCCCCAAATCCTGGCATCATCACTCACTCTACCCAGGGGACTCAGAGCCCTCAGCCTCCTCTTCCACCATCTCCTGCTCCCCTTCTGCTGATCATCCCAATTCTGAATATGCCTCCTACTTTTGCACAGCTGTTACTCTGTCTCCTCATCCTTCCCAACACATGCAAACACATGTATACATACTTGTGCACACACACACACATACACACTCACATATGTACATGCACAAACGTGCACACACACTTGTCCAAACCACCCTTCAAGTCTCAGCTTAAATGTCAGGAAACACAGGAAAGCCTTTGTCTAGGTCTGGGTCAAATCTCCCTGTTATAAGCTCTCCCAACCTTGCATGGTTTTCCTTTGCAGCACTGACCACATTTGAATTAAATGCATCCCTGGGCAAATGTCTACTTAACATCTGTCTAAGCACAAATCCATGAGCTCTGTGGGGGTGGAGACATTCCATCTTGTGTACCCACCACAAAGAACATAGAGTGGTGGTACATGGAAGTCACTGAATAAATCTTGGGAAGGGAGGCATCACTGCATCCATTTTAAAGATGGAAACATTGATCTCACCGTGAATCAGCAGTCACCAGGACTCAGCCTTGAATTTCTAAAGGAGACAGATGTTCATTTTGTTAACATTTATTATGGACCATTATGCAGCCATCGTCTAGCTCCAACTGGCACCTATTTTCTGCATTCTTGTTTCATCTGCCCGTCCTTCCCACTTTGATTGGTTGGTTGGTTTTCTTTGAGAATTTTAAAGCAAATCCCAAACATTATATCTTTTACCCATTAATACTTCAAAGTGTATTCCTAATAAATAAGGACTTTTTAATACATAACCATGAAATTACTGTCGCCCTGACATAATCAACAATGATTCCTTAATAAAATCAAATATCAGTCTAACTTCAATGAGTTCAAATCTGGAAACTATCTTTTTCTTCCCTAGGGAGGAAGAGAGAGGGAGAGAGAGACACATCAATGATGAGAGATTATCATTGATCGGCTGCCTCCTGCACACCCTACACTGGGGATCGAGCCCACAACCCAAACATGCCCCCTGACCAGGAATCGAACTGTGCCCTCCTGGTTTATAGGTCAATGCTCAACCACTGAGCCATGCCAGCTGGGCTGGAAAATATCTTTTAATATTTGTTTTGCATGAATCGGGATCCTTTAAATGTCCATGCATTATACTTGGTAATGTGTCTCTTAAGTCTCTTTTCATCTATAACAGTTCTCTTTTTCTTCATGCCCTTCATTTGTTGGAGAATTTCTGTCATCTGCTCCCATATTTAATTTTCAGAAGTGACTTCCTACCTTGAATCAATGTCTTTAGCAGGACTCTGTGATGGGGGTTACTGACATGGCATTCTGCCCATGCCAGGACTCCCAGCATGACATCCTGTCCTCTGGACTCTGCAAGTATCACAGGCTTCACATCCACTCACGGCCTCAGGTCAGCTCAACACAGAGGACACCAGGCAGATGTCTGCCTGATCCTGCTCTAGTAAAGTGGATCCCAACACTCAGAGTTTGAGAACTCTCCAGATCTGGGGACGCAGGGAGTTTGCAACTCCAGAAGGAGGCTGAATGGAGCACCTGGGTATATAGGACACCATGACACCAGAAGGGGGTAAAATGCCTCAAGAAGGCCTTGGGAATCCTCCCCCTTTCTCTGCCATGGATTGGAGAGTTACCACAGGGGTAAGTCTAAATGACTGGACATCTTCTTCTGAAGTTTGACTTTGGTCTTACTTCTGATTTGAGTTTGGTTTGAGATTCTAACAGAGGAACACAGCTACTCATATACCCTTGACTAAAGACTCATCCTCTCCTCTGGGGGGAAGGTTGTCCTCTTTAACTGAATGCCCAACTTCAGGATGGATGTACATGAATCAGTGAGGGAAGAGGGGAACATCTGCCTAGCCAGCCAGATCAGCCGAATCAACCCCGGCAATCAATGGGGTGACAGATGCTGCAGCCAGATCGCCCGCACATCCTTACTTCTGTCTTTGAATGAGCAGATTGTTTTCGGATCCCCCACACAGTCTTGCCTAGTGCCTGTTGTGGTCCTTGGGATGGATAGTCCAGAAAAGCCAGACAACTTGAGATCTTCAAAGGCAAGAAGCTGGTACTGGTTACAGAAAGGCCAGGAGGTGGTTCATATTCAGAGGTGTTGGATAGGACTCTGGACAAGGCAGCTATTCAAACTCCCTGCCAGCTGAAGATTTTTATAAATCTTGGTGGATGTTTACCTCTTTGAGAAAGCAAGTTTAAAAAAATCAATCTACTCTCTCCACTGGAGACTCCTGGCTTTAAGAAGATAATAAAATGTTCCAAGTAAATAGAAATCATATTTATCTTTGGTTTATCCAAGACCCAGATGAGCCCATGATTACAAGGACCGGGTTCCTGAATTTAGCACTGGGTGGAAGAGATTCACTGATTCATTCATCAATTCAGCCAGCTACCAGTCCTCCTGATTATCCACTATAGGTTAAGGCCTGGAGGATGCAGGGACAATAGTAATCACAATAACATCTAACATTTACCATGTGCTATTGTTCTAGATCAGTGGTTCCCAATGTGGGACACACGCCCCTTGGGGAGGGGGGGATTTTACTTTTAAGGGGGGCAATTCGAGAATGAGTTATTAATAGTGAATTTTTTGGATTTCTTATGGTTCTATGGGCCTCACATACAGTATATAAATATATATTATGACATATTTATGTATTTCAGTTCTCTATTATATGTTTTGAATTTATTTGCATTTTTTTCATATCACTTCATATTTTTTTAACAATTCCTTAGTGATTTCTTCTTCAGTACTTCAACTGTTCTTTCATTCTTTTATTTTTCTCTTTCATGGATGCCATGTTCTTTGGAAGCTTGTTTAGATGAAGTTAACGGCCTTTTAGGCTTCCTCCACATGAATAGAAATTCACTTTTTGAATAATAAGAATTATATGTTATGGGGGGGGGGCATAAGGATTTTAGAGATGCTTAGGTGGAACATGGCCAAAAAAGGGTTGGGAACCACTGCTCTAGATGCTTTTTTTCCTTTTCCCACCACTTAGAGTAGGTATTGATATGCCCACTGTATTAGTTATCTATTGCCACCTAACAGATTCTCATAAACTTGGAGGTTTAAAACTACACACGCTTATTATATTACAGTTCTTGTCAATTAGGAGTCTGGGCACAGCTTAGCTGGGTTCTCTACTTCAGGGTCTCACCAGGCTGCCATGCAGATAGGCAGGGCTGTGGTCTCATCAGAGGTTTGACTGGGGAAAGATCTTCTCCCAAGTTCCCTCACATTGTTGGCAGGATGTTTTTCCCTGAGACTTTAGGACCAAGGGTTTCGGTTTCTTGGTAGCAGCCACCATCAGCTCCTAGATGCTGCCTGCAGTTCCTGGCCATGTGAGTTTCTTCAGCCCGGCCACCTACTCCACGGCAACCTGCTTCTTCCAGGCCAGCCAAGGAGAGAGAGCAAGTCCGCTGACAAGATGGAGTTTTAAAGAACATAACATAATCATGGGGTGGTAACCCATCATCTTTACTACATTCCACTAGTTAGAAGCAAGTCATGTGTCCCACCCATATTCAAGGGTTGGGCATCTCACAATCATGAACCAGGAGGCAGGAATTGTAAGGACCACCTCAAAGTTTATCCAGCACATGCATTATACACATAAAAATAAATACTGCTCAAAGAGTAGATGAAACTTCCCCTCTGACATACAGCCATTGGAGGACCTGGAATTTGAAGTCAAGAAGGAAGAACTCCCGGGCCCATGACTTCATCCATGAGTGCATTATTCGGAGAGGCATCGCCACCCTCAAGTTGTCAGTCTCCTGCTCCTACCGCAGAGACAGCAGCAAATCCTTCTGTTTCAATTTGGCAAGAATCCAATAGACTACTAAACAAAGAGCCTGGACTGGGAGGAAGGTCTCCTCTGCTGGGTGGTCCTTTGTGCTTGGCCTTAGGATGAGTGAGCCAGATGGAGAAGAGAAGTGAGAGGATGCCAGGGGGATGTGACAACAAATGCAGACACAGAGCCGCATGAGATGCTGGCATGTTCCAACACCAGCAGACAGCTTCCGTTTCGTGTGGCTGAAACCTACAGAAAATGAAGGAACCTTGACAGGACATGAGGCAGAAAGGGCAAGTTGGAAACAGGTTGTGAAGGGAGCTGAAGGCCTGGTGTGGGACTTGGGATTCTGAGCAGTGGGAGGCAATGAAGGGGGTGGGCCAGGGCAGCACCATCAGATGATAAACAAGCCTGGCTGGACACAAGTTGGCTAGTTAGGACATTACGACATTGGTCCAAGCAAGAGATGAAGTAAGCCCTGACAGGTATGGCTCAGTTGGTTGGAGCATTGTCCCTATTCCCAAAGGTTGTGGGTTCAATCCCCAGTTGAAGTACATACGGAAGACAACCAATCAATGTTCTCTCTCACATCGATATTTCTCTCTCTCTCTCTCTCTCTCTCTCTCTCTCTCTCTCTCTCTCTCTTCCTCTTTCTCCCTCCCCCTCTCTCTAACAATCAATAAGCATATCCTTAGGTGAGGATTAAAAAAGAGAGAGAGAGAGACGAGGTAGAGATGTGGTGACAAGAAGAGACAGATTTGAGATAGGTTTCAGGAGGAAGTAAAAAAGTGATGATTTTAAAAGAAACTAAGAGCCAGATCCCATAATGGGATGGGGGCACAGTGACTTGTACACAGGGGTCAGGAGTCAGAGGGCGGAGAATGGAGAAATATGGGCTCTTTGGAAAAGACAGTGTTAAACTCCTTTGCTAAAGGACTAAGCCAGAACCAAAATGACAAATATGCACGATTCCATTTACATGAAACACCCAGAGTTAGGCAAATTCAGAGACAGGAAGCAGAATGGGTGTTTCCAGGAGCTGGGGGCGGGGGAATGGGGAGTTAGTGTTTAATGGGTCAAGGTTTCCTATTTGGTACTGAAAGTTCTGAAAATGAATGGTAGTGGTGGCTGCACAACATTGTGAATGGAATTAATGCCTCTGAATTGTACATTTAAAAGTGGTTAAAATGATAAATTTTATGTTACATACATATTATCAAAACTATTAGAAAAAAACTTTCTTTGGAAAAAGCAACAGGGAGCCATGGGAAGTAATGGCACAATTGAGCATGGTCCAGACATGGGTGCCCTGGCCTGCCACTCCAACAGAAACCATGTTTGCAGGACGAAACCCCCAGAGCCAGCCCTCAGAAAGAGCCATTTATCAGAAGTGACAGTCTAATGATGTCCCTGCTCATCAGTCCCTACCCACTCTCTTTGAACTTGGTCAAAATCAAAATCGAGATGTATTTGCTTAATGAGTTAAGGGGCAGGAATAAAAGCAAGGAAGGGGGAGGTTTAGCTCGCAGACTTCTGGCAGGGCTGCCTGGACCCCATCAGACACAGCCAGGGGGCCAAGTAACAGCCCCACTCTTTGAGGGAGCCAGGCCTGACCCCTCAGTATTTATCTCATTTATTCATTCAATCATTCATTCAGTGAATCACTATGTTGCTTCCAGATTACCTGTATCCAATGATCAGGGCCAGTGACTCAGAACAGCCACAGCCCAGGGGGTGGGGAGACAGAGCAGAGCCAGAGGCCATGTCCACTCCTCTGGGAGCCATCTCCATGCTGACACCGGATCCAGGTACCCACCATGACCACGCTCCTGGATCCTGGGATCACACTCCAAGTTGACTTTTCACCATCTCTCCTTGAAGGTCTAACCCCGAACCTCAGGGTTACGGCATCCCACTTGGCACTGAGTGTGTGACAAGTGGCCACTTGATCAGGACATCAGTACAGAGCAGCCGTTGCAATGGAAACCAAGAGCCATTTTCAAGACGATGGAAGGAGGACCCCAAAGGCAATTAAAATATCATCAGAGCTGCCCTCCCCATCACAAGCCCAGAGTGCAAGGGCGGTGGGTGGGGCCAAGGGGGAAGGTGTTTCAAAGGGTAGGGCCTCCAATCTGGTTTGTGTGGGCCAGGAAGCCCCTGCCCAACAGAGCCACAGTGGCCGGTGGAAGGCAATTAGGTCATGAGAGTAGGCCCTCATGAATGGGGTTAGTGCCATCATAAAAGAGACTCCAGAGAGCTCCTTCATCCCTTCCCCCTGTGAGACACAGTGAGAAGACTGACATCTATGAACCAAGAAGCAAGTCCTCACCAGACACTGAATCAGCCTCTAGAACTGTGAGGAGTAAATCCCAGCTGTTTATAAGCCACCTAGATAGACTGACACTCCCCTAAAGCCTCCAGAAAGAAACAGCCCTGCCAATGCCTTGATTTTAGTCCCCATAACACCCATTATGGACACTTTATCTCCAGAACTATAAGAGATTAAATGTGTGTTGTTTTAAACCACTACGTTTATGGTAATTTGTTACAGCAGCAATAAGAAACTAATGCACTAAGTTTCTTTAAAACTTCATGCAAAACAGTGTGTGTGTTTGGTTGTGTTTCTAGGAAATGTTCCTGAAGTCTGATTGGGATGGCATGAGGTATAAAAGGATGAGAAATAAAAAGACATTGCACCTGTTAGCTGAAATTCTCACCAGCCAGGAGAAGTCTAGCTTCAGGTATGGCTTACTCAGGCCTCAAAAGATGCCACCAGGATCCAGTCTTCTCTCTCCATATCTAGCTTCTGCTTTTTCCAGGAGGGACCTAGTGTACCCTTATAGCAGGGGTGGGGAACCCTTTTTCTGCCAAGGGCTATTTGGATATTTATAACATCATTCGAGGGTCATACAAAATTACCAACTTAAAAATTAGCCTGCTATATGTGCTCAAACATTAATTAACTCATCCCTAATGCCTTGGCAGGGACCGACCAAATGGTTCTGCATGCCTTACATGGCCTGCAGGCTGGATGTTCGCCACCCCTGCCTTATAGGGACAAGTTAGCTGCCTACGCTCCAGCACCACATCCACTCTCCTTTAAGTCCAGTGAGGAAGAGCGAGTATCTCTTTCCTGACTCCCTGGCTTTGTTTGAGAGATGTGCCTATTCTGGATCAAATTATTTGGTCTGAAGAATGCAGTGTGGTGACTGGCTTAGGTTCAGGTCATCCCTAGGAAAGTACAGATGGGGCCCCATTCCAGCCATCTTGAAGCAAAGATGAGGAAAATTTACATGAGGTGATAGAGAAAGGCATCCATCATATATATTGTTACATTTTATATAGAAATAATACATAAAATACATATTTTTGTATATTTATACATATTTTATAAACATCTGCATTTTATTAAATATCATATGAATGATATATAACTCATAAAATCTATTGCTAAATAAAAAGTTGTTGATGAGGGCTAACTTTTAAAAATCTGGGTACTAGTTCATAGGTGTGATTAGTTTGTTAAGTTTCATAACCCATGCCTTTTTTATTTGTGGTGGATATGCAAACAGAAACCTGCTACAGTCCTTGGGCCCCAAGAGTTCATGGCCACATGGGGAGACAGTTCAAGCATAAGGTGCAACGCAATGTGGTGACTGCTCTCTAGAAGTGTGACAGCGGGGCTGGCGAGGTGTCGGCTCTGCCTGGGACAGAAGGGAAAACGTGCAGAGCCTGCAGCTGGGAGAGGGGAAGGAGCGTTCAGGCAGAGGGGACACCATGGACAAAGGCAAAAATCACACAAGGGCCCAGTGGGGGAAGTGAAGAGACAGTCAGCGGGTCAACAGCCAAATGCACAGAGTGCTGAGAGCAGGAGAGGTCATTGGGGGGGCGGGGGGAGTAGAAAAGGTAAGGTGTGTGAAGCTGAAGAGTTGGCTTGTATATTGGAGCCACTAGGAGAAACCATCTGGATGGCTGAGCATTGACAGGGATAGGTGTGAAGTTTTCCTGTTCCCATGAGCCCTCGTGATGCAAATGCTCTCAGTACCCTTGTCACCGCTTCACTCCCACCACAGGTCATTCAGTGAAGGAGGAAGACACGCCTACCCTCGGGCTTCCAGAACCTAATTCTGTCTACACCTTCCACGTCACAGCTGCTGCTTTTAGTTCCTATTTAATTTCCCCATTGTTAGCTTTGACCTCTCAGATGGTGACTATTAATAAACCTGGATAAAGAAAACTTCCCTCATCCCCCCACCAAAAAAAATGTTGCAGATTTTCAAAATTCAAAATGGGATCTATATATTATCCCATCTTGGCCAACACAGTCCCTCCCTTAGGCAATGTGAACTTGAAAGAGGCATTTATTTCCTCCTCTCTTTACATCTGTGGTTTGGATGTGCAAAAACATAGTTCAGCATTTTTGCTCTACCATGGACCTATGCACACTCCAGCCCCCGCTTGCCTCCCCAGCAGAGGACGAGGCCCCTCAGGCATTGTATCAGTCAGGCTCGCCTCTTGACAATGTCAACAGTGGCCCTGATTGAAGGACTTGCAGAAAACAGTCAAAGTCACTGCTAAAGCACAGGGTTAAGGGTGACCCTAACAAATAGCTCATTAAATCGAACAGTGCTCACCTCTCTTCCCTGGGCAGAAGGCGCAACCACACAGATAATGGGGTGAAGTGGAGAAAAACCTCCAGCAAATTCTGTCTTGTCCTGTCACTTTGCTTGTACAGGACACTGGCAGCCCATTAGGCAGCTGAGCCAGGTAATTTAAAGGGGAAAAGCAGTGAGCCATTTGAGGGGAATGTTCTCTGGGTTACCCTTTCTTCATGCCACTTTATCAATGAAGACCTTCTCGTTACTAATTGTCGTTGTTGTGATTGTTTAAGCATCCTCTGTTCACAGGCTGCTTTCCTAGCTCATAATATGCACTGGGCTTGGGGGAGGTCTTAGTCAATATCTTTGGGAAACATTGTCTATTCTCTTCACCTGGAAATTGGAAATTTTCAACACACATGTAAATAGAAAGGCTCTGAGAAGCCCTGCAGAAAAGCAATCAGCGTAGCATCAGGAATAACAGCTCAGTATCTAGAGTGAGACATTTAATTCTGACCTTACTATTTCCTATCCTGTAACCTAGCAGGGTGGTTGTGAGAATTAAATTAGAGAGAAAAACATGTAAAACATAGTGCCTGTCACCTGGTAAGCAATTAATACTTATTTGCCAAAATAACAATTATTAATGTTGAGCCCAGCTTTTATTAAAACCCATTTGACTGTTCTAGCCTTCTTTCATAGTAATACCTGTTACATCCTATGAAACTGGTTTTCCTCAAAACACTGCAAAAGATTTCAGTAAATGGTTGACAGGTAGTTAGGCCATGCTATGAGCCAAGGACTGTTCTAAGTGCTTTACATATACTAATCCATTTAATCCTCACAACCATCCCATACAGTGGGAGTAGGTATAATAAATATGCACGTGTATAGATGAGGCACAGAGAGATTAAGTATCGCGCCCAAGGTCACACAGCTAGTGAGTGGCTGGCCTCAAAATCTCTAATCCCTGCCTTTTATTTTGGGGGCCAAACTCTCCAACCCCTAGGAACCTCCTGAAGCTTTTTCCCTGTACCCATCTTTTCTTCTCCCATAACTATCATCAAACCTCATTTATATCAAACCTCATTTATATCAAACCTCATTTCTAGAACAGCTCTTCATCACTTCCAGTGCCAATTTAAATCCATTCTGATTCTAGGCTCTGTCTGCCCTTTCTTGATTGTCCCTCTGTGAGGTCTACCTTTTCTCTTCCTGGAAAATTCACATTCTTCCTTCAAAACCGAGCTGAAAAGTCGCTGCTTCTGGAAGAACTCTCTGGCACCTTCACCCAGGATGGAGTTACTGCCTCAGCCTGTATACCCCCTCTCAGCTTTGGGAGAATCTCTACTGGTTGGCATTTGCCAGATTTTACTGCCTATTGCACCCGCTGTAGTGGACAGAAACCCCCTCCTTCTTCTGGCACAAGCCCTGACTTTCCCTCCCAACTCTAGTCCTTGCAGGGGGTGAACTGACTCCTCCCTGACCCCTGGAATGAGCCTGTGACCCATGTGTAGCCCATCAGAGCAATGCACCACCCCTGGCTATAGGGGTCCTTAGGGGTAATAGCATGAGCCAGTCAAAGCCAAGGAGACTGAACCCTAAGACTCCTGGTGGAGTGGCCTGGACACATGCATTTGCTTAACTCAGAGCAGAACTTAGAGCTTGGAAACTAAAGCCTGATGCCACCAGACGACCTGGGGGAGAGGTACTTTTTGAGCATGAAGCCAGAATGGAGGAGAATGAAGAACAGGAAAGGAAGAGAAAAGAGAACAAACCTGAGTCCCAATGACATTGGTCAAGCTTCTGGATCCAGCCTTACCTAAAGTAGTTCTATTCTTTGACTTATCAGTTATGTGAACCAATAAATTTCCTTTTCAACTAAAGAGAGTTAGAGTTGAGTTTCTATCACTTGCAACCCAAGAAGCCCTGACTAGAATAATCTCTAGACCTTGATTGAGGTCCTCTAAGACCAATCTTATCTAAATCATCCTCCCAGGGCCTGACTCGTGGTCTGAAACATCCTTTAAACATACATTGCAATGAAATCCAATTGGAAGCTTCAAATGGTTTCCAGAGCACCAGCTCAGTTGATCCTGGGGACTTAGTATGCAGTCTTATCCCCATTTCACAGATGGGGAAAGTGAGGCTCAGAAAGTTTAGGAAACTTGCTCCAAATAATCTCAGAGAGTTTAGGAAATTTGCTCCAAATAATCATAGTGCCCATCTGTTCTATGTCTTCACTAATTCTCCTACACACAGTTGGGCTTTATCAGTGCCAGTTGATCGGGCCTAACTGGCCTGGAGCTCCCATGCTGGCATTCTGTGGCCCTGAGTTAGAGGAGACTGAGTTCTGACAAGGAGGAAGGTGTGGCTCAGGTTTGAATGGCCTTCTTCTTTCAGCCTGAGCACCTTTTCCTTCCACCTCACCTTCCTGGCAGGCCTATACCCTGAATGCTTGAACACAGTTCACTTTTACCCCCAAGACTCTGCCATCACCCCCAGCTTCTGAGCCCACTTGAGAAAGAGTCACATCCATGCAGACGGATGCCACTTACACATTCATGGATTTTGGATTCCGCCAGGCCCTCGAGGGTGCCTTGCAACCCTTCTGTTTCCCTAAGAATGAATGAAGACTCATTGGCTGTGTCTCTATGGCTTTGGAAACCTAGCTATTTCTCAGCAGTTGGAGTGTGAAATTAGGCAGATGGAACATCCAGATAACGGACTAGGCTGCATCTGGCACCAAACAGACAGTCAGAGCTGTTGCTTTACAGCGTGTGGGCCAAGACGGCATTAATTCCAGTCTATTCTTGATCACTAAATGCATCCTAGCAAAGCAGGAAAAGGCATGAACCCTGCGGTCTCTGGGTTCATATCCCGCCCCTACCACTTACTCTCTGCGTGCTCTTAAATAGAGATTTAAGATTTGGGTTCTCCAACCCATAACGTGGACATTAAATACCTCCAAGAAATGTTTGGGGGATTCAGAGAAATAAACCACAGTAGCACGTCATAAGCACTCGTTAATTATCTGATGTTTGCTCTTTAATTTCCTTAAACATAAAAAAGACATCCAAAACCTTGCCAACTGAATGGGAACACAGGTTTTACAAATAATTAAATGAGGTCAGCACAATCTCATTGAGACTGCTCAGGCAGCTTCGGTGATAAATATGGCAACTTTTTACAAGCGTGTCTATTAGAACCTTAAATTAGTCAAACATAAGGAAGCTTGTAAAAAAAATACAGACTAGGAGGTGAATCCTGTTTGCAAATCAGATGCTACAGAAATTGCCAGATTGCAAATCATAAATCCCACTTTCCAGACACTCTGTTAGTATATGTAGATACCAGAAGGCAAATAAAAGTTTAGTTAAAGATGGAGTCGGCAATGTCTATTAAAAGAGAGAGAGAGATGAAAATGGCATGACTGTACAGCACCATATTCAAACAAACAGTAATATATAATATCTATCAGACCCAAAATTTTTCAAAGAGCTGAATAACGGTTGAGTAACAGCTGAATTGGAACTATTCACATATTAAAATAAAAAAGTGTGATTCCTTCCATCACTGCATTAGAGATAATTCTCTCAAATACTTAAGTCTCGGTTTCCTCTTAGATGGCCTGAAGGCCAATACTACATCTCCAAGATGCCTTGGGACTACCCTGAACCTTTGCAGGGGCACCATCTCAGGAACATCTGGCAGTGTCTGGGAACATTTTTGGTTGTCACTACTGCAGGAAATGAGAATGCTACTAGCATCTATTGATTAGAGACCAGGGATGCTGCTAAACCTCCTACGGGCACAGGACAGTCTCACAACAAAAAATGATCAGCCCAAAATGTTAGTCGTGCCAAAGTTGAGAAGTCCTGCTCAGCAGTTAGCCAGCCTGCTGTTCATTGCATGAACCTGAGATGTCAGTTAACCTCTCTGAGCCTCAATTCCCTCATTTGTCAAGTAAGGGGGCATCATAAGACCTGCCTTCCAGGGTTGTTGAAGGTTTTTTATTTTTTGTTTTATTGACCTTCAGAGAGAGAGGAAGGGAGAGGGAGAGAGAAAGAGAGAGAAACATTAATGTGAGAGAGAAACACTAATCGGCTACCCACTACACCGCCCCTACCGGGGATCAAGCCCAAAACCCGGGTATGTGCCCTGACTGGAAATCAAACTGGCAACCTTTCAGTGCACGGGATGACACACCCAACCAACTGAGCCACACAGCCCATGGCAAGGGTTGTTGAAGGTTTTGGTGAGATATTCATAATAATAATGGCTACTATTCAGCAAGCTCTCACTCTGCACCAGGCACTGTGCCAAGAACCTGTGTGTACATTATTTGATTATGTATTTATAACAACCCCATGAAAAAAAGTAACATAGCTAAGATTTCACTGCTGGAGGGGGAGCGGGGTTCAAATCCCAGCAGCCTAGGTCTTGACCTCTTCATTCTTTATACTCACAGGTGGTCCAAGCATCTCAGGTCCCCCCTCATCTGCATCTTAGCCATCTCTCCAAGTGATTCACGTGCACATCAAAGTTCGAAAAGCAACAGGCTAAGGACAGTGCTTGGCCCCTCAGTAAACACTAATAAATATTAATTATTTGCTTTGTCACCACTGTTTATAGCCTACAGAGAGTTTATAGCCTACAGAGAGATTCAGTAGAGTACCCATGGATGTGGCAAAGATCTCATGAAGAAACCTTATCAATAACAAATACCCCCCAAGGGCACCAGGTCTGCCCTGCCTTTTAGGAAGTCTCAATGTGGATAAAGACCAGCTGTCAAAAGAGGAAGCGCTGTCAGCACAATCCAGCTCTTCTGATTCCTCAGCCACCATTCCACCTTCAACAACCTGTGCCTCCCTCCATGGCTTATCCATTTCACACTATGGTGTGAGTGACTTAGGGCACATGCTGCCTCTCCCAGAGATATTTACAGAGCTGGTTGATAGAAGAACCCAGACCTCTGCTACCAAACCGCAAGTCCTGGGCAGTGTCCTCTTCACATTAGGCACTCTGGGAGCACGGGATGGTGACATCACAAAGCACACTCTGTCTCTCTAGTATTTCCCACTTTTTCAGTTATGTAAATAATGCATGAGTGCATCCTCGATTTAAACTATTCAAATTCTGCACAAGTGTACAGAGTACAGAGCAAAAGTTCCTTTCATCAGAGAAACCATGGAGGGTTCAAAACAGACTCCGGACCCACACTGCCGAGTTTTGAATCCCAGATCCACTCCTTACTAGCTGTGTGTCCTTGGACAACTTGCTTAACCTCTCTGTGACTCTGTTTCCTGGTCTGTCCTCTGTCCTCAAAGATCTGTTCAAGAAGTAAATGTGACAATGCCTGAGAAACGCTTAGTTCCGGGCCTGGCACACATTAGGTGTTACTGTTTCCTGTCACTCCCACTTCTCAAAGGCAAGCAACTCAGACTTCTACCCTCTACCCTATGCGTTTCCCTACATATGCTCCCTACAAATACAAGTGTACTTTCAGCATAAAGATGACCACACTGGACCTGGGTTCTGCAACCTGCTTTACAGCTGAACCAAGCCATGGAGGATATTTTATTAGTAATACTAGTCGCACACACATATCCTCAATTTTTTTAACAACTCTGAACATTCACCCTTTGGATGAGTGCACCAGTGTGTGGGAACCAGTCCCTCACGGGTGGGCATTTAGATTGCTCCCATTCCTTCCCCCAGGAAGTGAATTGGATGTGCAGAGGCAGCCAAGCTCTGTGCTTGTCAGACTTGGGAAGCAGAGCAGCCAGGAAGCAGAGCCAGGCAGAAGACGGTCTCGCCAGACTCCCTGCCAAGGACGAGAAGGATGACGACAATCTGGGGCATACTCATAATAAACAATCGTCCTTAACCCTCTCCGAATTGGGAAGCACATCGTTAGTCACTGCTTCCTGTCACCGGTGGTAGTTGTGCCCTTCCACCCCCAATGCCCTCAAACCACCCCTTGCGAGTCCACATCCACGCTCCCAGGTTCACAATAAACAGGGGCACCTGCTACACGGGAATTTCTCCCTCCTACAGCACCCAAAGTGCTCATCCTCCAGGGACCAGGCAAAGCAAAAGGAGCTTCCTCTGGCCAGCAGGGACACAAAATATGACCAGTACAGCGATTTTGTGACTTAGCAGCCAAGCCCTGAAATCCTACTCAGAATCCTAATTTATAAAGCAGATAAAAGGTTGAAGGAGACAAGGTAGAGTGTCATCTCCCCTGAGACACCACTGTCCTCTAGAACACAGTGTATAAACCACTCATCTGGTCCAATTTGTTTTTCAGATTTGGTGGCTAGAGCCCATGGAAGGAAGTTATTCCCGAAGGCCATACAAAAGTAAGTAGCAGATTCCAGGCCTTGGTCTCCTGACTCCTGACTCCCAGACCACTGTGCTTTCTGCCAACTTCTGCAGTGCCTATACTTTAGACTAAGGTGTGAATGGTTGGCTATTTCAGAGATTATTCTCTTTCCATGGACATTTTCCATTGGAGCCAGATTTCTCAACCCCATAGCCCAATGTAACCCACAGAATATAAAAAGCAGATCTCCTGCATTGGGGGTTTCACTAAGAGGTCTGAGCCTGAAAAAGTTAAACAACAACTAGGAAAAAATTATAAACACTGCTTTTATATCTAAACAGTGGATAGAAATCAGAACCAAATGTGACATTCACCTGAACTTTTATAATTAAACTGGAGACTTCAAATAAATTTTGCCCCTGTAGTCAACGCCTTCAGACCAATCCCCATATCATCCTCCAGCTCTGGCTCCTAACATGAACTCACTCACCCCTGCCACTAAGGTACTAGTGGGAAAATTTGAGAAGTTCTGAGCTAAAGGAATAACTCTCTAATGGCAAAATTATAGGCAACAGAGTAAGGAAGAGATTTTCAAAGGAGAAAGTTCATCCAAAGCTCCTGAAATCTCTCCTATGTATAAAGTCTGTTCTGCCTAATCCACAATTATCACAGTAGCAAACGTTTATTGAACACTTACTGCTTGCCCAGCACTATGCTAAACACTTTATGAGGAAGAGATGGGCACTAGAATCGTCTTCCATTTTACAGATGACAAAACAGAGGTTCTGGAAGCATAAGCCACCCAAATCTCACAGTTCACTCATGGTCAGAACAGGACCCAGAACCTCTTCCTTCCCAACAGGGTGACCAACTGCCCCAATTTGCCCAGGACTGCCCAGGTTTTAGTACTGAAAGCACCACGTCCCAGAAACCTGCATTTCTGGGCATAAATGGGACAGCTGGGCACTCTAATGGAGGGTCGGCAGAGGCTACTCAGAGAACAGAAATATTTCATATGAATATTTAAGTTCTTGCCTGTGGGGGTGCCTTTAGCAGAGTCCTATGGATAACTAGGCTTTTCCCGGGGAGATAGAAGAGGTGCTGACTCCCGCTTCTGGGCTGGGTGGGAAAACATAAAGACTGCAGATGCCGGTGCAGGTGTTGGAGAACGAGCACCCAGCTGGGTGGCCTGCACAGAGGGCGCATTTTGATGCATCCCTCTCAGCTGTTTTACTGGGATGGCCAACAGGTCTGTTCTGCCAGGGCTGTCAGGTTAAGCTCTGAAAGTCCCAGGGACTCCCTCAGTCCCAAACCAGGACATCTTACTTCCCTATTAGAAGCTGTTGCTGAATATTCCAGAAAACACACACGTTAGCACCAGCATGATCCATGAATCTGTCTACTCTCTTTTTTTCCGATTTTTTTTTTTTTTTAGTTTTTTTCCACTCAAACTGGCAGGCAACGTGACACTGTGTGCTGTTGTCTAGCTCTCACCGGGAAGGACTATAGAAAGAAAAAAACATAAAGGTCATTGCGCTTTACAATGAGTCTTTACAAAAAAATAAAAGACAGAAAAGAAAATTGCCTGGATGGGTTCCTATTAGTGGGGAGTAAGAAAAGGTTCCAAGTGGAAAACTGCTCTCAAGAGAAAGCATGTTGACCCTGTCATTTGTGTTGTCAACTTGCGTTTAAAATGTTCCCTGACTGTTTCAAAAGTCTTTCTGCATATTTACTTTCCTTCCCCTGCTAGGAGTCGGAGTTGGGAGCACTTGTTGACAAGTGGGTAACAGCAGGCCTGCGTGCCGAGTCCTCCCCACTCAAGGACTGCAAGCCCCGCCATTTACAGCCCCCTCTCTGTTTGCATTCAACACAGGCATCTCCCTCCCTCAGCACTCTGCGGCTTTCTTTGGACACTTTACTCCTTGTAGCTAGATCATGGATGTGCTGTGTACGTCTCCATCTCAACCACTGGTCTGTGGTTCCCATGAGAATGTTCGCTCAGCGAAGGCAGGCGCCCTGTTGTTTGTTCTTGCTCATATCCCCCGGGCCTCTTCCCATGCCTGGCAGGGGCAGTTGATGCTCAATTAATATTTGTAACTGCATAATGGAGTGGTTGACTCCTGGCCTCTTTACTGACCTGCTCCCTGGATGATTAGTGGTTCCTTAGGTTGGGCTCCCCCAGCAGCAGACCTCAAGACAAAGACACAAGTGCAGGCAGTTGATTTCAGAGGTGATCCTGGCGTGGAAAAGGGAGTCAAGGAAGGGAAGGGAGCCAATATAGGATGAGTCATAAGCAGGCTACCAATGTGGGCAACTAGGGCTCAACCAGGGGGAATGTAAGGAGAGAATGTAGAACATGCTTCCAAGTTACATGTTCCCCTGCCAAGGTGCTTGTCACCGTCTGAGGGCTGCTGCAGGCACATTACCCCTGACACCTCTGTCTGCCTGGGCTTGCAATGAAAGAAGGCCCCCTGGCTGAGTCCTGGGTGCTGCCAAAAGACCGCATTCGAATGGTGAGTACCAAGGGAATAACAATGGGGCACCTGCAGCATCAGCCCCAACCGGAGACCCAACCAGCAAATCCCTGCTGTCTTAGAGATCCTAGTCCTGCTGGCAATGCAATTCTGCAGCATTTTCTCTGTGGGGCATCCTTCCTTCTCCCTTTGCCTTCTCAATTCTCCTAGCCCTGCTCTGCCTGCATTTCCTGGGTCTCCATCCCTAACTTCTCTCCAAACATTCTCATTAAGGTAGATGGCCCGCCCACTGCCCCATCCTCTACACGCCCTTCCCTGGGAAAGGCAGCAAACTGGACAGCCAGGCAGGTCATGTGCCCTCACCTGAGCTCCTGCCAGAAATAAAGGCAGCAACGGTGAGTAAGATTTTGAGCAGCGTAGCACATGAGTTAAGAACATGCTCTGGGGATCAACTTGCCTGGAGTCCAATGCTGCCTCCACCCCTCACCAGCTCTGAACTTGGACAAGTTACCAACGATCTCAAAAAGGCTGATAAAGAAAGGTCTACCCCAAGGGCAGTTGAGAGCACTGAATAAGTTCAACACCAGCACATTAAAGTGCTCAGCATAGTGCAGGGTGGGCGATCTCTGGCTGCTGACCCATCCAGCCACTGCCTGCTTCTGTAAATAAGGTTTTCTACGAATAGCCATGCCCCTGGGTTCAGATCTTCTGTGGTTGCCTCTGAGTTACAGTGTCAGACTTGAGTAGCTACAACTGAGACCCTTTGGCACTCAAAGCCAAAAATATTTACTATGTGGGCCTTTAGAGGAAAAGTTTGCCACCCTCTGGCAGAGTGCCTGGCACGTGGCTGGTGCTTAATAAATATTGGATGTTATAGTGTCAGTATTTGCCAGGCTGTGTTAAACACTTCACATGTGCTATCTTATTTTTAGTCCTCACTGAATGTTAGTAATTCTTGTCACCCCATTTACAGATGAGGACAGAGGCCAGGAGTCCCTGCAGACATGCCTTGTACAGTCCTCTCCTCCTCCCCCCGCCCTGCTCTCCTTCAAGAGCACCCCACCCCATCACTGTTACTGTCAGCAGCCCCAGAATCTCAGGATGGAGCCTTGGGGTCCTTCTTGACTTCTTTCTCCCCCACAAATCCTGGAGCTCTAGCCTCCACATTCCTCAACCATATCCACACCTTTCTTTTCACTCTTATTTCCTCTTCACTCCTCCTCCCTAGACCAACATTTCTCAAAGTGGGTTCCCAAGAACACTGGTCCCTGGAAAGGGAGGGGGGTTCCACAGTCAATTAACTTTGGGAAATACTGCATGCCATATGCCCTTCTCAAAGAGTCACAATGAACATTAACATGGTAAAGGCTCTGAGAAGTCCTGCAATGAAATCTATTTAATTCCATGTAACCCAGCAGTTAGCAAACACACATGACTACAAAACCTTTCCCCCCCCCCCTTAATATGTTTCCACACAGGACACAGATTGGGAACCACTGCCCGGGTGTCTCAGCACAGCCACCCTCTGAAATTCCTAACCCGCTAGCTCTCTTCCCTATCACCTGTCCTGGGAATTCACAAACTTCTATAAGGGCCAGGTAGTAAATATTTTTGGTTTTGTGTGTATTACATAGGTGCTTATGTAACAAGAGAGAAAACACATTTTTATAAACTTTTATTGGCAGAATTCAAAACTTCATTTATGGGCACCAAATTTTGAATTTTGTACAATTTTCACATGTCTTGAAGTATTAATCTCCTTTTGTTTTTTTATTCAACTCTTTAAAAATGTAAGAGTTCTTTGCTCTCACACCAAGCATTGATAAACAGGCAGTGGGCGGGATCTGAAGAGCAGACTGTAGATGCCAAGCCCTAGTCTCCCACACAGCACTGATAAATCACACCTTCTAAAATCCAGTTCTTACCACCCTGGTGTTAAAACGTGTTCAGAAACTCCCCTTTCCTTCTAAAGTAAATACCAGCTTATTCCCCCAGCATTCAAAACCCCTTAGCCTGAACCCCACTCATCTGTTCAATTTGGCTTCCCACCGCCCCCTTCACACACCCTTTTGTCTTATGCAGTTAAATGTTCCCACTATTCCTCATACATACCCTAACCTTTCCTGCTCTTGTGTCTTTGCTCACATGGCTTCCTCCTCCTGGAATTCCTCCTCACAGTCTCTGTACATCCAAACACTGTCTGTCCTTCAAGGACAAACTCAAAGGCCACCTCCTCCAGGAAGCCTTCCCTGCTCTCTCCAAGGGGAGCTAATAGCTCCTCCCTCTCAATCTCCAGGCCTCTTTATCTCCATATTTTATACTAGTGGCCCGGTGCACAAATTCGTGCACATTAAAAGGAAATTAATTAGAAGAAATATTTTAATATTGCTATTTTCCCTTTCTCTATAATAGAATTGTCAACCAAATTCACAATCAACAATGACAGATCAAAACACATGTGTGCGATTGGTGCCAGCAGGAGCTTTACATGTATCGCACATGCACGAGTCAACTTAGCCTTTTATAGATATGGAATAAACTTGCTTAATTAGACCTGCTTTCTGATTTAGCTAAACTTTTTCCAGCCCAGTGAAGCACCCCAACTTCTCTTTCAGGTAATTGTCAACAACACAGTAGTAAATATCAACATGAAGCAGATTATTATTATAGATCACGCAGGGAGAACAAAGGGTAAAATATTTAACTGCAGCAGTGTTTGACTATATTCTGCGCAGTGAGAAAACCTGAAGTCATTTTCAGGTTCACCATTTCTTACTTCTTTTCAGTTGGGTCAAGTTTCTAAACTTTCTACATCTCCGTTTTCTGGCTAATGAAGAGAAAATAGGATTCCCCTGCCTCCTATCTACCTACTCCAGGACTTCTGTGAGGATCAAATGAAATGAGGCATGGGAAAAGGCTTCACAGATATTTGGTTAAAGTGTAAAATGTTTGCACCTGGCTATAAAGCAAGCCATGTTCCTGGGCTGAAGAAACTCCAAGGAGACTAGTCGCTAGGCCCTAGCGGCTAGGGAGAGGAGGCCAGGCATTGCTACATGATGTCATTACCCGGCCGGACACTTAGCATATTAGCCTTTTATATATAGACTGGAAACCCGTGGCAGGAGGATTCCTGCAAGAATAGGGCTTCCTCGGGCCAATCGCGCCGCCAAGACCCTCCGCCCAGGGCCGCAGACAGGGGTCCCGCCCACCCAGGGCCACACACGGGGATCCCAGCTGGGGACGGGGCTTAGGTGGCACACGGGGACCCGGATAGCGGCTCACGCTGGCCCGCCCTGCCTGCAGTATGCAAACTAGCCGCCATCTTTGTTGGCGGTTAATTTGCATATCACACTGATTAGCCAATGGGAGGCGTAGTGAAGGTATGGTCAATTACCATGTTTGTCTATTACTAGATAGGATATGGCATTGGGCACTATACATCTAAAGTTGTGTGTATATATCTCTCTGAACTAGTAAACTGCACATAACATCATCCCTTGAAGCTACAAAAATGAGCTCCCATGAGTTATACCAAAGCTGGGAGTCTCACAGAGTGGTGTTTTTGCTATGAAAAACTCTTCCTCAGCCTTCTCCCCATTCCATCCAATCCCCTAGAGGCCCCACATATTTCAGAAGTGGGGAGGGCTGGTATTAAGACATGGAAGATATTTCTTTAAACTCCAAAAAATATTTGAAGGTTGAAGTGGAAAAGGTAAGGCAGAGATCAGTCTGTGCCTGGAAATGTCCTCTACTGGTGGTTCTTCTCCCCACCTTTGGAAACATAATAGAAGCCAAAGTCATACTAATACACGGGGTTTAAATAGTGAGTATGTCTGGACTCAAAAGTACACTGTCTTGAAAAGGTATCCTGCAGGTCAACAGGATCCAGCCAAGGAATGCTCTTTCTTACTATCTTGCCTCTCTGTGAGGTAAAGTGGTTTAGCTAATGAAAGTTGACCTAGATCTTAAAGGAAACCTATCAGATGGATACACAGCCTTGAGAGACACGACTCTATGAGAAGCCCATTCTGTTCTGATTGACAGGAGAGGAGGAAGGTGACCCCATAGCTGAAAGACCTAGCCCTACTCCCCTCTCCTGCACAGAATGGGAGAGTGGAAGCACAGAGTGATGTAGGCATCACCTCCACTGTTACACCACCTCCATCGCACACAGAAATGTGGGCCAACCTGTGGGCCACAGGTGGAGCCATCAGAGTCTTGGAGACTGGGCCATTTTGATCTTCTCTCTTTTATGTACACACCTAATAAGCAGATCTCACGCCCCACTACCACCACCATCTTTTGGGGAAGAGATGGTGGCTGGTGTTAGAGATGACTTCGCTTGGTTGATGCATGTGGGTAGGCTCAGGAAAAATTGAGATAAGACTCTTCAAATTATTACAGTTAGCCCACAGAACCCATGACCCAGAGTATCATTCCAGCTGGCCCTAGCTGCTGCCAATGAGCCCTCAAATCGAATATTGGCTGAACCCACGCCAAAGTCCATTTAACATGTCTTCAAAGGTGTTTCATCTCAGGACATGTTAGACCCCACCATCCTAAAAGGAAATGTCTCAAGTCAGCACCCATGTCCCACCCCCTTTGCTTTCATGAAGCCTTATCTTGACAGACACGTTCCCTTCTGCAACAGATGCACTTGCTATTGATTCCATTAAAAATGTGCTGGGAGAAATGCTACCTACCATATTCCAAGTAGGAAAGAAAGCTTTCCTGGTGAGAAACCTCCCATCTCACCAACCTGCAGTGAACTCCCATTTACAATGAAGGGGATAGAAGAAGCTGGATTAAATAGCATAGAAGTTTCTTTCTCTCACATAAGAGCCTGGGCATATAGCCTGGTGGAGGGGATGTGGCACAAGAGCCCAGCTCCTCCCCCCAGATCCTGACCAACCCCTTGACACATGGCCAAAATGGCTCAGTACTAAGTCTCCCTTTCATCAGAGAATATGGCAAATGAAGAAGGGCCTGGCCCACTCTCCCCATCCAAGACCTGCACACGTTTCCCTGCTCACATCCCCTTCACCAGAACTGAGTGCATGACCATACCTAGCTGCAAGGGAGGCAGATATTCATTCCCTAGGGCTGCCACAACAAAATACCACAGTCTGGAAGCTTAACAACAGAAATTTACTTTCTCACAGTCCTGGAGGCTGGAAATCCTAGATCAAGGTGTCGGCAGGCATGGTTTCTTTTTTAGTCCTCTCTCCTTAGCTTGCAGGCAGCCACCTTCTCCTGTGTTCTCATGTGACCTTTTCTCTGCATGTGCACCCTTGTGTCTCTCCTTATCCAAGTTTTCTCTTCTATGAGGATACCACCCCAGCAGCCTCAGTTTATCTTAATCATCTCTTTAAAGGCCCTATCTCCAAATCCAGTCACATTCTGAGGTAGGGCTTTCATGTGTGGATTGAGGGGGAGGGGGAACACAATTCAACATATAACAGCAGGTAATGTAGTCTTGATCATGGGGAGCCATGTGCCCATAAAATTGGATGGGAGGGCTGTTGATAAGAAGGGGGGGGATTGATTAGGGAGTCAATTAGCCTTCTCTGCCCCAGGCAGTATCCTCTCCCAGTTCATGGCATCCACAGATATTCAAATATTTGAATAACCAAAGAGAGGAAAAGGAAACAGAAACCTTCGAAAGCTCACCTCATGCTCAGGGTCTCAGTCTGTTGCAGGTCTGGTTCTCCATTGCTGGGCTGTGCTAACTGGAAACAATGCAGGTGGCCCGTCACTCAGTTCCACAGAAGTGACGGCAGAGTGTGACCCACGGGACCCAGGGAGGCCAGATCCCAGTGTGGGCAGGAGTGTGCCCAGGAGCTCCAAGCACAGGCTGAAAGCCCACAAAAGCAGGCATTTCTGCCTCTTGTGCTCCCTGCTATACCTCTATCACACAGAACAGTGCCCAGCACATAGCAGGTACTCAGAAACTGAATGAATGCATGAAAAGAAGCCCAGAGGAGGAAACCACATCCAAGTCCAGGCCCACGCGGATAGGAAGCCATTCCAAGCTGCTCCCCTGTGATCCCATCTGGGTGCTTTTCCCACATTCTCAGTCGTCCATATTTTGTTATTTAAAGTGAGCTACTGTGAGCAGGACCAACTTTCCTAATTAGAAGAGCAAATAAGATATAAGCAAAGGAAAAGGATGACTCAACCAGATGCAGTGTTCTAAGACCCACCTTTTTAAGTAGGTGGGCTCTGAAAATACTTGTAGTTCTTTTAAAAGATCCAGAAAGTTCACCCAGCTTACTGGGGAAGACAGCTAGCCTGGTGGTTAGGAGCATGGATTCTCAGCATCAGTACTTTCTAAATATATGACAAGCCCTGACTGGTTGCTCAGTGGTTAGAGCATTAGCGCACAAAACAAAGGGTCATGGATTCGATTCCTGGTCAAGTGCATGTACCTCGATTGCAGGTTTAATCCCTGGCCCCAGTTGGGGTTCCTGTAGGAGGCAACCAGTCAATGTGTCTCTCTCACATCAATGTTTCTCAGTTTCCTTTCTTGTAAAATGGGAGGATCAGAGTACACACTACAGAGAGTACTCATGGCTTTAAGAGGCCATACATGCCCGACTTTTGGTCAAAGAGGCCGAATAGCCCTAACCAGTTTGGCTCAGTGGATAGAGCCTCAGTCGGCCTGCGGACTCAAGGGTCCTGGGTTCAATTCCGGCCAAGGGCATGTACTTTGGTTGCGGGCACATCCCCAGTGGCGGGTGTGCAGGAGGCAGCTGATCGATGTTTCTCTCTCATCGATGTTTCTAACTCTCTATCTCTCTCCCTTCCTCTCTGTAAAAAAATCAATAAAAAAATATATTTTTTTAAAAAAGGCCAAATAAGTGAAGGCTGTGCTCGCCTCCTCCCATGACCACTGTAAAATTGCCACTAAACTACAGAACACTCCCCTTGAAGCCCCTGAGGACTACAGACGTCCTGTAACTGAAGGTATACAGAAGAAGCCACATTGAGGCTGGCAGGAGGGACAGAAATGTAAAATGGGCAGGCCCCTCACCCACAGTGTGGTGGTTAAGAAATGGGAGGGGCCCTAGCTGGTTTGGCTCAGTGGATAGAGCATTAGCCTACAGACTGAAGGGTCCCAGGTTCGATTCCAGTCAAGGGCACATGCAGGGGATGCAGGCTTGATCCCCAGTAGGGGGCATGCAGAAGGCATCCGGTCAATGATTCTCATCCTTGATGTTTCTATTTCTCTCTCCCTCTCCCTTTCTCTCTGAAATCAATAAAAATATATTTAAAAGAAAAAAGGGGAAAAAAGAAACAGGAGGGATATCTCAGCTGCAGTGGTATGAGGGTCCCAGGCCCACACCAGGCTCCCTGGCTCAGGGTTCTAGTGCCAGGAAGAGAAGTCCCCCTAACCCTGGCTGTGAAAACCAGTAAGAATTGTGGCTGAAGGAGACAGAGAGCTGATGGAGTCCCAGGTGTTCCTCTTAAAGAGCCCACACACTCACTCACTCTGAGCTCCAGCACTGGGGCAGCAGCTTGAAAGCACCAGGGACATATGGGAGGAACTGAATTGTCCAACATCAGGGCACCATTGTCCTTTGTTGAGCCCTCCTCTGACGCAGGTGGCTGGCAGGTGCAGGAGGGCACCAAGTCTGACTCTCCATTAACCTGGCTAGTACCATTCCCCCACCAAGGCGATTCTCTGAGACCCCACCCATCCAACTTTCAGCCCACCCAAGCTGCTTCCAGCAGCTTTTCAATAGAAATGGCCTGTCTTGATTCATGCTGTGGACTTTCTTAAAATATCTAAAAAGTTCACAAACCCCCAACAAGCAGTATCTAGTCTCAGTGTGGCCCATACCTCTTGCTAAGCATCCCCAAGCCCACTACTGGTGGCAGCCAGCCTCAGTTCGAAGCATAGCCTCTCCCAGGTACCTCCAAGCCCAGCATAAGTGGAAACCATCTGAAGATCACTTTGTAGCTCACATCAGGTGGCCCTGGGCCAGGCCAGAGAATGACTGACCTTGGCCTGCATCAGAGTCCCTCTCAAGAGGTCCCAGAACCAACACACCCAGTGGCCAGCTTCAGACCTACCCAATCATTTCCAGAAATGACACACCCAAAGGGCAGACTCAGCATGCACCAGGACTACACTAAAACAAATCCTGCTCAATGGGGTCAGCCCCTGCACAAAAGCTCCTCACAGCCCGTCAGCCTGAGGGTCAATCCCTCCCATTGAGGTGCCAACAACAATCAAGGCTCAACTACAGCAGGAAGGCACACACAACTCACACAAAGGACATACCTGAAGCACACAGCTCAGATGATCAGGAAGACTGTGCCACTGTGTAGTACTCCACCTACTACATAAGGCTACTCTACCAAGACCAGGAGATATATCTCTATCTAATACATAGAAACAAACATGGGGGGAGGGGGGACAACTAAAATGAGGAGACAAAGAAATATATCTCAAATGAAAGAGCACAAGAAAACTCCAGAAAAAGGACTAAGCAAAATGGAGACAAGCAATCTACCAGAGGCAGAGCTCAAAACATTGGTTGTAAGAATGCTCAGTAAACTTAGGGGAAGAGTAAATAAACTCAGTAAGAATTTTAACAAAGATATAAAAAAAACATAAAAAATGGAGATAGGAAACATAAAAAAGACCCAGTCAGAAATGAAGAATACAATAACTGAAATGAAGAATGCATTAGAGGGAATCAACAGTAGATTGGATGAAACAGAGAATCAAATCAGTGGTTTGGAAGACAAGGTAGTGAAAAACAACCAATCAGAACAGCACAAAGAAAAAGGAATCCAAAAGCGAGGGTAGTTTAAGGGGCCTCAGAAGAACTTCAAGAGTACCAACATTCACCTCATTAGGGATACCAGAAGGAAAAGAGAGAGAGTAAGAAATTGAAAACTGTCCTGGCCCAGTGGCTCAGTTGGTTGGAACATCAACCCATACACCAAAAGGTTGCAAGTTATATTCCTGGTTGCCAGGGCTGACCAGCAGACCCTGAGCGATGGATGAACAGATTACTCGACACACGTTTCTGTGAAAGAGAAGGCTAAGGGACTGTTTAGCATTAGCAACTAAAACAGCTCCAATTGCCTGCCTCATTAGTTTCTTATTGTAACAACAGCTTGAACTAAAATTAACCTCTAGATCAGTGGTTCTCAACCTTGGCTGCACATTAGAATTACCTGGGAATCTTTTTAAAATCCTGATTTCTGGGCCTCATCCTCCAGAAATTCTGTTTCTTTGTTACTAATGTTGTGGCCCCACCCCATAACAAAGAAACAGAATTTCCGGAGGTTGAGGCCCAGAAATCAGGATTTTAAAAAGATTCCCAGGTAATTCTAATGTGCAGCCACGGTTGAGAACCACTGCTCTAGATACAATCAGCAGGGTAAGTATCCTTGAGAAAGCACATGCTTCTACAAGGTCAGGTCTTTAAAGACTAAACATAGAGATTCTAACAAAACCCCCCAGGGGATCAGACTTGTTTGGAAAAGTCAAGGTAGGGGCTGCTGCCTTCGGCAAGGTCCCCCCAGAGGCCCCGACCTTTCGGAGAATCCTCCTTACAGACATTCCAACCAAGTCCTGGGCTTCCCCACACCTAGTCAGGACACATACCAAGGTTGCAGGTTTGAATCCTGGTTGGGGCACATATGGGAAGCAAACAATTGCTTCTCTCTCACATCAATGTTCTCTCTCTCTCTCTCTCTCTCTCTCTCATTCATCTCTCTTTATCTCTAAAAAATCAATAAGAAAACACATCCTCAGGTGAGGATTAAAAAAATTTTTTTAAAGAAATCTTGCCATTTATGACAACATGGATGGACATAGAAGGTAGTACACTAAGTGAAATAAGTCAGGCAGAGAAAGGCAAATGCCATATGATTTCACTTATATGTGGAATCTAAAAGACAAAATAAATGAACAAACAAAACAGAAACAAACTCTTAGATACAAATAATATTTTGATGGTTGCCAGATGAAAGGGGGTGGTTAGGGAGATGGGTGAAAATGGTGAAGGGATTCAGAAGTACAAATTGCCAGTTATAAAATTAGTCACGGGGATATAAAGTACAGCATAGGAAATATAGTCAATAATATTATAATAACTATGTATGGTATCAGGTGGGTACTAGACTTATTAGGGAGATTACTTTGGAAGTGTCAATAAATGTCTAATCACTATGTTAGACACCTGAACCTAATATAATATCATACTTCAACTACAATTAAAAATAAAATTTATTTTTAAAAAAAGAGGCCTTACATAAAGGCACTTCTGTGCAGTTTCTGGCACAAAGTCAGTCCTCTGTAAATGCTAATGATCAGGGAGGCACGTTTATCTGTCAGCTGCCTGTCCCTGGTTATTCCAAGGGTCCTAACCTCATGAGAATAAAGGCTGGAATATCAATGGAAATGTTTTAAAAATGTAAAGAAAGCCCTGTGTTCTTCTCTTCTTTAGTGCTCTTGAGAATGATGCAAGAAAAAAGGGCTGAAGTTACAGCAGTAAGAACTGAGGGAAGAAGCCAAGGACACCCTCCTTGCCCATATTATGTAAAAACTGAGGTGCATTGCCAAGGGATGGCCTTTCTTGACAAGAGAGTGTGTGCTTGCAGGTCTAGGGATGGACAAGGAGACCCCAGGAGACCCTGGGTTAGATTTAAAGGAAAGGAATCAACAATAAGAGGTCCTGCTTACAGAGGTCACCATGGAACCATGGCACCAAGGGTCCATCTCTTCCTGCCCTTTGTGAGGGCCAGTTATTCAAAGGATGCATTTGGGGTTTTGTTTCTTTTTTCTTTTTGCTCCCCGCCCCCTTCCCCCTTCCCCGTCCCGAGGTTTTGTTTCTTAAACAGAGTTCAGAAAATGTGCACAACTGATGGTGAAATTCTTTAAAAGCCACGTACCGCGGCTTATTAAATCATTGGAAATAAAAGCTAAGCGAGAGTTACTAAATTAGATTACCCAATATGAAACAAGCATACTTTCATCTAAAGTTCCTCTAAACAGATGTTATTTCCCCTTGCTGAAAAGGTAGGCTATTTTCTTTATTGCTCTTTACTCAAGAAAAACAAACAAGGGAAGAGGGGGAGGCAAACCCACATCGCTCAGATGCCTCAGCATTGCAAAGCAATTCTTACCAGCATTAATACTGCAAACCCAAGGAGAAGTAATTGGGAGGTTTTCCTTATACAAGAACAGAACTGAGGGATAAAAACGCAGTCACAGGGCAAAGAAAAGTTATTGTGAAATCTTCTCAAGCCTCGTGTTTCTCTGATGATTCAAGATAATCACATTAGCAGCTTGAAACATTATGCAGTGACATCATTCACACAGATAGCTCCCAGAGGTTGGATATGAGACCATGGAATTAGCATTTATCACATGTTTATGACAAATCTAATGGTCTGACCTGATTTGTTACTAGTTGGAGCTCATGTGGGTCTCTCTGACTCTGGCCACCTTTATCACATAAAGGTGTGACCTGCTTGCTTAGAGGGATCCCTTTTGGACTCCATAACATCTCATTAGAATAAAAAATGGGAAACTCCTGATAATTCAAGGTCAAATGGGTGAAGTGTGGGTCTTCCATTGTCCAGTGTTCCATCAAAGAGCAAGTGGAAAAACCTCTCCTGTTTCAAAGATTGGTCTAAACCTCACCAGCCTAAAGGTTAAGTATTGCAACTGTGGAAACAAACAGATCCAGGTCTGAGACCCTATTCTGATGCTTTCCGGATGTGAGACCCTGCTCACCTGCAACGTCAAGATAATAATGGTCTCCAGCTCTTGGGGGCGTGAGAATTAAATTTTATATATATATAAAATTGAGCACAATGTTTGGCATAGAGCAAACATTTAATAAATCGTAGCTAGGGCTATTATTATTTCTAGTATGAGTAAGACGAAATATTGCAAGTCAAGGAAGATTTGTAAGAATCTAATACTCTAAAGACATTATTGATATCATGCCAGTTCTTTCTTCCCTATTGTCCACGTAGCAGATGCACTTGGAGTCCATACCTTCTCAGGCCAACTCGATGGTCACCGGCACCTTCAGGGGGCAGCTCCACCCACATTGATGGATTTCTTCCCCAAGCACCTGCATCTCTCTGCCTAGGAGCTTCCCCCAGCCACAGGAGCCTGCTTAGCCTGTGTTCTGGGCAGGATGGGGGCTTCCAAGAGTGACACCCCCCAGAGGGACACTCAACCAGTGAGAGATGACAACTGTGGACCTCAGATGGGAAAACTCCTAGGGGTATTCTGGGCCATCCCCGAGTCCCCCTGCAGGATGGGACACCGGTTGCCCACCACAGTAAGCTGTGCACTGACCCACCCTTCACTGGCTTCCTTCCTTCTGTCTCTCTCCCCCAACCCCTCATCGTGGGATCACCTCAAATGAACCCTTCTGTTCAAATCCTCATCTCAAAGTCTGCTTTGGGAGGAACTCAAATTAAGACAATCCAAAGGAGGCTTCTTCCTCCTTGTCCTCTCCCCAGCTTCTTGTGCAACCCCGTCAGTCACTGTGGATAATGGAAGGAGCTCAGGCAGGGGCACTTGACTGACCAGGTTCAAATCCCAACCCTGCCACTGACTAGTTGTGTGAACATGTTAATTCCCCTCTCAAGACCTCCACTCCGAATCTGAAAAGCAATACGTACCACATAGGGTTTTTGGTGAGGATTCTGGCACAGAGTGGGCTCAAACTTCGTAGCTCTTTATTAGCCAGTTGGGGCTTCCTAAAGAGAGGTGGGGACCCAAGGTTTCCATGATGCCTGGAGAACCTGAATGCTTGGCACAAGGGAATGAGCTCAAAAGAGCAGAATGTCAAGGATTTGTTGGGGAGACATTTTTACACAGAGCAATAACCATCACGTGGAGCAAAACCTTTCGAGGAACATAAAAGGCAGGTTCTATTGGCAGACCATTGGCACTAGCGGCCAAAGGAGCTGGTTCCTTGGCCCAGGCCATACTTGCCATTGGCAACCTCTAATTGGAGTTGGAATATTTCTTAGGTGTTGCCAAGAGATTGGTGACTGGTTTATTTTTCTAGAAAATGAGTGACAGTTGCACGACAACTTCTAAGTTGTCAAGAGAGGGGAGGAAACAGCTGGACCAGGGTTTTGTGCTGTCCCATTCCCTCAGGAGGCACGTCTCAAACCAGCACAAACCCAAGTTAAAACTTGGCTGGAACATCTAGAGTGAGCTGTCCCAAATAAATGTGAAGGAAACTTAAAAATTAATGAAGTTCTGGGCACCCTGAGCAGTGACATTTTTCACAACATCCTCCAACGCTTTCCTAATTAAAGGGATCTGGCTGCTGGTTTCTGGTTCTGGTGCCCCGAGTGGGGAATTCCTGAGGGAGGAAGGAACAGCTACCTGCTGGGGGTTGGTTTTCCCTTCTCTTGGAAAAACTGACAATTCAATTGTAATTCAGTTGTGTCCACATTAAACGTGTCTGCAGTCGCACTGAGTTCAGCAACCATTTACCTTCATTCCAACCCCAGGGCTGCCAGCTGTGTAGTCACTCAGGGCTCCACACTCAATGCTCTGCTGACTCCATCTTAAAAGTCTTCATTCTTTAAACAAGAGGCCTCACAATTTTATCCTGCATGGAACTGCAAATTGCGCAGCTGCCCCTGCCTCTCCCCTGGCAGCTGACAGAAATGCATCCTTCCCAGTCACCCATGGACCCTTTCACAAGCAGAATGATGATCAAAAGAACAAAGCTTGCCCTAACCGGTTTGGCTCAGTGGATAGAGCGTCGGCCTGCAGACTGAAAGGTCCCGGGTTCGATTCCGGCCAAGGGCATGTACCTTGGTTGCGGGCACATCCCCAGTAGGGAGTGTGCAGGAGGCAGCTGATTGATGTTTCTCTCGCATCGATGTTCCGAACTCTCTATCCCTCTCCCTTCCTCTCTGTAAAAAATCAATAAAATATATTTTAAAAAAAGAAAGAAAGAACAAAGCTGATTCCTTCTAATAAATACCCCCGAGGCTCCTTCATAACCTGGTCCTCTGGGCAGCTACCCAATTGGCCCACTCCTTCACCTATTTCTGGGGCCAAAACCTGCTCGGATCCCTGGACAGCAACTCCACTCGAGTTTACAGCTCTTCCTCTCACCGTACGGGGCACACTGGCCACATCAAAAGACAGGAGCACATCACCAGTAAGAGCAATAATGCTGGACCCAAACAGACTGGGGTTCAAATCCTAACTCTGCCTTTGCCCCACGGGATGGTCTTGGGTAAGACACTTAACCTCTCCTGAGCCTCCATTTCCTCTAAATCTCTAGACCTGGAGATAACAGAACGGCAGCATTGGTGTGGAGGTTAAATGAGTCCACGGATATAGAGTGTCCCACATGTAGTAAGTGCTCTGTGTTAGCGTCCAGCCTTTCTAGGGTTGCCATTGTCCCCCACCACCACCCCCCTGCACTGTGCACAGTCCTGGTGTAGACACCAGTCAGGGTACACACCTCCTCACCATAGAAGCCAAAGGCGGCTCTGATGTTTTTCCCACCAGTGGTTCTCAACCTTCTGGGCCTTTAAATACAGTTCCTCATGTTGTGACCCAACCATAAAATTATTATTATTTTTTAAAATATATTTTATTGATTCCTTACAGAGAGGAAGGGAGAGGGATAGAGAGTCAGAAACATCGATGAGAGAGAAACACCGATCAGCTGCCTCCTGCACATCTCCCACTGGGGATGTGCCCGCAACCCAGGTACATGCCCTTGACCGGAATCGAACCCGGGACCCTTCAGTCCACAGGCCGATGCTCCATCCAGTGAGCCAAACCGATTTCGGCCATAAAATTATTTTCGTTGCTACTTCATAACTGTAATGTTGCTACTGTTATGAATCATAATGTAAATATCTGATATGCAGGATGGTCTTAGGCGACCCCTGTGAAAGGGTCTTCAACCACCAAAGGGGTCGCGACCCACAGGTTGAGAACCACTGCACTAGACCTTCCTCCTGAGGTGCTTGAACTGCTCAGGGAAACAGGCTCATGATACAAACTTCATCATCATACTCTTCCCTACACTGAGTTGGAACAGCAGAGCCGCGAGACACTGTGGCTTGTTTTCAGTGATTCCATCAATGGTCCAGACAACACTGGAGGGCAATGCCAGCTGTTGAGACCCCCTAGAGCTGTCTAATTGTCCAGCCTTCATCGAACCCTGTGAGTTTATCCACGTCCTTCTAACAAGCCCCCTTCTTATTTACACTAGTCACAGGAGTTTCTATTGTTTGCAACCAACGATTCTAACTTAGACACCATTCTGGAGGGAGTGTGGGCACACACTCAGATTTTTTAACTAACTCAACCCGTAGTAGCACAAAGCTGATCACTGCAAGAAAGTGGGGTGCAGTCTCTCCCAGTACCTGTGCAGGTGGGAGACTTGTGTATGCCCCCAGGAAGCCTCATGGCAAGCCGCCAGCCCAGCGCCTGTGCTCCCACAGGACAACGCTTGCACACTCAGTCTCAAGCTACAGAACACAGAAAACACAGAGTTATCTGGCATTCTCCTGAGCTGAGAGCCCCCAGCACTGATCTCAGAAGGAGCCGTCCACTAATTATCCCTTACCCTCCGGCCTTCCCACAGCAGGTCAGCAGTGCACAGAGCTGGCCAGCCGAGCCCTCCCCATCCAGTGCTTCTACAGAGGGAGAAGGTGGCTGCAGGTGGAGGATGATTAGGAGGCAACGGAGCAACATCCACAACTGCCTCTACCCCCAAAGCAGCGATCTGATCTGCAGGCCAATGATTACTCCATCCTTACAGTCTTTGAACAAGCAGGTGCCATGAGAGACCATCTTATTAAACCTTAATGTAAATTTATTTTTAGGTTGCTTTCCCACTGGAACAAAGACTCTGGAGTGGGAACAGAGAAAAAAGAATCAGCAACTAACATCAAGTGGGAGCATTGGAAAGTCCCTTAGAGATTCATTCCAGCATCCCTACTTTATAAGTGAGGAAACAGAGGGCCATAGAGGAAACTGTTATGGGTTGAATTGCGTCCCCACCAAAAAATAAAACATAAAAATCCATGTGTTGAAGTCCTAACCTCCTTCCCTTTGCTTCTTTCCTATTATTAATAACTAGCTAACTACAACAGTATCAATCCCCAGTTTCCCCCTCCTTTCTGAGGACACCAATCATTGGATTCAAGGTCCACCCTAAATCCAAGATGATCTCATTCTGATATCTTTAACTTCATTACATCTACAAAGACCTTATTTCTAACTAAAGTCACATTCCCAGGTACTGGGGGTTGGGACTTGAACATATCATTTGGGTGACACTATTCAATCTAGTATGGTCCCCTTCCAACTCTCCTTCCATTTTCCCAATTACATCAAGGAGAGAGTCTGTCTGTGAATGCAATGTCCTTATCTCTTCAAAGCTGGCCAGTCCCCGTGGGTAAGCCCAGCTTCAGCTGACTTCAGGCTTGGAGCCTTGGGATGGCAAAGGCAGCCAGTTAGCTCCATAGTCCTAACTGGGTATCTTTGCCAGCTCACGTGCACAGCAGCCCTATTGGGAGAGGTACTACTGTAACTCTGCTGCACACGAGAAAACTGGGGCCTAGCAAGGTGAAACACCCAACCCGAGGTCACACAGCCCCCCAAGTGCGCAGGCAGGGTTGCCCTGAACCCTCCATTTCAGCACTTATCTCTTTGTTCCGGGACTATCTATCCCGCAGCTTCTCCCTCCAGATGCCAGCCCTCATAGAGCAAAGACTGTGTATTTTTGCCTCAGTACCCTGGCACGTCATGTAACCAGGCAGCAAGGGGCAGGAGTGAGTGCGCAGAATCCCCGGACGTCCCAAGGGGGTGCTCAGCAGTCCACAGGATGTATAGCACAGCATTTTGTTTCTCACTCAATGGGAAGTTGGCTTCCAGCCTGAGTTTCAAGCAGAAAGTGACTCTTCTCATCAAAGTGACTTTAAAAAGTGTCTCCTTAACATCACTGATGATGGCACATGCTGACATCATGTGCCTCTTGACATGATGCATTGAGAAGGGCACAGCTTCACTTATGCAGTAATCCTGCCAAAAATGGCTCACCTCAACCTAATGAGAGGCAGTGGTCAGGTAAATACATCCTGTACTTCCAAAGGATGTCCTGCCAACATTTGACCTGGGCTGTTTAAAAATATGGATAGCGGAAGTGGGGGGAAAGAGGGTCTGAATATATGGTGACAGGAGAAGATTTGACTTTGGGTGTTGGGCACATGGTGCAATATACAGATCTTGTAACCTGAAATCTATTTTGTTCATATTGACCAATGTCACCCCAATAAATTTAATTTCAAAAATAAAATAAATTAAAAATATAAATTTGGATAGCATAACATGCACACAGATACACATGCATACACATGTGTACGTACATAAACACATGCATGCATATACATACATGTGAACACATACATACACACATACATATAAACACATGCATCTACACATACACAGACACCTACTATACTCATACACACTCACCCATACACACACATCACATGCATACACATCTGCATACATACGCACACTCACACAAATACACAAACATATATCCACCCACTCAGACACACGCATGCACACACATGCACACTCACACACAAAGGCTGGGGAATTTCTCCAAAATAAAGAATCTTTAAAATGTAAAAACTAAATGCAATGTATTGTCTTTGGTTGGATACTAGACTGTTTTAAAAGCAGCCATAAAGAATATTATTAGTACTTGACAATGGAATGTATATTAAGTAAGGGTATTACATCATCATTAAATTTCTTGAGTGTGATCATTGCATTGAAGTCATGTAGGAGAATGCCCTTGGTCTTAGGTGATATGTGATCAAGTGTTCAAGATGAAGTGTCATCATATCTACTTACTCTCGATTTAGTGTAGTGAAAAGCATATATGAGTGTGTATGAAGAGGGGATGGAGAGACAGAGAGAGAGAGAGAGAGAGAGAGAGAGAGAGAGAGAGAGAGAAAGAGAGAGAGACCGACCCAATGAGGGAAAATATTTAATAACCAGTGAAAGGTATACAGATATTCATTGTACTGTGTTTGTTTCTTTTCTCTAGGGTTGATATTTTTTTAGATAAAAAGTTAGGAGAAAGATATCTAAGAATGGAATTGCTGAGTTCTATGATAAATGTATGCTAAACTTTTTTTCAAAACACCACACTGTTTCCCACAGAAACTGTACTATTTTACATTCCCACCAGGAATGTATGAGGGTTTCAATTTCTCCAAATCCTGACCAGCACTTGTTACTGTCCATCTTCTTCTTATAGCATCCTAGTGGTACCTCAGTGTGCTTCTGACTGGCATTTGCCTAATGGACTAATGATGTTGAGCATCTTTTCATGTGCTTATTGGTCATCTTCATGGAAATGTTCCCAAATAAAATCATGGTAATGCCCACACAATTCTGTAAATTCACTAATAATCATTGAATTGTGCGCTTTCAGTGAGTGGGTTTTATGGTATATAAAGTATACTTTGGTAAACCTATGCTTTTTTTAAGAAGGGGGAAATAAATCAGTCAATACCATTCCTATCTTGGGAGAAGACAGAACACTAATAATGGCAACATGACCCTGACTGAGTTCTCGAAGATGCCAGTGATGCCACCAAGAGAAGTAATGAGTCACACAGCAGTGTCCCCGGGCCTGGGAGACACAGGCGTCCCAGCTGACTTCCTCCCCTGCCGCATTAGTTAAAGGTTCTTACCAGTTCCTAAGTTCATGGGGGTAACGTAAATTGCACTCAAGTCTCCCTGGAAGGGAAAGGCTCAACCATTTTCAACAAAATCTTTCACCATCATCCTAACACCTGAATCTATGCTATTATACCTAAGTCCGGGGACTCTGAGCCCTGCCCTGAGCTTCATCACTGACAGCAGTTGGACAAGATGGTTCAAACCCTGGTATGGGACAGCCTCAATTTCTCCCTCCCCCAGTCAGGTGGCCCTAATCACCTACCTTCTCTGAGCCTTACTCTCCTTATCTCTAAAGGGGGTGTAATAAATGTGTCTACCCTCTGGGATGGTTGGAAGATGCAATGACATCATGCATGCTAAAGCTCTGGCGAGGGCTCCAGATAACAAGCATTATCATTTATTTAACTGGTACCCACAGAGTGCTTGGAGCAGTGCCTAGACACGGTAAGGTGAACTCAATCAATAAAATGTTACTGATGCAGTCAGGGTCCTGACTCTAATTGTGGGCAGACACAGGGCAGCAGGGTCCCCTTAGAGACTCATCCTAACAAGACTTAGACCTCCCTGGGGGTGTCCTGTCCCATGGTGGTTGCTTAATAAATGCTGGGTGGGTGAGTGATGGCTTTGGGTACACACATGAACAGCAGCTAAAGTTTCTATAACACGTGCCATGTTCCGTCTACTGAGCTCATTTATTCCACAACCACAATCTAGCAAGGTAGTATATTGTCCAGAAATGGGGCTGAGGTTCCAGTGGGTGGAATTACTTGCAGGAAGACACACACACCTAGCAAACGGCAAAGGTGGCATAAGAACCAGATGGTACTGGACCCAAACCGCACCCAGAACCATCACATGGTCCTGGGAACCCCTCATCTTCTATCCCTGGAGTGGGTCAGTCTGAAGTTTCCCATATGACCCCCAGAGCTCACAGCCATGTACCAGGACATCCCCACGGAGGAAAGAACCCACATTCTGGCCACCAGACAGCCAACAACACGCTTCATGCCCCATTTGCCTCTAAAGTTATGAGCTTCCTGTCAACACTCAGAGTTGGTCCGAGTTCCTCATGACAAAAGGGCTCCCAAATTATTCTCCTTCCCAGACAGCTGCTGCTTCCCAGTTCATTCTGATAGCAATACATACATTATGCACACGCAGGGAACCAAAACCCCCTGAAAAATAATTTTCCTTGAAAGTTAAAAGATCCACTTCTACCCAGGGCTTTCATTTCCTCTCGCTCAAGCAGCGGTTCTATTAAAGCCAAATTACGCCACAGAAATGACTGTGGAGTGTACATCAGCAGATCAATTTATTTAATTAGTCTGGGTAATTATAGAAGAGTGAAAAATGCCTTGTGGTGGGAAGGAACACAGGTGAGTGGCGACTGGAGGAGGGGGCAGTGTGCTCCTGGCCAGGGAGAGCCCCCTGTGGGGCAGGGCTGTTTCCCCAGCAGCCTCTGCACAGCGCTTGCAGGGCGTGAGCCATGGTAGCTCTGGCCCAGTTCAGCTCCCAGGGCCCTGCCAGACCCAGAGAGCCACAACAGTGGTTTCCAAGCCATTCATAGGCAGGGAGGTTTTCTTTTTGTATGTGTGTGGTAAGAATACTACATAACATGAGCTCTATCCTCTTAAATGTTTAAGTGTACTCTGTAGTATTGTTAACTGTAGGCACAATGGAGTATCTCTCTAGAACTTATTCATTTTGCATAACTGAAACTTTATGCCCACTGAACAGCAACTCCCCCCTCCCTCCTCCCCTCAGCCCCTGGCAACCACCCCTCCACTCTCTGTTTCCATGAGCTTGACTACTTTAGATTCCACATTTAAGTGAATTGTGTGCCATTGGTCCTTCTGTGATTGGCTTACTTCATTTAGCATAATGTCTCCCAGGTTCACCCATGTTGTTGCAGATGGCAGGAATCCCTTCTTTTTTAGGGCTCAAGAATATTCCATTGTAGACATCAAGTTGGCGAGGATGTGGAGAAACTGGAACCCTTTACACAATTAGTGGGAGTGTAAAATGGTGCAGCCACTTGGAAAACAGTATGGAGGTTCCTCAAAAAATTACAAATAAAACTATTTATGATCCAACAATCCTACTTCTGGGTAAATATCCAAAAGATTGAAATGGGGATCTCAAAGCGATATCTGCACTCCACATTCATTGCAGGATTATTCACAACAGCCACGACATGGAATCCACCTAAGTGTCCATCGACAGCTGATTGATTGGATAAAGAACAGGCCAAGAGATTTTCAAAAGAGCACTGAGTGTAGGAATTTTCACAAACTGTCCTTCTCCCCAGAAAAGTAGTCCCCATTCTTAATTAACACTCAAAGAGCACACATCCATTAACTACATTTATTGAGTGCCTACTGTTTGTATAATTACTTGATCCATGCCTGTCTTTATGTCAGGCTATAAACTCCATGAGGGGACTAAAGGCAAGTGCGAGGGAGCCAGCCAACCTGAATTTAAAACCAAGCCCTATACATGGAGATATGATAATAGTGCCCACTTCATATGACTATTGAAATAAAATATTCTTTGAAAAATGCTTAACATAGGGTGTGGCATGTAGTAAGTTCTCAGCAAATTTTACCTATTAATAGTAGTCATTAATGTTATTCCAATGCCAAGTAATCAATATACTTCCAATGAATATTTGTTGGATGTATAGATGGATGGATGGGGGATGGGATAAAATGGAATGAAATGGGTGGATGGATGGATGGAAGGATGGAAGGATGGAAGGATGACAGGGAGGGTGGGTGGATGGGTACCTGAATAGTTTTCTAGGTGTGTGGTGTCAATAGAAGACATATGACATAATCCTTGCCTAAAATGATAATTATTACCTCTTCTATGTATCTAGTGCTTTGTCATTTATAGAGAGGCGATCTTGTACTATCTCTAACATAGGCTAATAGTTCCATTTTACAGAAGATGAAAGTATGGCTGGAGGAGGCTGAGTTCAATCATTCATTCAAGAAGCATTTGTTGAGGACCTATTATGTATAGGATATGGCACCAAACAAAACAAACAAAAATCCCTGCCTCCATGAAACTTATACTCTAGTTGGGAAAGACATACACTAACAGACAAATAAGGAAAATATATATGAAGAAACATGAAGCAGGAAGAGGGGATACAGGTGCCAGGAGGTGAACAGAATTGCAATTTTTAATTGGGTAGCCAGGTAAGGTATCACGGAAAATGTGTCACTACTGCAAAGGCCCGAAGGAGGTGAGAGAGCGAGCCAAATGGGTGTCTTGGGAAAGAGCTTTGCAGGGAGAGGGAGCAGCCAGTACAAAAACCAGATATCCACTAAAAGTGGCAGGGCACTTCACGGGCCAGGTCCTGTTGTGAGCACTATTAAACCCTCAGATCAGCTCCCAAGGGAGGTGTTATCATCCCCACTGTGCAGATGGGAAAACTGAGGAGCAGAGAGACAAAGTCACTTGACGAAGGAGGTGAGACTGAAAGAGTTGAGACAGCTCAACTCAAGAGACCATGCTCTTAACCAATAGACATCCTTCAACAAGCCAGGGTCATGCCTTAGAAAACAGCAAAGCCAGGACCTGATCTAACTCCCCTCCCAGGTCATGGTCTGCTCTACTGTGCTGCATTTTAAACCCAGAGGAGAAGACAAGACATGCACACAGAAAAAAGCAAATGACTCAATGCAAGGGCCGGGCAGGAGCTCTGGATAAAACATGACAGGCGCACTTTATTACAGAAACGAAAGGCCCTTGCTCTTGCTATCACCTCGCTCTGCATGGCACCCTCTTCTCACCATCATGTGAAGTCCTGTGCATCCCTTGACACGTGGTTAAAATGTCATCACTTTTCCCTAGTTCTCTACAAAGTAATTCTTCCCTCATTTTTACTCCCATGACAATTTATATAACAATAATGATTTAAATCAGACAACTGAGTGTCAATGATGCACCAGGCGTGTGCCTACTAATTCTCATCACAGCCCTGTAAGACGGGTGCTGTTTTCGTCCCCCATCTATGGCTGGTTATACTGAGAGCAGAGACAGGGACTTGCACAAGCCCACAGAGATAGCAAGGACCCAGTGAGGAATGGAACCCCATCTGCCTCCAGAGCCCAGGACTCCGCAGGGTAATGCAGCTTGTCAGAGTGGTCTGTATGCCTGTCTGTCTCCTTCTCTGCACTGCAGGCTACTGGAAGGCAAAGAGCCTTTGAGTTTCCAAGCCCCAGCACATATCTTGAAAGGCACTAAGCAAGCATTTGGGGGCTGTCCTCTATACCATTCTGTCCCACATGTCTCTGGGGAAGCAAGTTCCCTAGGAGATTCACACAGGCATAATTAGCAGATTTCTTCCACACAGCATGGCTGGGGAGGTCCTGGAAGGTCCACCTATCCTAAATTATCTCCCCCACTAGCCCCCCAAAGTGCCATTAGCATCATTTCTTTAATTCTAGGCATCATGTCCAGAAAGTCCCTAGTTAAAATGCGATATATTGACCCACTGGCTCCCATCACGCTCTCCACTAATTGGAAGGAAACTCCTAGGCTGAGTGAGTGGCTCCTGGGTGCACAGGAAGCCCCACGGACAGGGCCAAACATAGACTCGGTAATTAAATCTCCTTAATGCTGCTGCTTCACATGAACAGAAATCCTCTATGAGAGACAGAGAGATATGCAGAGCTGTGCCCAGTGGTTTGAGAGCTGCTAAGTCTGAGCTGGTGAGACTGGAGGGCGGAGGATCTCCCTGAGCCATGTCTGCACACAGGGACATGCACCTGGGCTGCACTCTAGGTCTAGACGGGGTGTTCTGTGCTCTTTTTTTGAGGAGCACTTTGAGGATGAAAGAAATGAGGAGAATAGAGGGGAGGGCATGGCACCTGTTTCTCATGGGGCTCCTTGGCCTCTGGGCCCAGTGGAGCTGCTGTGGGGCCTGGGTGACAAAGAGCAATGAGAACTGGGGAGGTACTGGCCCCCTTTCAGTACAGAACACAAGCCTGCCTCTCACTTCAAGGAGGGTCAGGAGGCAGCCCCTTTGGGCATGGACAGGAATGTCTTCATGATGGTGACTGCAATGGACAGGAAGGAGAGGGGCATTTGTAAAGCTCAAATATTGGAACAAAGAGGAACTGTACAAAGTTGGACCTGGATGTCATGTGCATGTAGATTAAGGCAAAACCATGAACTTGGGTTACTAATATTAACGTGAGAATCAGCAGTGACAAGAGCTGGAAATATTGTGATGACACCCCTCTCTCCTTAAAGCATGAACTGTGCATATGCTTTTTAAATAAAGTTGGGTAATTTTATTTTCTTTTTCCAGTAAAGCTGTATTCACCAACAAACAAACAAACAAAACTGTGAAATTTTAATGGATATAATCTGGAATGCAGATAAAACCCATGTTGAAGTTGAGAATTCCAACTGGGTTTCCCCATCATGGCCTGCTGTCAGGTGTCCTCGTGGCTGAGAAAAAGTCCCAACCAGGGAATAACACCTTTTGAGTATGAAATCTGCAAATCTAAATGGATAAAATGTATCACAGGACGCTGAACTGGTAAGTTTTGAATTAGAAAACGGGTGGAGGTATTTCAAGAGGAATAAGATGGGCAACAGCCAGGGAGCGGAGTCAGATGGGCATGCATGTCTTCACTGTATGGGAAGATTTTTTTTTAGCCTGCTCTCCAAGCAGGTCACTCTTGCAGCCAAAGGGAACCAGCCTTGAAGCTCTTACCAATGACACAGATGACAGAGAGCACAGAACCGACCAAAGGACAGGGCACTTGGACAGCGAGGGGGAGCTGCAGGCATGGACACAGAGAATCCAAACTAGTGAACCAGCTGAACAGCAGTGTTTGCAGAGGATGTTGGGGGGAAATACCCACAGAAATACTGAAGATAAAAGCTCAGTTCTTACGATGAACCCTTGAATAAATGAAAACAGTGATGGGGACATGATATAACATTTGCACTCCGCCCCAGCATAGACCAGCAAGGGAAAGAGAAGGGTTACTGTAAAAGGCCTCAGCAGAGCCCGCCAGCCCAGACCCAAAGAAAGACTAGCCTCTCAGGTACATGTGCCCAAGGGTTTCTACCATTTCCGTAAGGAGAAACAAGCATACATCTATACCAGAAATCCACTACACAGAATACACTCTACAAAAATAAGTACCTCTGAAATGGTTAGTAAAATATATAGGTCATCACTCCACAATGTGTCATAGTTATCAAATAACCTTTTGCCATATTAGAAAGTCCTGAGTTGAATAATTCTCCAAATATTGTTAGATACAAATGTAGGAACCATGTAAACCTTGTTTCACTGTTTAATTGAGGAATTGGCACCTAGAGTGCTTTTGTATCAGTGGGATGCTTCTGGATGAAAGCAATTTTAAAACCTCAGAGAAACGGAAGTGTTAAGGGGAATTTAATGACTCTTTAACTGAGAAGTACAGTGGCAGGCCTTCAGGTACATCACCAAACACTGTCTCTTTCCCTCTCTTTACCCTTCTTCTTCAGGACCAGATAGATATCAAAAGCAACTAGATCCACATGGTTACTCATGTTCAGTAGGGGAGGAACAAAAGTCCTGAACCTCACTCTGATTGGACCATTCTAGGTTGTGTGTCCACTCATCAATCAATGTGGTCATGGAGTACCTAACCCTGAGCCAATCACTGGGGTAAAGGAGGAGGAGTGCCCATATTCCTTTGGTCTAACCAGGACTCTTCACTGGATATGGAGCTAAGGTCACTCCCAACTCCACCCTCACACACACACACACACACACACACACACACACACACACACACACATTACATGGCTCTGCCACATGATAGGGGAGTCGTAGGTGTTGGACAAACAGCCACATGTTCACAATAAGGAAAACCAGATAAGCAGCTCTCCATGCTGGAAGTTGCTTTACCAATCCTAATTAGGGCCTGGATGTGCATCAAGGAGGCTAAAGGAGATGAAAGAAGCTTTGAGGTGCAGATAAAGGACTGTCCAAGTCTTTCTTCATGACTTAGTCTAGGACCAGCTCTGCTTCCCAGAGCAGAAGGGAGACTGCTTCCAAGGGGAGTAGAAGCATTTAGCATTGTCCAGTCCTTGTTCTGTTCCAAGGCCTGGGCTAAGGGGTCTACATGCACTGCCTCATTTACACCTTGCCAGAACATAATAAAGTAGGAAATGTTATCATCTCCTTTTTACAAATAGAAAGACCAAGATCTGTGGAGGTTAGATGAAGTTCTCAAGTTCTGGACAGGAAGGGATAGGGTCTGAGCCCTCTGTATGTAGAGGCTGAGGTATAAACTAACTAAGTGACCCTCCTCTGCAGCCCCCAAGGCAATCTCAGCCCCGTGACTTTGACAGTCACTCAAAGCCTAGACTTGTCACCATGATGGATCCAAGTTTCTAAAGCCAAGGTTCCTGAGTTTCATCAAAACTCAACAGATGGCTGCAAAGTTCACCTTTGGAGCTGGTGGTCACCCCAGACCTTAGCAAAATAATTGTGTGAGGGGAAAGGGCAAATATTAACACATCAATCAGGAGGTGAAAAATTATGCCTGTCCAATAAGCCAACGTGTACCATCTGCCCAAGCTCTGGAATGAAAATTAAGACAAAAGCTGCAATGAAGGATGTAACCAGCACCACACCCACCAATGAACCCCTTTCCATGCCAGTGAGAGGCAGAGATAGGACTTGGCATGATCTCTTCCCCAAAGGCCAGTTCAAACCCACCTCCTTCAGAATGTTCTCCATGACTCCAATCCTGATTGGGAGCCTTCTCCTTTTGAAAACTCTATTAGACAACTTATCCAGCAGCTCCCCCATGGTGTCTAACTGCCCCCTCAAATTGAACATGGTCCAAAGAGAACTCCATGACCTTTCCCCAAAAAATGAACCTCTCCCAGCCTTTTCCATCTCCACAAAAGGAGCCACAGCTCGTTCAAGGATCGAGCAAGGCCAGGGGCATAATGTGAGGGACCCAGTGAAAAATGAAAGCCAGGAGACCCTGTTCAAAAGTTATTATTAATTTCAAGATGGCAACAACGGAGCATCACACCAAGTGCTGGCCCTTTGGAGTGCTGGGCCCTGTGCCACTGCACAGACTGCATGTCCATGGGGCTGACCCTGGGCTCAAGTCAAAACCTGAGATATCCCCAAAACCTATATCTCCACATTCAATCTATCAGCAAGTCCTGTAGCTCCAACTCTAAATACATCCCGCATCCAACCACTTTTCACTAGCTCCATCCTGACCTCTTCATTCTATTCACCAAGATCTCTCTCCTGGACTGTGTTGGGATAGCCTCCTGAATGAGCTTCCTGCCTCTCTCTTGTTTCCTGACAGCCTATTGTTCAAAGAGCAACCAGTATAATTGTTCAACATAAATCAGACCAGGTCCTTACCTACCCAAAGCTCTACTTTGGCTTACCTATGAAAAGCTCTACTGTGTCTTTCCATCGGGCTTAAAGCAAAATCAGAACTCCTTACCATGATATAAAAGGCCCTGCATGATCTGGCCCTTGCCACCCTGTCCAACCTCATCCCCTCCTACTCCAGCTACACTGGCCTCTGTGTGGGACCTCAAACATGCCAAGCTTATTCCTGTCTCAGGGCCTTTGCACTTGCTGTTCCCTCTGCCTGGAACACTCTTTCCCCAGATATCCACATTTATTTTAATTAGCTTGCTCCCTCGTATCATATAGGTCTCTGCTCAAATGTCCTCTCCTCAGAGAAGACTTCCTGAAACTTTTTTTAAAGTAGCCACATACCTCCCTCACTTCTTTCCCACTTACCTAGGTTTATTTTCTGAGTACTTATCACTACCCGGAACTATATGATTGCTTGTTTGCTATTTTGTATCCTGTGCTAGAGTAGGTATTTGATCAGTATTATGTATTCATCACTTATCCATAATCTTGGAAAGTGCTTGGTATATGGTGAATATTCTATAAATGAAGTCATTTAATTAATTATGTGCTACTTCAAATTATCAGTTGTTGTTCCGTGTCTTGGTTTATATCGAATTTCATGGAACTTTCCTAGGGGCAAGGGCCAGTTCATATTTCTAAAACCTTCAAAATGCTAAACTCAATTCCCATAAACAACATGCTTCATGAATGTGTTCATTAACTATTACCAAAAACTCCTAGTTCAGGAATGACAGATGTGATCAATCCATCAATGGCAGGCATCACTAATAGATCATAGAATTCTTCCCCACTAAGACAAGACATAGTCTCAGAATTGTTCTCAAAATAGCCTTCCAAGCTCTGGCTAGTGTTGTTCAGTAGTTAGAGTGTCAACCCGCATACCCACCGAAGGGTCACAGGTTCGATTCCTGGTCAAGGGCACGTACTTGGGTTGCAGGTTCAATCCCCCACCCCAGTCAGGGCTTGTTTGAGAGGCAACCAATGGCTGTGTCTCTCTCACATTGATGTTTCTCTCTCTCCCTCTCTCTCTCTCTCTCTCCCTCCCTTCCTCCTCCTTCCCTTCCATTCTCTCTAAAAAGCAATGGAAAAAAATATTGTTGGGTTAAAAAAAAATAGCCTTCTAAAAAAACCTTAGCTAATGATAAAAGTTTATGCTTAAAGCAATATCATTTTGACATCTCTATACTAACTTAACAATATGAGGAAACATCTGAAAAATCACTAATATGGTCCAACTGCTTCTACTACCCATTTTTTTAATATATTTTATTGATTTTTTACAGAGAGGAAGGGAGAGGGATAGAGAGTCAGGAACATCGATGAACGAGAAACATCGATCAGCTGCCTCCTGCACACTCCCTACTGGGTATGTGCCCGCAACCAAGGCACATGCCCCCGACCGGAATCGAACCTGGGACCCTTGAGTCTGCAGGCCGACGCTCCATCCACTGAGCCAAACTGGTTAGGGCCTACTACCCATTTTTAATAAATGATATTCTTAATAGGCAGAGGACATTATATTAATATAGCCATCAATGTACTCTGAACAGCAGCCCAGATCTGGAAAATTGCCTTCTATCATAATTCAACCTAGAATAAGTTATACTTTTGTGAAGAACTTCACTTAAAACAAAATATTATAAAAACAATGAATGGATGGATGACAAAGCTCAGATTTCTTATCCTAAGGTAATTCAAATCTAGTTTCATATTGATTTTATTTTATTTTATTTTATTTTAGAAATATGAACTGGTCCTTGTCCCTAGGAAAGTTCCACTAAATTTGATATAAATCAAGACATGGAACAACTGAAAATTTAAAGTAGTACATAATTATTTAAATGTCTTCATTTATAGAATGTTCTCCATATACCAAGCATTGTCCAAGGTTATGGAAAAGTGATTTTATGTGCCCATCTCTAGACCAATCATCTATGGCTGTGGAATAAAAAACAGCTATCCAGGCATATCATGGGAGGTTCTGTTCTCATAGGAAAGGAGCTGTGGTCTGAGAAGACCTTTCAAAAAGGATTAGTAACAACCATAGTGGCCAGCACCATCTTTCCAGAACCCTCTCTGCCTTGTGTCACCCTCTATCCTTAGAAGAAGGCTATAAATTATTTATGTTCCAAAAATCCAGTCCCCTTCTTGCCTTCTCAGATTTCCTATATTAAGTCAGCAAGCCATTTCTAGTTCTCAACTATGTGGTCAGCCACAGAGTTCATGAGCCTGGAGACTTCATCTCTTCCATGGTAATATTGTAAATTCATTCCATAGACTTACATAGCCCAGAGGTAAGATGATCATGGTTTCCAAACCAGACATTCACCAATATTTATTAAGCAGGTGTTTATTGAGTGCCTACTCTATGCCAGATATTGTTCTAGGACAGTGGTTCTCAACCTTGGCTGCACATTAGAATCACCTGGGAATCTTTTTTAAAATCCTGATTTCTGGGCCTCATCCTCTGGAAATTCTGTTTCTTTGTTACTAATGTTGTGGCCCCACCCCATAACAAAGAAACAGAATTTCCAGAGGATGAGGGCCCAGAAATCAGGATTTTAAAAAGATTCCCAGGTGATTCTAATGTGCAGCAAAGGTTGATAACCACTGTTCTAGGAACTAGGATACAACAAAATTGACAGAAATATTAGGGCATATAGTCTGATGAGGGGCTATTTTTAATTTCTGCATTTGCTTATGCAAAAAAAAAGTCTTTAAGGATCTAGAAATTAATCCATACACGTAGCAAATCACCTTGTCTGAATATACATTATGAAATCAGAATGAACTGGCTAAATTTGACACATATGTTCACCAATACCCAGGTGATGCCCCTAAGAAAACAGAAGTGGTCTTTGGAAAAATTGACCTTTACACTTTTACAAAATCAAAAATACCTTAAACGCATTCCAACAGGCCACCATCCCTGCACGGTAAAAGGAGTTTCTCACAGACCCAGTAGACAGCCTCACAGGCCAAAGCCCCATCTAAAGGAAGTCCTTTCATCAACTGACCCATATGCACTGTCTACACCCCAGTTGTCCAGGTAGCTGTTCCTGGGTCAGCCATCTCCTCAGCTCCACAAAGTCCTCCTCTGCTCCCACCCACTTGGAAAGCAGACACCAAGAGTATGGGTTCCTTTCTCCAGCTAGGCTTGGAGAGCAGTTAATTTGGTACCTCTTATATTTCCCTGAGCTCCAGCAAGGGAGGTACTTATGGCTGTAGGGCGCAGCCAGTGAGAGAAGAGAAGGCATCTCTATGCCCCCAATGGCAGAAGGAAGCTATAAATCCATTAGCTCTGGCATCTGAGAAGATAAAGGAGTCTTTTAAAAAGCTATGAGCACCATTTAAAGTCCAAGATTCTGGGCCAAGGCAGAAGAAGAAGGGGCCAGCTTCCCCAAGTCCATACTATGCCCCATAGGAAGGTTATGTTCCTCTTTCAGCTTCATGAATGAGCCATCACTACCCATCTCCCAGGGCAGCCAAGCAAACATATTTCACAGAGTAAGGTAAAGAGAGAGGTTGCCTGGAACAGGCCAGGAGGGAAGTTCAAGGGTACACAGAGGCAGTAAGGCAAACTACCTCCTGCCCCTACCCGAGAGGGTGCACAGCCGGGGTCAAGCTGTCCACAGTCTTGACCACTAACAACGCATACATGCGAAGACCAACTCTGAGCCTGGAGAGGGGATGGCACCCCATGCATGCTCTCATCCAGTCCCCAGAACAAGCACATAAGGGAAGTCCTGTGTCATCCCTGGTACAGATGAGAAGACTGGGAGTCAGAGAGGACACTAGCTTGCCCAAAGTCATCTGGATAATAAGGAATAGACTCCGGGGCTTGTGTGGATTGAGAATCTGTGCCCTGAGTCACTGTTGCAAAAGTGAGGTAAATGCCCAGGAAAAGACCCAGCCTCCAGCCTCCCCAGGTCTTGCCCATACCTAGGGTCTCAGTGCTGCCCCCTCTGTTAGAGAGCAGCAGGACAAGCATTCTGTTGGTCCTTTCAGCCCCCAAGATGGGAAAAAGAAGTGCATCTTAAAGGACAGATGAGTCGCAGCAACCCAGGAAAAAGCAGCAATAAAGATTTCAGAGTCTGGGACCACACCTCCTGGGGTTAAAACCTCACAATGGTACTTGGGAAAGTCACTTAGCCTCACTAAACATCACTCAGTCTTCTCACCTGGCTGGGAGGAATAAATGAAACAAGGAATGCCAAGGTCTTGGCAGAGTGCTTGGCTCAAAGAAAGAGTCCAGAGATGACATATAATATTATCACCATGATCAACACCAAAGGTTTCAGCAGTCTGAAAGCACCCTATGATGGGCTCCACTCACTCATGCATGCAGCAAGTACTTGCTAAATGCCAGGCTGTACTGCTGGGTCCTCTGGACAAGGCACTGAGTAAAGACAGATGCAGTCCCTGCCCTCACCAAGCTCACCATCTACTCGGAGAGACCAAAAAAGCTAATATTTTCCAACTTGTCTCCTAATCTAGTCGTTCATGTGTAATAGAGAAAATAGAGTAGATGACAAAGCCACTGGCCCCCAAGGCCCAACATGACAGGAAAACTCCAGCCCCCACCTTTCTCCCTCCCAATGTGAACCCCTAAAAAACCCAGAAGCCCCCATATCTTCACCTCTGTCCCACATCAGCAAGCCTCAATCAATTCAATAAACAATTTACCCAACAAATAAATCAAAAGGTTAATATCTGTGATATATTGTGAATTCTTTGAACCTATAAGCAAAAGGAAAAAAACCAAGTGGCTTTTTTTAATTGCAAAAGAGGTGAATTGGCAATCCAGGGGGGAAAACATGACCAAAGCGGTAAAAAATCTTCTATTACCCAGTCTTGGCAAGGATGTGAGGGAAGAGACATCCCAAACACTGGCGGTGAGAGCAGAAACTGAAACAATTCTTTTTGGACGGCACTTTGGCAAGTTTTGTCAAAACTGAAATTGTTCATAGCCTTTGAACTAGCAAAGTAAGTCCACTTGGCATCTGCCCTATAGGAACATAGAAACAACTGAACAAAACTACCCTGTCAATGCTACTCATTAGAACCTTGTTTATAATAGCAACAAGAAGCTAGGAAAGGGGATAAGTGCCCACCAACAGACAACTAGGAAAATAAACTCTAATACGTTCATTCATACAATGCAATGCTATGCAGCTGTTTTTACAAAGCAGTTAAATGTAGAGAAAGAAGTCCACAATGTATTGTGAAGGGGAAAAGCAAATGGCAAAAAAATATGGATATTATTAGCCTGTCTTTGTAATTGTGTATATGTGGATTATGTTGGCAAAGAAAAGTATCTAGAAGTTCCACACTGAATTGTTAGAAATGGTTACCCTTGGGGAGTGGAATTTGGTGAGTAACAGGGAAGCTTCCAGTTTTTACCTTCTACATTGTTGAATATTTTTTCAATTTTAAAATTTTGCAGTACTTTTATCATTTGAAAAAAATTACGAGTTGGTAAATTTACTAAAAGAATATCTATAATAATAAAAGTGTAATATGCTAATTAGACTGGACAAAGCCAGGGCTGCAAGGGAAGCCTGGGTCCCAGGTGCCAGAGGGAAGCCGGTGCCAGCAACTGGGGGAAGGAAGGCCTACTCTTGCACAAATTTCGTGCATCGGGCATCTAGTAAGATATATAATAGAAAATAAATACATATTTTTAAGCATATGACCATGCTTGGCATACTAGAACATAAGAAGACATAAAGAATAAAAATAATAATTTTTACTCCTGAAAACACATCTGTTCCCCAGTGTTCCCCTATCCATCCCCTGACTAACTCAGGGAGAATCCAATAAGACATCACCCTGCTCCCAAGCTGAGGAGACAAATGCATCAAAGGTCAAGCCACCAATATGAGAATAAAACCATGTTCCAATTAGATGTCACCGGCCACCACATGGTGAAATACCAAGTGCATGACCCAGAAAGTAAGCCTCAGAAAGGTCATTATAGATTGGGAGGGCCCCAGGAAGCTGCAGGGGAGGAGGTCAGGGGCTGAGATGGGTCTTTTCCAGTGGGAGCATACAGGGACATCTGTCCTGGACCAAAACACACAAAGGCCTCACATTTAGACTTTCAATATTATCTCCAACTTATAGTATATGAAAGCACCCAGATGCATGGAAAGTATTGAGCAACAAAATGTCTTCATTGTCCAACTTGAAGCTTGTTTCTGATCACCAGACCACATTGCTCATGGTACACTATGAATTGATCTATTCTTATAAAGCCTACATGATAAAGAGAGACAGCTGGGTTACATTTAGTGTGTATGAGTGTTACAGAAGTTTAAATTGTCAAGCATACACTTTTAAAATATATCACAGCTTTCAAATCCTATTTTGAAATTATTTCTTCTCCTCTCCCTAGTCCCTCCTTCCTTCTTCCTTCTTCTGCTCCTTCTTCATCTCTAATTTGCTAGAATCCTCCAAAATTGGACATGGCCCAGACATCTCTTAACTCCTGTAAGAAGCTCTGGACCTGAGTTGGTCCCTGGAGAGGACTTGCTTCTATGAGAGAATCTAAGGCTCCTGGAGGCACTTTTTTTAAATCTTTTTTTTTTAATCCTCACCTGAGGACATGCCCGGGGGGGGGGGGGGGTAGTGGGGGAGAGAAACATCAATTTGAGAGAGAAACATTGATTAGTTGCCTTCCATATACTCCCTGACTGACACAAATTTAGTGAACTAGAATTATATCTTCTTTTCAAAACAGCTTTACTGAAATACAATTCACATACCATACAATTCACCTATTCAAAGCGTACAATTCAATGGCTTTCAGTATAGTCACAGATTTATACAACCTTTACCACAATTAATTTTAGGATATTTTCATTACCCCAAAAAGAAACCCCACACACCTTAGCCCTCATCCTCCAAACCCCTAGGCCCCCAGCCCTAAGCAATCACTAATATACTCTCTATCTACCAACTGATGAATGAGTAAATAAATGTGGTATATCAAGATGATGGAATATTATTCGGGAGTGAAAAGAAATAAAATATTGATACATGCTACAACATAGATGAACCTTGAAAACTTAATGCCAAATGAAGGAAACCAGACACAAAAGGCCACATAATGTATTATTTCACTTGCATAAAATGTCCAGAATGCATCTCCTTTTTATGGACCCGATCCCAACTCAATTCTTCAGTGAATAATAATAGTTGTAGAGTCATAACAGCAAAACGCCAGTTACTGCCCTGGCCAGTGTGGCTCAAGTGGTAGGAGTATCATCCTATACACCAAAAGATCATGGGTTCGATTGCCCCTAAATTATAGGTTCGATCCCCAGCTGCAGGAGACAATTGATTGATGTTTCTCTCACCTTTCTTTCTTTCTTTCTTTCTTTCTTTCTTTCTTTCTTTCTTTCTTTCTCTCTCTCTCTCTCCCCTCTCTCAAAAAAAAATCAATGAAAATGTCCTTGAGTGAGGATTTTTTTAAATGCCAGTTACTAGTGTTTAATGTTCAGAATCAATCTATAGACAGAGAAGATAAATGCTACAATAAACCTTGACAACATGAAAGTAATAGTAAGCAGGCTGGGGAAGTACAGGAGGGACAGAAGGAAATACAGAGATACTAATTTCCTTGTCTTGTCTATTAGAGTCGAGAAATAACACCTCACATGTTGATTAATATAATGTGCATTATCCCAAGCTATAAAATTAATCAATAGAAGAGAGAGAAAGATGAAAATGGGGGTGGGAGGAAAGGTATAGGAAGACAGAATGAGCTAAAGTCTACACCTTTCATTCATTTATTTCTTTTCATTTTATTCATTCCACAAATATTTCTCCTAAGCTGGAGGCACAAGGCCAGGAGGGCCCATAGCTCATCCCTGCCAGGTTCATGTCTCTTTAGTGGCTCCATAAAGGCTGAGCTGCTGCCAGCCTGTGGTGGATTGTGGCAATAGCCCCACCTCTTCACCCCTCCTACAGGCACACCCTTTGGCCATAGGACTTTGCAGTTTCACTAAGGTGAAGCCTATTTTCCTACCCCTTGACATGCGTTTGGCCACGTGACTGACTTTGGCGACGGAATGTCAACAAATTTGCTGTTACCAAAGGTTTGAAAAGAGTTTATGGGATGGGACTCCGCCATTACCTTAAGAACATGCCCAGGCTAGCCCACTGGTCCCAAAATAGATGGGAAGACAGACAAAAGTTGTGGAACAAAATCAACCACCCAGCCAAGACACATCTGAATTATCCTGCCCCTACTGGACCAGTGGACACATGAATG
>NW_005871120.1:2956948-2995175 GCF_000147115.1 Myotis lucifugus
TGTGTGGATTGAGAATCTGTGCCCTGAGACATTTTTGCATAAGTGAGGTAAATGCCCAGGAAAAGAGCCAGCCTCCAGCCTCCCCAGGTCTTGCCCATACCTAGGGTCTCAGTGCTGCCCCCTCTGTTAGAGAGCAGCAGGACAAGCATTCTGTTGGTCCTTTCAGCCCCCAAGATGGGAAAAAGAAGTGCATCTTAAAGGACAGATGAGTCGCAGCAACCCAGGAAAAAGCAGCAATAAAGATTTCAGAATCTGGGGCCATGCCTCCTGGGGTTAAAACCTCACAATGGTACTTGGGAAAGTCACTTAGCCTCACTAAACATCACTCAGTCTTCTCACCTGGCTGGGAGGAATAAATGAAACAAGGAATGCCAAGGTCTTGGCAGAGTGCTTGGCTCAAAGAAAGAGTCCAGAGATGACAGATAATATTATTACCATGATCAACACCGAAGGTTTCAGCAGTCTGAAAGCACCCTATGATGGGCTCCACTCACTCATGCATGCAGCAAGTACTTGCTAAATGCCAGGCTGTACTGCTGGGTCCTCTGGACAAGGCACTGAGTAAAGACAGATGCAGTCCCTGCCCTCACCAAGCTCACCATCTACTCGGAGAGACCAAAAAAAAAGCTAATATTTTCCAACTTGTCTCCTAATCTAGTCGTTCATGTGTAATAGAGAAAATAGAGTAGATGACAAAGCCACTGGCCCCCAAGGCCCAACATGACAGGAAAACTCCAGCCCCCACCTTTCTCCCTCCCAATGTGAACCCCTAAAAAACCCAGAAGCCCCCATATCTTCACCTCTGTCCCACATCAGCAAGCCTCAATCAATTCAATAAACAATTTACCCAACAAATAAATCAAAAGGTTATTATCTGTGATATATTGTGAATTCTTTGAACCTATAAGCAAAAGGAAAAGAACCAAGTGGCTTTTTTTAATTGCAAAAGAGGTGAATTGGCAATCCAGGGGGGAAAACATGACCAAAGCGGTAAAAAATCTTCTATTACCCAGTCTTGGCAAGGATGTGAGGGAAGAGACATCCCAAACACTGGCGGTGAGAGCAGAAACTGAAACAATTCTTTTTGGACGGCACTTTGGCAAGTTTTGTCAAAACTGAAATTGTTCATACCCTTTGAACTAGCAAAGTAAGTCCACTTGGCATCTGCCCTATAGGAACATAGAAACAACTGAACAAAACTACCCTGTCAATGCTACTCATTAGAACCTTGCTTATAATAGCAACAAGAAGCTAGGAAAGGGGCTAAGTACCCACCAACAGACAACTAGGAAAATAAACTCTAATACGTTCATTCATACGATGCAATGCTATGCAGCTGTTTTTACAAAGGAGTTAAGTGTAGAGAAAGAAGTCCACAATGTATTGTGAAGGGGAAAAGCAAATGGCAAAAAAAATATGGATATTATTAGCCTGTCTTTGTAATTGTGTGTATGTGCATTATGTTGGCAAAGAAAAGTATCTAGAAGTTCCACACTGAATTGTTAGAAATGGTTACCCGAGACCCCTCAGTCCACAGGCTGACGCTCTATCCACTGAGCCAAACTGGCTAGGGCAGTGATGGTGAACCTATGACACATATGTCAGAGGTGACACACGAACTCATTTTTTTGGTTGATTTTTCTTTGTCAAATGGCATTTAAATATATAAAATAAATATCAAAAATATAAATCTGTTTTACTATGGTTGCAAATATCAAAAAATTTCTATATGTGACACGGCACCAGAGTTAAGTTAGGGTTTTTCAAAATGCTGACACGCCGAGCTCAAAAGGTTCGCCATCACTGGGCTAGGGTAAAATACCCTCTTCTTACAAGGACACCAATCAGATTGGATTAGGACCCACCCTAACAGCTTCATTTTAAATTAACTACCTCTTTGAAGGCCCTATCTCCAAATACAGACACATTCAGACTCTGGCTTAGGGGATAGAGCTTAAACATATAAATTGGGGGGAAGGGCACAGTTCAGCCAATAAGTTCTTAGGGGGCCTTGGAGTTAGCCTGAGTACCTGACTCCTAAGCAATATGGGGCCCTATGCGAGCTAGATTTTTCTGGTCCCCATCCAGGGCCTTCTACTCTTCAGCAGTCTCACTCCCTCTTCCTGAGGATTCTCCTCATTCTTAGAAACAACCACAATCAGAAAGATGTAAAATCGGGGAAGGATGAAACCATTTCTAAGCTTTACCTCTGAGCATTCCCATACCACAGACCCTGGCAGCTTGATGATACGACATGTTTTAACTACGGATAAGGCTGCCAGTGGCTTTATGAGGGGTGCTAAGAAGAAAATTATCTTCTTGGATTTCATTTTCATTTTGGTTTAATGAGGTAAGAGACTCTCGTTTTGCAAAGTAGGGCAGCTGGCTGCTGAGACCAGGGATTTGGGAAGGGGGATGCTGCTCTGCTATTTCCAAAGTTAGGAAGTGGGGAGATGGGGAGAGGGTGTTTGCAAATTAAGGTCCCAGGAACCGACTTGGAAGGCTGAGCATTTCTCTCTGAGGACTAAAATTAAGCGGTGGCAGCTGCAAGGTTAACATTTGCGGATTTCAAAGCCAGGCAGTGTCAAGATTTGAATTAATCCAGTGAATGCTCTTTTAATTGGACCCAGCTTGAGATGATTCTATTTCATTTCCTTGGACTAAAGGACTACTCCTATTTTAAACTTGAATTCTTAAGAGAGTGGTCCTCAAACTTTAGGGTGCTTGGAAACCACCTGTGGAGCTGTGGGACATGCAGATTTGGTTTGTCGATTCTGCAGCCTGAGGCAGAGTCTTGGGCAGGATCCGATTAACAGATGGGTGTAGGGTCTTGTTTATTGCACAAGTCCCAGGGCATCCTGATACAGGAGGTCTATAACCCAGACTTTTGGAATCTGTGGATGGAAATTTACTCCAGGATCATTCAGAAACTGCTGTTCCCAGTTCTTTCCTAAGTAACAGTACTTGCCCCAATCTCCTTGTCCCATAGCACTTCATCACTTTAACACACTCCAACAACCAATATCTCCCTGAAGACAAACAGCAGCCCTACAAGGCAGGGGTTTTCACATTAGTCCACGCTGTATCCCCAGTTCCTGGCACAGGGCCTGGTACGCAGTACTTACTCAATACAGGGTGGGGCAAAAGTAGGCTTACAATTGTTTGTATGGAAAACAATACAGTAATTAATAAATAATGACACAAGAATAAACTCTGTGTTTTGCTTACTCACAACTGTAAACCTACTTCTTCCCCACCCTGTGTTACTGAATTAATTATCTAATTAGTATCTTGAGTTCATGCTGTGCTTTCTGTTGAGATGTTATATTAATCATTTGGATGCCTGATATTAAAGTGGAATTAGCAGATAGTGCCTAATGGACAGAAAACTTTCTTACATTTTCCCTCCCCCCACTCACTGCCAGACATCATCATCCAGGCTGCTCGGCATCAAATTAACAGACTCCGCTTCAAAATGTTTCTCTTTTTAACAGAGAACCATTACCTCTGCTAAACAAAGATGCCTGCAGACCTTAGAGGAGTCACAGCCTCTAAAATCCAGCTAGGGAAGGTAAAGACTGTCTGCTTTCCACGGTCTTTGTCAGAACGTCTAGAATGAGATGCAGAACAGGGACATCGGATCAGGGGTCTGTCTGGTTACAGCCCACTTGGAATGTCAGAAGATGGGGAAGTCCTTGTTGGACAAATAAAAGCAACAGAAAAGCTGATCTCCTAAGTAGTTTCTTCTTGTAACTTCCTGTGTCCTTCCTGTAACTCCTCCATATTCTCAGGTATGTGGGTTGGGGCCAAAGTGGTGGGGAAGGGACTTGGAAAGTGACTTATTTTTGGTGCTAAACCATGGAAGCCTCTCTCTGAGTCTCTTTGGTGAGAGAACGACTTGACCTACATGTATGTGCCAGCGCTGATAAAGTTTGAGGCTCTGCTTATCACATTCTCTCTCTGAATTTTCTTTACTCCAGGACCATAGGGGCCCAGCCACAAGACCAGGGTGAGTCTTGGAAATAGAAGGTGTTAAAGGGGTTCAGAGATGCTATTACACCGCTATTAGAATGGATAAAATTTTAAAAATGCTGACAATACCAAGTGCTGACAAGGATGTAGAGCAACTGGAATTCTCAGACATTGCTAATGGGAATGTAAAATGATACAACCACTCTGTAAAACAGTTTGGCATTTCTTATACAGTTAAATAGACACAATATAATGTAGCAATTCCACTCATAGGTCTTTATCCTAGAGCAATAAAAACATATGTTTATATAGAAACATAAACATGAATGTTTAAAGCAGCTCTCTGCATAATTGCCTAAAACTGGAAACAAACCCAATGATCTTCAGTGGGTGAATGGATAAACAAACTGTGGTACATCCATGCAATAGAACACGACTCAGCAGTAAAAAGGAGCTATTGATACATAACGACTTGTATGATTCTCAAAGGCTTTCGTCTGTGGGAAAGAAGCTATTCTGAAAGGTTTATATATTGCATATTTTCATTTATAGGGTATTCTTTGCCAGAAACCAATTCCAGCATGTTATAATTTCAAGAGTTTCATAAAAAGGTTGATGGAACTTGGGGACTCAACAGGGTTGAGTCACACATGTAGTCACCTGTTGGGAATGGCTGAGGGCATTTCCCCAAACCTGAAAAGGGATGATTGCTTGGCTGCCAGAAAGCTCAGAACATCTTAATCTACATGTTATTGCCTCCTACTGGCCAAACACCTGAACAGCCTTAGGCTAATTCTTCCATTCTGACAATGGACTCTGTATACGAAAACCTGACCCTTTGAAGTGTATATCTCTGCCTTGCCACTGTACAAATTGTGTTAATAAAAAGCATGGGGTCCTGAGATGAGAACTTAGAACTTAGATCTTAGTTTCCTTTAAGCTAAGCTCCTCTGACACTCAAATGCCTTTCAAAATTGTATTTTGTCTCTGGACTCCTATTTAATCTACGCACAGCCTTCTCCAGATTGCTGAACCCTTCTGATGCTGGAACAAGAACCCCGGCAATTCTTGAAAAGACAAAACTACAGGGACAGAAAACAGGTCTATGGTTGCCAGAGGTTGGGTTGGGAAGGAGGGTGTGACTACAAGGGGTGGGTGATAGAGCTGCTCTGTATCCTGATTGTGGTGGTGGATACATGGATCTATACATAGAACTGTACACCTCCCAAAAAGTCAATTTGACTGTGTATTAATTTAAAAATTAAATTAAAAATGAATGTGGCAGAAAATCTGCTGGATTGGGCTAAATTTAGTTTTTACACTACTGTGCAGGAACAGGAGCTTGTCAAATAAAAGTAAGTGCAGATACAAAGAATCAAGTGAGTCTCCTATTCCCACGTGTCAGAACCATGACCGTAACTTGTACCTTTTACAAGTAATTGGGGAAAGGCAACAGAGGGGAGAAAGAGGGGAGGGGGCTGTGAGAGAAGAGCGGGAGGGCATGGAGGAGGAAGAAAAAGAGACAATGTGTGTGCGGGAGACAACCAATCAATGTGCCTCTCTCACATCCATGTTTCTCTCTCTCCCCCTACTTCCTCCCTCCCCTCGATTCTCCAGTTTGAAAAATCAGTGCTTTTCAAACTCCAGTGGCATGGACGCCACCTGAGGGTGCTGTTAAGGCTCAGGTTCTGATAAGGAGGTCTGGGGAGGTGCAGAGAGCCTGAATTCCTAAGGCCCTCCCATATGATGCTGCTGCCATTGGGCCAAGACCACAGGGTGAGGAGCCAGGCACTGGGCAGAAGGACTTTGCACTTAGCAAAGAGGCTCAACCATAAAAGAGGCATGTGTGTGCACATCTGCCTGGGCTTGTCTCACCTGAGACAGTATATGTGAAGGCACTTTGAAAACTGTTGAGTGCCATACAATATAGTTAAGATCCATAAAAATAATACAGTGTCTATCAGCATCACAAAACTCAGTGCCAACTAAACCCAGCCTGAGCTCAGATCCCATTGTGCCTGGCACCCCACCTGCTTATCCCCAATCTATGTCACAGAGACCCCAGTGACGTGCAGATTTCCACAGATCCATCGGCAAGGCTGAGTGTGAGTAGCTGTGGCAGAGCAGGCTCCTGGAGGCATGCCGGAGCTCATCAGCTGGCTTCTGAAGCCCAGTTGGCTTATTAACATACAAATAACCGAGCTTTACTTTTCAGAGCTTCCAGCACAGCAATGCTAATGAAGCTATTGCTTTAAAAGTCCATCGCCTCTAAAATGTCTAATTAATCTGATGCTTGCGAAGGTGCACAGAACAAAGCGTCTGCTGGGCCCTGGGGCATAGAGAATGAGGCGAGGCTGCTGATGTGGGGCCAGATGTTTAGGATGCCAGGGGACCCAGACAATTAAGGTGAGCAAGGTGGGAGGAAAAAGCCCATCCTGTAATGTTTTCCAAATGGCAGGCCATGACCCATTTGTAGGTCATAAAATCAATTCAGTGGAAACTTTTTTAATCAAATGGAAAAATAAGAAGGGGGACAAAAGGAAGGGAAGAATGTGCATTGCAGATAATAAAGGTATTATGTGAAGTCAAATACATATATATTTCACACATGTGTATAGACCAGCCGTGGGCAAACTACGGCCCTCGGGCCAGATCCGGCCCGTTTGAAATGAATAAAACTAAAAAAAAAAAAAGACCGTACCCTTTTATGTAATGATGTTTACTTTGAATTTATATTAGTTCACACAAACACTCCATCCATGCTTTTGTTCCGGCCCTCCGGTCCAGTTTAAGAACCCATTGTGGCCCTCGAGTCAAAAAGTTTGCCCACCCCTGGTATAGACTGAGTCACAAAGAAAATGCAATTTTTAAAACACATACATATATCGAATTTTGCCATGTGCCAAGATTGCTCTAAGTGTTTTGAGATCATTAAACCGTTTAATCCTTATAAGGTAAATATTCCTATTACATTTTATAGTGGAGGAAACTGAGGCACAGAGAAGCAGAAAATCTTGCCCAAGGATACACAGCTAGCAAATGGGGACTTAAGTCTGTCTGACTTCAGAGCCCACAATTTCAACAAAACTCTAGGTCCCAAGGACTTCAGACTCCAAGGATAAAAGTTCAGAAGAAAATCCTGGCTGGTTTTCTCAGTGGTTAGAGCATCGGCCCATAGACCAAAGGATCAAGAATTCGATTCCCGGTCAAGGGCACATACCTCTGTTGCAGGCTCTATCCCCAGCCCCAGTCAAGGCGTGTGCAGGAGACAACCAATCAATGTGCCTCTCTCACATCCATGTTTCTTTCTCTCCCCCTACTTCCTCCCTTCCCTCCATTCTCTCTAAAAAGAAAAAATCAATGGAAAAAATATCTTCGGGTGAGGATTTTTTTAAAAAGTTCAGGAGAGAGAGGCGACCACGAGTGCTAGAATAATAAAAGCTAACAGCAATTGCTACCAACAAGTGTGATCCCTACTCTGCTAAGTGTTCCACAGGCATTATCACATCTAACCCTCAAAATAAATAAAACGAGGTGGGCACTGTGATCATCTCATGTTTCAGATCATAAACCAAGGGTCAGAGAAAGAAAATGATTCCCCCAAGGTCACAGAGCTAGTAAGTGAAGCAGTCCGGGGGTGTCAGGCCCACATGACCTGAGCCCGTCCCTGAAGGACAGAGAAGATGAGGCTCCAGCGTCCCATTGCACGTAAACTCCGAAAGGACAAATGACCGGAGCAAGGGTGTTCCCGACCACTGGGAGCCTCTTTGCTTACGAGGGAGGGATCAGCTCAAGCTGCTTTCCTGACTAGCCTCGCTGGGGAGTAAAGGGTGCCTCCTAAGACAGAGGTGATGCCCCGGTGAGAAACACTCATGTAGATGCTGAAAGTGAGCCTCTCCCCGCTCCCAAGGAGCCCAGCCAGCACCCAGATGTGCGCTCAGTGAATTAGATTTATATCTGCTGGGCAACCTGGGAGACCCTACAACCATTTACCCTCCTAGGGCTTTTTTCTACTGCTTGGGCTTTGTTTTGATGGTGCTTTTTTTCTTGAAAGCTCCCAGAACTGGAAAGAACCCAAAATGTGCTTTGTCAAAAGCAAAACCAGACCTGGAAATACAGGTAAGAGCTTGAGCTTTGGAATCAGACATGCCTGTGCTCAGGTCCCCTTTATCCTCTGAGGCAACATGCTTCGCCTCTCTGAGCCTCAGAGTCTTCATCTGTACAATGGGACAGCCCAGGGCCTGCAGCTGACAGTAGATGTGGAAGGTGAGACAGGGAAAGCTTCTAAAGGGCCCAGCAGGATGGCTGGACATGGATGCTCAGTGGGCAATTAGTGACTAGAGCCAGTGTCAGGAAGGGTAACAGGTGTGAGGTCCCTTCTCCTTTCCGCAGTGGCCGCCCTGAAGGAAGACGGGCCCAGAACCCTCTCCGCTAAATCTGGTTATCACAGAACTGCAGAAGCAGCACGCCACGCACATTCTCTGCTGTGTTGTCAGTGATTCACATTTTAAGCAGTGGCCATTTTTCCTCCACCCCACCCACCCTGGGGACACCTGGCACTGTCTATAGACATTTGTGGTTGAACGTGTTAGTGGAATTTAGTGGGTAGAAGCCAGGGATGCTGCTCACCATCCTACAATGCACAGGATGCCCTACAATAAAGGTAATTGGACCCCAACAGTGTCAAGGTTAAAAAACTATGTCTAGTCAAAATGCATCCAGTCCCCAGTCTTGATGCAAACAAGTACAGTTTCTCTGAGAACCAAGAAAGACTCAGGGCCAACAATAGCAGTAGCAACTCTAAAAATCAAAACTTCTGCCCACAGACAGAAGGCCCCAGGAGCTGTCTGACCCCTGCCAGGTAGAGAGCAGCTTGCAGTGGTGCTAAGCCAGAGGCAGGGCAGCCACTGTGGCAGCACCAGGGAGAAGCATATAACAGTGGGCTCAGCTGCACACACACACATACCACAGCCACATCATTCCTGGGGCTTCCTGATGAACCCCTGGAGCCTCCAGCCTCCTCTATCCAAAGCTCAGGGCATGAGGCTGTGATTCTAACATGGAGAGAGGTTAGCACACCCCCAGCAGACTCCAGGCCACTTCCCGACAATCATTCTAGGAGAGCCCACAACTATATCTGCCTGGGAACATCATTTCTATGTCCTCTTTAGTCAGATTCTGAATGTTAGGGGCACCCCACCACCTGTCAAAACACATTTTACAGACTCTTCAGGGAAAAGGACAGCAGGTCTAGTGTCTGAGATGTGATGAGTTTTATGGGAGCCTTGAGCCCTCTAAAAGAGGATTTAAAAAAGCCTTAGCATGACTGTAGAGTCTTTGGAGGATCTTGTTCTGGACCTATTGTTTTCTATTCTGGGCTTTCTGTAAACTCTAGCAAAGCATTAAACTTGCTCAACACAATTGCTCCAGCTCTCTGCCTAAATACTGAAAGTTCCCATCTATTCCAATACACTTCCCAACTCTATCTTTGCCTAGAATGACATCCTCCCCCAAATTTTTAGCTCATTAAAGCTTACGTATCCTCCAAGACACAATTCAGGCACAGAACCCCCAGAATGGGCACACCTGCTGCAGAGAAAGAACACAGCCATATATTCACCAAGCCCCGTTTGCTTTTCTTCCTGGGAACATAGCTAAATTTCATATCCCAGCCTCCCTTGCAGTAAGGCCATGTGACTACATTCTGGCCAATGGAAGGTGGAAAGAAGTGATGTTAGCCCTTGCAGAGATGCCCCATGAAAACCTCCCTTGATATCTCTCCAGGCTCACTCTTTCCCTGTCTGCTGGTTGGATACAGAGAATAAAGCAGAGACCAGCAAAGCCCAGAGGATGATTTAGGCACAGAATGGAAGGAATCTGGATCCCTACAGCGGTTGCCAATCGGTGGTCCGTGGACCACTGGTGGTCCATGAGGTCCAAAAGGTTGGCGACCGCTGTATGAAAAGTCGTCCAACCAACACCACCATGAACTGTCATGTGGGCAATAAACTTCTATTGCATAAGTTACCAAGATTTCAGAGTTGTTACAGAAGCTCTGTGACTTTCCCTAGCTAATACAATACCTGTCTTTGAACATAACATATGACACTGAAATGGTCCATCTCCCCCACCAGAGTGGGAACTCATCAAGGACAAGGTCCATGTGGCCTTGGTCATCCCTCTGACCTCAGCACCCAGCAAAGAGCCTGACCCAGAACTGGTGCCCAATAAGCATGTCTCTAGGAGGGTTCCTAGGACTCCCAGATGGAAGATTATAGCTTAGGGATTTTTAAAAAAAGCCCTAGCATGGCTGTGGTTGGAAAAGAAGGAAATGAAAAAGCCAATGGGGAAGCAAATGCTCAGAGCCTATTGGGATAGGGCTGGAAACCAAAGGAAATTCAAGAGCAAACTCCAGGGGCTGTGGATAATTTGGGAGTGGCCACCTGACTCACAATGAGCCCCTTTCTCTGGAAGCGATACCCCTATTCTACAGAGGTGGGCCCCTCTGTGTAAGTCCTATTTTTACATCAAGTTCCCCCCCCCCACACACACACACACACACACTTTCCACAGCTAACTGGACCTGGGGTCCATAGTTAACCTGAGCTGTACCAATCAGTCTCTCTCCTTGGGTATCCAGAATTGGAATAGACAGACAGCCCAAACATCTGCGAGGGCAACTCAGACTGTACCCTGCACAGTCGGGGGCTGCGGACACCACATTCCTTCATGTGGGCAGGAAACAGAACAGCCAGTCTGCAGAGAAGGAAGATAAAGCAGAGATCTAGAGGCAGAGATGAGAGACGAGGGGGAAGATGCCAGGACCCTGAGCATTTTCTAACCCCCAGTTCTAATCTTTTTCAGAGGCCCAGTTGCATTCTTGCCCTGGAATCTAGGAGTGTATATTTTTATTGCCACATAACAAGTTACCACAAATGCAGTGGCTCAAAACAACACCCATTTATTCGCTCTCAGTCGTGTAGGTCCGAAGGCTGGCATAGCATGATGGGGGTCTCTGCTCAAGGCTGAAATCAAGGTGTCAGCCAGGCTGAGCGCCGAGCTCAATCTTGCTGTTGGCAAAATGCAGTTTCTTGTTCACTGTCCTCCCGGGGCCACGCTCGGTTCCTGTAGATCACTTGCATTGTGGCCATGTGGCCATCTCTACCTCAAGCCAGCAACAGTGGGCCAAGTCTTTCATGTGCTTTCGAGTCTTGACTTCCCTTCGCAACCAGAGAAGGCTCTCTGCTTCAGAGGATTCATGTGGGTCGGGCCCACCTGATAACCTCCCTATCTCAAGGTCAACTGATTTGGAACTTTAGTTACATCTGCAAAATCCCTTTACTGCAGTGGCTAGATTCATGTTTGAATAACTGGGAGACGGTGCACGTACAGCAGGGGCAAGAATCTTGAGGGAACATCTTGGAATTCTACCACATTGAGGAACTTCAGTCTCCAGAAAATAAAGTCTCCTTTTTGGCTTAAGTTAACACAAAGTGGTTCCTATTATTTCCAACTAAATAATTTCAAATGCTCCACAAAGGAAAAGGAGGAGGGGGGGCAGGGCATGCTTACCCTGAGTGGGAAAATGTGAGAGGCCGAATTTAGGAGTGCTGGCCAGATTTAATATCAGTCAGTGAGAATAACATGGTTAAAGCATCTTAGCAGGAATCCAAACCTACAGGTATCCATGTGAATTTCCCAGAACAAGACTCTTCTCTTTTATATCAGAAGCCCGGGGCTGCCTTCACTGACCAGCCATCTCCTGCCTCTTAAAAAGCAATTTTTAGAGACAGAAAGTAGAGTATGGGCTGCTGAGCCCTGAGGGGAGAGAGGAAAGGGCAGTTATTGCTTAATGGGTGTGGAGTTTCTATTTGGGGTGATGAAAAAAATTTTGGAAATAAATAGTGGTGATGGTTGCACAACTGTGTAATTTACTTAATGCTACTTTACACTTAAAATGGTTCAAATTGCAAAGTTTATGTTATATATTTTATCACAATTTTTTCAAGTTTTTTTTTTTTAAGAAAAAAGCAATATGATGCCTGAAAAACAGGAGAGAGGGAGAGAAAGTGTCTTTAAGGAAGTTACACATACCGAAACCGGTTTGGCTCAGTGGATAAAGCGTTGGCCTGCGGACTGAAAGGTCCCAGGTTCGATTCCGGTCAAGGGCATGTACCTGGGTTGCAGGCACATCCCCAGTAGGAGATGTGCAGGAGGCAGCTGATCGATGTTTCTAACTCTCTATCTCTCTCCTTTCCTCTCTGTAAAAAAATCAATAAAATATTTTTTTTTAAAAAAAAGGAAGTTACACTTGACTTGAGATGTAAAGAATGAATAGGAGTTAACTGGGTAGAGACAGCATTCCTTGCAAAAGGTGGCATGTGCAAAGGGGTCGAGGGGGGTCAGTCTAGGAGCAGAAAGGCAGCCAGTGTGGCTGCAATAGATATAGCAAGAGGAACAGGGGGACATCTCTGGTGACTAGAGAACCTATAAAAGGGTAGGACTTGAGACCACAGGGGCCAGATAGCATCTGTCACCAAATTCTGCTTTTTCCACCCACAGGTGACTCTCCAAATTCAGGTCATGAGTATGTATGATGAGACTTCTCTGTACTCTGTCTTCAGGATGCTTCTGAAGGTGTGATGTGAGGACATAGACCAGTGATGGCGAACCTATGACACACGTGTCAGAGGTGACACGTGAACTCATTTTTTTGGTTGATTTTTCTTTGTTAAATGGCATTTAAATATATAAACTAAATATCAAAAATATAAGTCTTTGTTTTACTATGGTTGCAAATATCAAAAAATTTCTATATGTGACACGGCACCAGAGTCAAGTTAGGGTTTTTCAAAATGCTGACACGCTGAGCTCAAAAGGTTCACCATCACTGACATAGAGACTGTTGTACACCCTCTATGGCCTCAGGGGAAAGGCAGCAGGTCCCAGCCCTCAGCCTGTCTACCAAAAGGAACAACACAGGACTGAAATCACGGGTGTTCTTAAAGAACAAGCTCCCCGGCAAAGCAAATTTAAAAGGCCTTGCATTAACTGCAAAAAGCACTCACTGCACTTAACAAACGAAGTCCCTGCTAAACAAATGTCAGGTTTCACTGGAACTCTTGTCCCCTGCCACCATCCAGCCCCTGAGGTGGAGGGAAGTCACCCGGCACAAAACACCCTGCAGAGGCAGCTCAGGCCCAGCTACACAACACCACTCTCCAGGCACTGCTCTGAGAAACCCCAGTCATTTCACTCATGGGCACTGAGAAAAATCACAGCAGTGCGATTGTAGCACTGTTTACATAGGTCCTGGCAGATAGGAATTCTTATGCACATCCCTCTGCCTTCATTTAATCACCAGTGATTATGCAGCCTATGGGGCAATAATGGTGGAATTAAACATGGAAATGCCAATTCTGACTTAAGACATTTCACCTGGACAGATGGTGGCCTTAGAGAAAACACATCCAAAATGTTCTATACATTTCACGGGACCTCAGACCATTATCACCTATCCCCAATCTCTAAAACCCACCCAGCCTGGGTTATCTTGGGCCCCATGGGTTCACATTTATTTTTTTAATATATTTTATTGATTTTTTTACAGAGAGGAAGGGAGAGGGCTAGAGAGTTAGAAACATCGATGAGAGAGAAACATCGATCAGCCGCCTCCTGCACACTCCTCACTGGGGATGTGCCTACAACCAAGGTACCTGCCCTTGAGCGGAATCGAACCCGGGACCCTTCAGTCCGCAGGCCGACGCTCTATCCACTGAGCCAAACCGGTCAGGGCCCGTGGGTCCATATTTAGCACCCCTGTTGGTTCTGTAGGAAAGGGCCTGGTGGATAAGGTGAGAACCACGCTAATCTCCCCCAAAACAAGAATGGCACTAATGCTGAGATTCACAGTGCTATGGGGACAGCCATACCCAGGCAGCCTTGTCACCTGGTCCTTGTTCCCCATTTCAATTGCCAGGATGTGGGGCCACCCCAGAAGACTGCAGGGAGGAGGAGGCAGCCTCATGTATTGCAGTGAATGGAGTAACAGGCCCGTGTTCAAATTATGCCAATGGCAGTGTATGATTTTGAGCAATTAGTATCGCTGCCCCTCATCTCTGAAGAGGGGACACCAGTATGTGCCTTTCAAGGTGGCTATGGAGACTAAATCAAACAGGTCGTGGAAAGCAGGCTAAGCACCTGGCATAAAATGGAAGCGCATCTCCTCACTGGGCCAGCCATGCTCCCTGACACGCTTGGGGAAAAGCACTAAACATCATTAAACAAATAAATGCCTGCCGCTCCTCCGGCTGGAGCATGCTAAACAGAGCTGCTCATGCGAGAAGTGGCAAGATTGCAAATCCCATCCTGCAACTGGCAGTGTCTGCTCTTGGACCTCCCTTCTCTGGGCTTGTATCTGAAAACACTCTTTAGTTTTCTGTGTTTCACAGAACAGGACCTTGCCAAGTTCAACACATCTCTGCAGGTCCACATGGGTCCCTCCTTGAAGCTCAGTGTCAGCCACTGTAAAGGATAGCATGTTTCTCTCTGGGAAGCGCCCAGAGCCCTCTATGTCAATCTAGTGCAGTGGTTCTCAACCTGTGGGTCGCGACCCCTTTGGCGGTCGAACGACCCTTCCACAGGGGTCGCCTAAGACCATCCTGCATATCAGATATTTACATTACAATTCATAACAGTAGCAACATTACAGTTATGAAGTAGCAACGAAAATAATTTTATGGTTGGGTCACGACATGAGGAACTGTATTTAAAGGGCCAGAAGGTTGAGAACCACTGATCTAGTGTATCCCATATCATTTATAATTTAAGTCAGGTCTTTCCAATTAGAAAATCCACCCTAAGTTTCATCAGCCCTGGAAGAATGCTACCTCTATATTCTGAGATGTGCCTCAAAAAACTCCTCCTCCCACTCAAAGTAAATTCCACTCATAACAGATGGCCTGTGCTACTTAATGGAATATCCTAAACATACTTTCCGTATCAGTAAAATCTACCTGGCTATTTTTTATGTAATGAAATAACAAACTGACCCTTTGTGTCAGTCACATGGGGTTTCATTCATGTAGTTCCTCAACACTTACTGAGTGTCTCCCAGAGGTAACAGACTATGGTCCCTGCCCTTACAGGGCTAGTGGTTTATGGGGAGGGCAAATGTGACCACAAGTTATTACAGCACTGTGGTAAGGAGCAGGTGCCCAGGGAGTCTAGAGAGGGAGCAGCATCAGAACCACTTCCCGTGAGCAATGGGTTTGCTGAAGCTGGACCGATGACAAGGAGGGGCATAGTCTCTGTAATTACTCCCTATTATTGGTATAGTTTGTCTGTGTAGGTTCCTTCTGAAAAATAATGCAAACCACCAAAGAGTATACAAAAAACTTTTTAACAGCACCACAGCCATGAATAAGAGTTCCAGTTGCTCCACATCCTTGGTCTGGTCACTGTTTTTTATTTTCGCCGTGAGGTGTATGTATAGTAGTATCTCGTGGTGGTTTCATTTGCGTTTTCCTCACAAGCAGCCGTGTGGAGTGCCTTTTCAGACATACATATCTTGATTTGGTTATCTTTTCTGTGAAGTGCCTCCTTAAATCTGCACCATTTTTTTCCCCATGGATTAGCTGTCTCTAAATGATTTATGGGAATTGGTTACATATCTTAAATGTAAGTCTTCTGTCAGATAATATATATGGCAAATGCTTATCCTCTCTCTGTGCCTGCCTTTTTTCTTCTCTTAAAGGTGTCTTTTGATAAACTGAGGATCTTAATTTCAATAAAACCCAATTTATCAATATTTCTTTATGGTTAGTATACTTTGTTCTAAGAAATCTTTGCTCATCCCAAGGTCATGAACATATTCTATATTATCTATAAGAAATGTTATTATTTTAAATTTTTACATTTAAATCTAAAATCCAGCTGGAATTAATTTTAGCTTTATCATGTAAGGTAAGAGTCAGATAAATGTTTTTCCAATATTAACTAGTGAACTCCTGGCATATACTGAGAAGTATCCTCTCCCATTGCTCTGTAGCACCTCTTTGATATAAATGTTTGTTTGTGTGTGTGTATAAAAAAAATAATAATAATGCAAACCCTGGATATTAAAAAAGAAAGAAAAGATAGATGATGGCACAATAAATTAATTTCTCAGGTCCAGTAAGATTGTACTATTTACAGTGTCATTCAAGCTCAGTACCACCACCACCACCACCACCCTCGAGAATTGACTTTAACCATATGTGCACTTTGTGACTGTGGTCTCTACCCACAAATCTCCAGTCCAGCCAAAACCACAGTGACAGGTGCGATTTCCCCTCATTATACTGGTAAGGACACAGAAACAAAAGATGCTGAATAACGTTCACTGTACCTGGAAAATGTTGATGCTGGGATTCTAACACAAGTCTGTCTAATCCCATAGTCCACATTTTTCACCTCTACATTCTGCAGCCCGGGCCTGGGCAGAGTGGAAAAGATCTAGGGAGGAGGTGATATTAGAGCTGAATTTTAAGAGAAAAATAGGAACAGCATATCTATGGTTTTCAGGGTCCCTATCTGCTCAAAGTAAGCAGAGCTCCCTCAAAGTCATAGGACCAGGAGAAGCTCTGGCTCCAGTTTAAATTCGAAAATGGCTTAAAGAAAGATGCTCATGACACATCTAAAACAGTCAGTCAGGTAAATACAGTCTTTATACACACACACACACACACACACACACACACATTTTATTGATTTCAGAGAGGAAGAGATAGAAACATCAATGATGAGAGAAGAGAGCACTGATAGGTGGTCTCCTGCATGCCCCCTACTGGGGATCGAGCCTGCAACCTGGGCATGTACCCTGACAGGCACTGGAACCGTGACCTCTTGGTTCATGAGTTGATGCTCAACCACTGAGCCATACCAGCCACGCTAAACACAGTCTCTTGGAATCAGATGAGCTATGGTATTATGTCTGTGACTATCTACACACATATGGTATCATTTAATAACATTGATTTTCCTATGTTTCATCACATATATAATCATTAAAAAATACTGAATGATATTACCAAATTTTAGATGGCTCAGATACATGGCAAAGCATTATGAACCCCTAGATAACTTTCAGAATGAATTAGCTCTGATGTTACTCACGATGGAGTGTAAGCACTCAGTTCTATTTAGTTCTGTCTGAGAGCACTGCCATCAATCATTATATATATCTAAGTGAAAAATAATAACAGAGAGAAAGAGACAGAGAAATAGAAGTTGAGGGAGACTTTTTGTGAAACCCTAAGTGGGACTTCTGATTCAAATGGAAGACCATGTACATGCATTTATCTTCTCTTAAAAACCCATTATGGTGATATAAAGGGATTTTTAAAACCATGGACAGACATGCAAGATTTAAAAGAAAAAAGAGGGAATCATCTGTTAAAGACAGATTTTAATAAATCCCTGGAGTGTAGCTGAGGAAGAGGTAGCAGGAAGCAGGGTAGAAGAAACTCCAGCGGAGACAACATGAGAAAGGAGAGGCATCGGCCAAGGAAGAAGCCAATTTGCCCTCAAGAAGCTCAGAGAGCCTTAGACCTGAAAACAAAGAGCCAGTGAAACCTCTGCATCCAGCAGGGAAGACCCACGATTACAGTTGTGCAGTGTAGATAGTACCAGCGAGGACCTGAGAGGGGTGTCTTCAGAAAAAATAAAAGAGGAAAACTTTAACCATAAACATAATATAAGAAAAATCTTGAAAAAAATTTAAGACACAATAAAGGCAACTAGTTCAAAGGAGGGAGAGTGGGAAGGCAACTATAAACTCCAGAATTTAAAAAAAAAAAAGAGCTAAAATGTCATCTTAGAACTATTGACTCTGAAAAGCACAATATTTACATAGCCAAAATCATGTAAACTCTACTCATTAATTTTACTAAATATAACAAAAAAATAAATCTGTCGAGGTTGAGGGAAGGGAAGTGTGAGATGGAGATAAAGTTAAATCTCATCTATCACAGCCAAAAATCTGAATTAATAATAACTGAAGTTGATTAATCAAGAACCATGATACATACATATTTTTGAACCACTGGGAGACTAAAGCTAAACAATTCAAAATTATTGCCTCTGGGGAGTGAACAACTATAGAAAGTGATTTTATTTTTCTATTACATGCTTTTCCATAATGCTTTCTTTTTAACCACAAGAATGATGATTTTAAATTAAATGTAGTTTAAGACTCTTAGGCACATGTGTATGTGTACATGCTGCATGACTCTCTGGGTCTGAGATCAGATATGTATTAGTACATCCATCAGAAAGCCTGGAATAGAACACTCCCCATTCCTAAGCAGGTGGGGAAGAAATGCCCTCAGAAAAGGGTGGAGTAATAAGAGAAGGGAGTATTCATTTTCTTCTATAAACTTCTCTGCTGTTTTGTTCTACCACAGGCATGTGTTATTTTTGTTATTTTTTTAAGTGGGGGCATGGGAAAGATGGCAGGGAGGGGAATTGGGAGTGTAGAAGATAGTGGGCAGGAAGATGCAAAACAGATTAAAGAGAAGAGAGAAAAGGTCTGCACACCTGAGTGCCCAGAAACATATCCTGATCTGAGCACAGAAAGGGAACTTATCAAATGTTACCCTCGACCCTGCCAGGCATGAAACGCAAGCACAGTAATGACAGTGGCTAGCCTGGAGACCCACCGACTGAAATTTAATAAGTGAGTAACCAAGCCCCAGGAACAGCCAATTTTTTTCACTGAGCAGCTTATGTGGAAGTGAAAATACTAATTTCATATTTCTGCTCCAACCAGCCAACCGAAATTGCCCAGGTTTTGCTGAGATGCAGCCATGGGAGAGGCAAAATAAGCCTCACTCCCAGTGGCTGCTGCTTCTAGAAATGATTCTTCTCGCTTTATACCAAATTATTCCTGCACACCCTGATGATAGCAAAGAATATGGAGGAGATTAAATAAAGCTGGTTCCGCCCCAGCGGTGATCTGATACTTTGCCCTGAGGTCTTGCAGAGGGTAGAGCAGACAGATGGAGGCTGCAGCAGATACAGAGTATAAAGGATCGGGTGGAAAAAGGCGGGCCAGAAAAGGCATGCTCTCCCGGAAGTGACCCTTACCTTCCTCTGCCAAGCATTGCTATGCATCTAACTTAATCTTTTTTTATAAATCTCTGGTCATCAGAAGTCAACAAGGTCCCTCCCCTTGAAAAGTAGTCTGGGAACCGGTAGGAGCTGCTATCTGCATCAGCAAAGGTTCTAAATCTTCTTTACTCATCCTTCTAAAACATAAGTGTAACTCCCTGGTTAAAACCCGCTGCCCATGCCCAGCTGGTGTGGCTTGGTGGTTGAGTGTCAACCTATGAACCAGGAGGTCATGGTTCAAATTCCCAGTCAGGGCACATGCCCAGTTGCAGGCTTGATCCCCAGTAGGGGGTATGCAGGAAGCAGCCAATCACTGTTTCTCTATCATTGGTGTTTCTATCTCTCCATCTCCCTTCCTCACTCTCTAAAATAATCAATTAAAACATATTAATAAAAATGGCTGCCCATCCAGCAGGTGTGGCTCAGTTGGTTGAGCGTTGTCCCATGCACCAAGATGTCACAGGTTGAATTCCTGGTCAGGGTACCTTCACCAGGTTGCAAGCTTGATCCCCAGTAGGGGGCATGCAGGAGGCAGCCAATGGATGATTCTCATCCATGTTTCTAACTCTTTCTCCCTTTACCTTCCTCTCTCTATAAAATCAATAAAAATATTTTTAAGTGGCTGCCCATCACCAAGACATAGAGCATGAGCCAGATTTGTGTATACAGTAACAACAGCAACAGCAAACATTTAGCACTTACTGCATGCAGGGATCATTCTAGGCATCCTACATATACTAACTTAATTATACCTCCTAATAACCCTATGAGGTAGGGACTATCATTATCTCATTTTACAGATGGAAAATAAGACACAGAGAGGCTAAGTAATTTGCCCAAAGTCACTCAGCTGAAAAGTGATAGAGATGGGATTCAAAACCAAACAGTATAACTCCAGAGTCTGCCTCTCAACACCTCCAGTTGCATATTTAACAGGAATCTCAAACAATATGTCGTAGATGAACTCTTAATATCCTCCCAATCCAATCCTCTCCCTCACCGCCCCAGAAAAAAACCTTGTTTCTCCCCTAATTCTTCCTTATCTCAAATAATGACTCCATCCTCAATTGTTCGGGCCAAAACCCTGGAGGCACCCTTGACACCTCTGTTATTAGCACACCATTTCACAACCGGATCTGTCAGGAGATCCCACCTCCAAAATCCATTCAGAATTTTACTACCACTGCTCACCATCTTCACTGACCTAAGCCACCATCATCCCCCTCCTCAATTATTGCAATAGCCTCCTCATTGAATTCCCTGTCAACCTCAAACTATTCTGAACTCTAAAGTGGAAATCAAATAATGCCATGTCTATGTTCAAACCCCGCCAAGCCAAAGATCGTTCAACAGCTAACAAGTCCCTCAGCAGCCTTCCAACCCTCCTCACCTACTACTCTCCCATCTTCTGTCCAGCAAAGCCACACTAGCCCCACTGCTCTTCTTGAACACAACCAAAGTGCTCTCGTCTTGGGGCCTTTGCACCTGCTACTCTCTCTGTCCAGCACATCTTTCCCTGTTATCAACATGTCTCACTCTCTCATCTGCTCCATGTTCGGACATCATTCTTTCATCCCTGACCAGCCTACTGACATTGAAACCCCTCAACCTTGCAGCCTACTATCCACCTTCTCTGCTTTATTTTTCTCTAGAGAACCTCTCACCTAGAATAATATTTAGTGCAGAGTAGGTGCCCAGTAAACATCTCTTTTATTGATGAATAAATAGAGCACCATTTCTGGTAGCAAACTCCATGTTTCTTAGGATGTCAATAGGTGCTATTTTTTAAAATTCAACCAAATTCTGCACATTGCTTCACTCCAGTGACACAGAGATCCTTTACTGATGTCAGTGTATAGCATTTCCTAAATTTGTTTGACCTCAACACTCTTTTGTGAGATTAGTGTTTCTTGGAAAATTCTAGCCTAAAAAGATTCAGGGGGGACCAGCTAGAGTAAGAAAGTAAGAGGGAAAGAATTCTAGAGGAAAGGCAAAGATATTTCCATTTACATGCCCACCCCAGCTCTTTGACAATAATTCCTAGAGTGCTGCATGGATCCTGAAGATTTCACCAGAACAGGGGCTAGGTTTGATTAGTGATGTCTGCACAGTGCACAGCGGGAGGGGATGGCATCACAGGTGTTTGCTTTTCCTGCTCAGGGTATTTCTGACAAATCCAGAAGGAACAGTGAAATGGGATTTCCTATTTCTTCTTCTCTGGACTTTATTTTCAAAAGAAATTTCCTGCAAGGACAAGAAATATGAAGAAGGAAGATTTAATAAAATTTCACAGATTCCCAACACCAGGCTTCTGAAAGTTGCTTTGTCTTGCTAATCATTGGAGTAAAGCATTCTCTTTAAAGAAGTCACGGGAAACATGTAGAGATACAGAGTTGAGGAGAAAAACAGCACCCAGTGTTTACTATCAGCCTCACCATCAGTTACCCTCCATAGAAGAAAGCACCCCCTTCCCCCCGCCCTGTGAAAGACAGAAGCCAGGTGTTTCAGAGACTCCAAAGGAAGAATCCCCACTAGGATTTTGCTGATCACAATAGAAGCCCATGCAGTGCACAGTTCAGAATAAGAAAACTTGATTTCTTTTCAATATGAGCCTCAGCTCTGTAATTCAGTGTAGCAGGAAAAACAGGCCCCATGCAGACTCGAAAATGCATCACACTCACTTGGTCACAGACTGATCGGACCAAACCATCATTCTGTTAGGCCAGCAATTTAGACCTCCCCACACAGGGCAGTTATCGCTCAGCCCCAGGCCCCTTGCAAGCCTACCTGGAGACCAGCACACAAACTGCATGTGGATTAAAATCTCCGGTGGGTAGGGGATGCCTGGGGCGGGGGGGGGGGAGGGTCAGTGGGCAGGAGGGGGGGGGAGAGCCATATGTACTACTATTTGTAAAAAATAAAATAAAATAAAATTTAAATAAAACCTCCGGAGGGGAAAGTAAAACTCCTCCAAATCAATAAGCAAGAGACAACTCATTGAAAAACAGGGAAAAGACATGAAGAGGCCAATTTCATGAAACCAGATCCAAGTTTCTAATAACCCCAGGAAGAAATTCAAAATCACTGGGAATAAGGTAAATGCAAATCCCTTCTCCTGGTGAACTTGCACCCATCCTCCAGGTCTGAGCTGAAATGTATCTTCCCCTGGGGTGCTATTTTCTTCATAGTTCTCATCACCAGCTATGATGGATTGATCTGGGTTTCATTTCTGTCTTCTCTGCTAGCCCGTGTGCTCTATGAGGGAGCAACAATGTCTGATTTATTTACCACTATGTCCCCAAGACTTAGAAGAGTGTCTGGCAATAGTAGGTGCTTAACAAATAATTGTTTGATGAATAAGTGAATGAATGAATAAATAAATGAATGAACGAACGAATGAACAAAGCACATTTAGTTCTTTGCAGCAGCCCTGGAATGGGATTTCACATTCGTGTTTACCTCACTGAGACAAATTGATCTCCCCTTGGAAAGTGCACTGGCCAGAAGGATACATGGGGCTGCCTTCCACTCACCCAATCAGATTAAAAGAGTGAGAGGAACAAGGGCTGTTCCAAGCCCCACACACCTACCTAGAGATAAATGCAAGGGGATTGTCTAACACCTTTCCACAGGAGTATCACTGGGGAGCCTGCTGATTTAATGTTCCTAAAAGATGTTGTGAAGAATGCTACCAATGTGTAAATTCTCCCAAAACTTAAGCCTTTAAATTCTACTGTGCAGGGACTGTCAGAAAGCAATATTTTGTGAGCTACGGATTCCAATAAAATTCACTGTGAGATGATAAAGCCTTCCTCGGTAGCCTAAGGGCTGATATATGAATAATCTGCCAGCATTATGCCGTGTCACTTAAATATTCCTTTGGAGATTTGTCAGAAGAAATTTTAAGTAAAATTAAAGTTCACATGGAAATGAAAAATTAGGTTATGATCAAATCTATAATCTCATATTGGATTTTTTTTAAACTGTAGAGAAAAGTCCCTTTTAAGTTTTCCTGTTTTGTATTTATGGATCCAAACTGAGCTATCCCCACTGTGCTTTATTTAAAAGGCTTATATGCAGGGTTGGGGCCTCCTGCCCCGCCCCCCTTATTTAGATGCTGAACTTAGCTCAAGGGAAAAAACAGCATCTCAGTTTCTATGAGCAATCCAATTTTAATCATTTTTGCTTTATTGGAATTTTCATAGGAGTCCAGGTACTCCTATGAAATTCAGAATTAATTTAAGTCATAAACAAAATAAAAATGGAAAGAAATGGAGTGAAAGATAATTCAATACCTATAAGGCATGGCTCCTTTTTCCTAAAATATGCACCATGGTGTGGGGTAAGGGAGGGGACTAAGGCATTGTTTGGAACCAAATCCCTCAAAGTCAGAAGCATGTCTAAAGTTTATCTAAAACACCAGTGTCTGTGACTCCCACAAACAGCTTTTCTTCAGGTTTCAGAATGTTCCCTGTCACTTATCAAACTGAAAGAAGCAGCTGTGATGGAGAGAGAGGTGACAGCAAGCTGAAGTCTAGCAGCCCCTGGAGAGAGACATAGCTTGACCATGGAAATGAAATGCACACTCCAAAAGACTAGCATTTACCACAGACTGAGCCCTGTCTACATGTAATCCTCTGCCAATGTGGCTCACATTCTACAGCCTGACAGCAAACCCCAGGGAGAGCAAGAATGACATCCAATGTGCCCGGTGCTGTAGGATATATCAACACCATGATGCTTGTACTAATGAAGCATCCTCTCTAGTCTAGACCAGCAGTGTTTCTGAATCTAAACTTAAGACAATTTTTTTTCTGAATCAAAAATAATAAAGATTATTTTCTAACTTGAAATTTTCTACATCGGCCAAAAGGACACTTCAAAAAAGCACACAGAGAGAATAATATATATATATGGCCAAAAGAAGATGGGAAAGAAGAAATGGAACAAAGGACAGAGGCTACAAATAGAAAATAAAAACCAAGATAGTAGACTTAAACCCAACCACATCAGTAATTACATTAACTGTAAATGGCCTAAAACTCCATGTAAAAGGCACAGATTGATAGTTTGAACTAAAAAGCAAGATTAAACCATATGTTATTTATAAGAAACATAAGCAAGAGAGAGAAAAAATGATGTGCAAGATGGAAGCCAGAGTTATTTTGTAACATCCCATCACTTTTTCCATATTCTATTCATTAAAAGTGATGTACCCAAGTGGAGGGTATTACACAAGGGTATGAACATCAAGAAGCAGAGACATCCCTGGCTGGATGCTCAGATCGTTGGATCATTGTCCCATACATCAAAAGGGTTTTGGGTTCAATTCCCAGTCAGGGCACGTAATGGGAGGCAGACAATCGATGTTTCTCTCTCACATAGATAGCTCTCTCTCTCTCTCTCTCTTTCTCTCTCTCCCTCTCTCCTCTCTCTCTTCTTCTCTCTTCCTCTCTCTCTAAAGTCAATAAAAACATATTTTACAAAAAGAAGCAGAGATGATTGGAAGCCACTTTAGAGGTTATCTACCATAGACAAATCTAACAAGAATAATCAAGGAAGAGAGAAAAAAACACAAATTACCAATATCAAAAATTAAGGGGGAAATATCAGTACAGATCATATAGATACTAAAAAAATATAATGAGATAAAATGAACAACATTGTGTCAATAAATTCAACAACCTAGATAGAATGGATAAATTCCTTGAAATACGCAAATACCAAAATTGAAAAACAGAAGAATTAGAAAATATGAATAACCCTATAGCTACTAAACAAATTGAATTCATAATTTAATATTTTCCACAAAGAAAAGCCCAGTCCCAGATGTCTTCACTGGTAAATTCTATCAAACATTTAAAAAAGAAAGTTTGAGATATCTTTGAGGGACTATGTCCCTGGTGGCCTCTGTAATATTGGTCTCCTTGTTCTTCACAAGAAGAGCAAGAGACAGCTTGCTCCCTTCCTGTTGAACAAGTCTGCATCTATTTTAGAACAAGTCTGCATCTATTATTTCAGAATATAATAGAGAGAAACTCTTCCAACTCACTTTATGAGGCCGGGTACACACAAACAAACAAAAAAATCACATACCAATATTCTTCATGAATATTGATGCAAAAATTCCAAATAAAATATTTGCAAATTAAATCCAGTATTGTATATAAAGGATAATACAACAAGACCAAATGAGGTTTATCTCAGGAATGCAAAATTGGTTCAACATTCAAAAAGCAATTAGTGTAATTCATCACATTCAAAAAAACTAAGAAAAAGCATATAATTGCTTTCAATGGACGCAGGAAAAACATTTGACAAAATTTAACAACCATTCATGATTATTTTTAAAAACCCTCATCTAACTAGAAATGGAAGGAAACTTCTTCAATCCAATAAAAAGCACCTATTAGAAAACCTCTAGCTATCATTTAATGGTGAAACAATAAATGTTTTCCCTTATGATCAGGAATAAGGCAAAAATGTCCACTATCACCATTTCTATTCAACATTTTACTAGAAGTCCTAGTTAGTTCTATACAGTAAGAAAAATAAATGAAATCATAAATCTCACTGGAAAAGAAGTAAAACTGTCATTATTTGCAATTACATGATTGTGTACACAGAAAAACCTATGAAAGCTACAGAAAGCTAACCAGAATTAATGAGTTTAGCAATATTTCTAGATACAAAGTTAATATGTAGAAGTCAAAATTTTATATACTAGCAATAAACAATTGGAAAATAAAATTTTTAAATATATTTTTAAAATTGTATCAAAAGACATCAAATAACTAGGAATAAATCTGAAAGAAAGATTTACAAGACCTCTATACTGAAAATTACTTAAAAACACAAATAATTTGGTTTAAGAGGAAGAATACAAAGTCTTTACAATATAGTAGCACCTGATAGAGTTTATTCTTAACATAGTCATAAAGATGAGAAAGAATCAAGAGGGGATAACTTTATCACATTGTAACTGAACTATTACTTAATGTTAAGTCTGTGTATCAGCTATAATCAGCATCTGGTCCACCTAAAAGCTCCTTGCTTGCAACCAGCAATATTCTGTCCCAAAGTGAGAAACAGTAGCCACAAGTCTAAATTCCTCCCTTGAACTCTGAGCTCCCTGAAGACCAGGGGATGTGTGTTATTGATTTCACATCAGCCCTGAAACCAAGCATAATATCTGGCTGAAAGCATTAACATATTTTCTCATTAAATAGACTAACTGAGTATTGGATATGTAAACATCTCTCAAGTAGAAACTGGGATGCGGCAAAGATATAGACTTATAAAACAGGAAGGGAAGCTGTCTCTTGCTTGTCTCTCAAAGAACTAAGAGACCAATGTTACAGAGGCCACCAGGGACATAGTCCCTCAAAGGTATCTCAAACTTGGGTAAAGATGCTGTGTGTTGTTTTTTGGTTTTTGGTTTTTGGGGTGTGTGTGTGTGTGTGTGTGTGTGTGTGTGTGTGTGTGTTTTACTGATTAAAATGAAATCTTTATTACATACCAAATTTCCACATAGATTTGGGTTTATGAAGTTTCTTTCACTTTTTTATGTACCACTGCTACACTTTTAATTAGGCATCATTAATATGTATTAGTACATGGTAGAGGTAGGTTCTCCCTCATTATTTTTCTTTTTTTCTTTTTTATTGATTAAGGTATTACATATGTGTCCTTATGCCCCATTGCCCCCCGACCCCACCCCGCTCATACCCTCACCTCCCCCCCCCCCCAGGTGTCTGTGTCCATTGGTTATGCTTATATGCATGTATACAAGTCCTGGGTTGCGGGCTCAATCCCCAGTGGCAGGTGTGCAGGAGGTAGCCAATCAATGATTCCCTCATCATTGATGTTTCTATCTCTCTATCCCTCTCCCTTCCTCTCTCTGAAATCAATAAAAATATTTTTAATTACCCCCAAAAAAGTGAAGGAAATGGAAAGCAGAACCATGCTAGAGGCTCAAAGTGAATTCAAGTCAAAGGTGAAAGGCTCGATTAGGAGGAGAGTCTTAAGCAAGAGTGCTTGGCCCTGCAGCACTTTGGAATCATTTGAGAGCTTTTCAAATCCCAGGGCCTGAGCTCCACACCCCAGACGAATAGCTTCAGAACCTCTGGGGATGGAACATGGACATCAGCATTTTTATTAAGTTAGGTAAAATGTCTATAACATGGAAGCCACCATTTTAGAGTGTACAAGCAATTCAGTATCATTTGGTATACTGACACTCTATATGATTCCAAAACATCTCCACATGCCCACAGGAAAAAACCTCACAGTCATTAAGCAGTCACACCCCATTCCACCTTCCCTTCAGCTCCTATAAACCACTAAGCTGCTCTCTGTCTCAATGAATTTGCCCACACTGACTATTTCATGAGTGGAATCATATCATATACAATATGCACAATAACCAAAAGGTGGAAACAACCCAAATGTCCATCAACAGGTGAAAGGATAAACAAAACGTTGTCTATCCACATGATGAAATATTATCCAGCCTTAAAAAGGGATGAAGCACCAGTGCAGCCTATAACCCGGATGAACCTTGAAAAACACTACACCAAGTGAAAGAGACATCAGGATTTTTAATCTCCCAGGGGATTCCAAGGTGCAGCCAAAGTTGGGACCCACTGGTTTAAGCAAGGACATGGTTCAGGCTGAACTACGGAAGGCAGTCAGGGGACGGATGGACATTTCATTGAGGATGACCATTTGTGGGTGCCCAGCAGCTGAGCAACCCCAGTCTCAGAGCATAGGGACACTTTTTAGCTCCTCTTGACCCTCAGCCAGTTGAAATGTTTCATGGGTGCTCCAGGAGGCCAAGGAAGCCAGTGAAAGGTCACTTGGGAAGAAAAACAGTGCTATTTTCCCTTGAGGTACAAAGAGGTCAGCCTTGATCCCAGCCATGACCCAACCTAACTTTCCAAATTCCTTCTGAAACTTCACTTGCCATTTCTAACAAACCCCAAGTGCTGCCCCAAGGTCAAAGTGGGACACCCCAGAGTCCATTTAAGAGGAATGAGCTTTCTAAAACAACTCTGGTGTGCTTAGCCAACTAGAATCACCCCGGCTTCCCTTCCCAACTAGGGGAAGTGACAGTGTCCGCTCCCAGAGTCCATTGTCATCAGGTTTCAAGGGAAAATATGGTCGTGTCACCCACAGGGAAAGCACATCACAGCCCACACTGGACCTGCGGCTCAATAACAGGGACGAGCGTTAGTGCAGACTTTCCATGGCGATACTAAACCAGAGAAAATCAGCAGCGAGGCTCCCAGCAACATTTCTGCCAAATGATTTCGGGGAAAACCAATGGAGACGCCCCTTAACATTGCTTTCTCTGCACAAGGGGTTCGGATGGCAATGCCAAATGTGCTTATTGCTGGGGCCTTGCAAATCAAAGCAAGGTGAGCGCTGACTGTCCCTCCACCACAGGCCAGAAGTGGATTTAGACAAAAATAATAACATTGGCGCAAATCTGAATGGATGTAACGCCCCCACAGCCATCCAGGTGATTTTAATATGCTTTCTTGGTGGCATTCCGTATTTCTCACAAAAGCAAATGAACATCCCTCTGCAATGAATTAAAACAAAGAATTAATAAGTTCAGGGCATGGGTGGGGGTGGGGTTGCTGTTTTTACAAGAACATACTGCAAATGGCATTTCGAAGTCTAGACAGCTTCATCAGAAACGCCAGCAGGCCTGCTCACAGAGACCTCAAGTAATCTCAGGCTGGAGGACCCACTTGGCAGTTTGACTCAAGCTTTTTGTCCCCACCTCCCCTCCCCAGACCTCCAGCCCACCCAACCCACATTCAATGGCCAAGTCCTGTTGAATTTACCTCCTAAATCTCTCTGGAATCCATTCACTGCTCTGCCACACCTCTGACACCATTGCAAACCGCTTGTTTGACTACATACATGTTTACTGAGCATGGAATATCTCCTTGCATCCTTACAGCAGCCCTGTATTTCACTGCTGGGTGGTTAAGTGGGATGCCCCGGTGACGCAGCTAATGTGAGGTTCCAACACCTTAACACGAGACCTACAGGGCCCAACACCTCCCTTCTCCAGCCTCCTGCCTGATACTTGCACTTGTCTTCTAGGCTCCAGCCACACCAACCTCTTTGAAGTCCCTCAAATTTACTACATTCCTTTCTACCTCAGGGCCTTCACATGTGCTGTTCTTCACCCCCAAATGCTGTTCTGACACTTCTTCAGTGCCATTTCATCAAGGAAGACTTTATTTTTTATATAAGTTGAAGTATAATGCACATACCTGACAATTTACCCATTTAAGGTGCACAATTCAATGGTTTTCAGTATATGCACAGAGTTGGGTAATCATCACCATAATCAATTTTAGTACATAGTTATCACCCACCCCACCCCACCCCCACCCCCAAAAAAACAACCTGTCCACTAGCAGGCACTTCCCATTTTCCTCCACACAGGGCCTGGCAATGACTAATCTTTCTGTCCCTATAGACTTGCCTATTACGGACATTACATATAAATAGAACCATACATGTGGCCTTTTGTACTGGCTTCTTTCACTCAGCATAATGGTTTTAAGGTTCTTCCATGTTGTAGTATGTATCAATGGCTCATTCCTTTTTATGGAATAAGTAATATTCCATCATATGGACAGACCACATTCTACTTACCCATTCCTCAGTGGTACACATTTGGGTTCTTTGCACTTTTTGACTATTAGGAATAGTGCTAATACATGTACCTACACGTTTTGTGCAGACACATTTTCATTCCTCTTGGGGAGATACCTAAGAGTGGAATTTCTGGATCATATGATAACTCTATATTTAACCTTGTGAGGAGCTGCCAGACTGTCTAAGGAAGACTTTCCCAGCCCTCTGAGACTGAGGCTCCCTCTCCTCATTTGTGTATTTTCTTCACATCCTGTACTCTTCCACAGCAGTTGTGACAAACATATAATAACCTGGATAACTCTCCACTTGATTCCCATAACCCCCTCTAGACCATCAGTGTCCAATACTAATATGATGCACTCACATATTCACTTTTACATTTTGCAGTAGTCACATTTTTTAAAAGGCAAAACAAACATGGGGAGGTAATTTTAAGAATATAATTTATTTAACCAAATATATCAGCATGCATTCTTTTTTAAATATTAATGAAACACTTTACATTCTTTTTATTGATGAGAGAGAGAGAGAGAGAGAGAGAGAGAGATTGATTGACTTGCTGTTCAACTTATTTTTGCTTTCATTGGTTGCTGCTTGTATGTGCTCTTAGCGTATTGAGACAACACTTCAACTGACTGAGCTACCTGGTCAAGGCCCATTCTTTTTTATATTAAGTCTTCAAAATCCAGTGGGTACTATACACTTCCAGCATATCTCAATTCATACTCACCACAGTGCACACACTCAGTAACTACCTGTGGCTAGTGGCTACCTTACTGGGAGGTGCAGCTCTAAACTTCTCACTCCCTGAGGGCAGGAACCCTGCCTGCTTTTGCCCATTGTTGTATTCTCAGCTCCTGGTGCAGTGCCCAGGACATAACAGGCATCCCATGAATATTTTCTGAAAACAAGCTCCACTCCTCCAAAAATAATTTCAAAAACTGAACTTTCACATACATCCACCTGGTTTTTCCAGCAACTTGAATTTGTTAAGAAAAGGGAATGAAATATGGGACTGCTAGGTGCAATACTGTGGGTTACAAGGGCCTTCCACTGTTCAGGCATTTAATGTCTTTGTTGATGACAGAACCAATTTAACACAAAGAGCCTTTTAAAATGTGACTGTGTTGCCGGGCTAGTGTGGCTCAATGGTTGAGCATCGACCCATGAACCAGGAGGTCATGTTTTGATTCCCCATCAGGGCACATGCCTGGGTTTCACGCTTGACCCCCAATAGGGGGCGTGCAGGAGGCAGCCGATCAATGATTCTCTCTCATTATTGATGTTTCTATCTCTCTCTCCCTTTCCCTTCCTCTCTGAACTCAATCAAAAATAATAATAATAAAATAAAATGTGACTGTGTTTTATTTTACAATGTATGATCCACTTTGAAAGGGCAGAGTGGCTGTCTGGAGAAGCCTATTTAATTTCCACCCCTTATTTAGAAGGTTGGTTAATGCTATTATAAAGGGAAGTAGCTTCAACAAGTGGGTGTGCACACGCCACACACACACACACACACACACACGCACACAGCTCATGGGGCAAATAAATCTAATAGCAGCTTCCTAACAACCAGCCTTCTTTGTGGTGAGGAAACAATTACCAGCATGTGAAAGCCTATATATATTCAAGCATTCTCACTCCCTGCAAAATTCAAATCTACAATTGATTTACTTCCTGGGCTCTTGAAACCAACTTTGTCAAAATTATTCAGGAATGAATTGAGGCCAAGCATTACCCCTTGGGGACTCAGGACAAGGCAAATCAGCCATAGTCAGTGCAGAGTTAGCCACACACGATCATACCCAGACCTATGAAATAGGGGTCCCCTGCTATGGTCCCTCCCCAGCCAGGTCCCCCTTGCCTGGGCTGCAGCCAGGAGTATTCAGAAACAGGTGCATTAAGCATATATTTCTTAAATGTAATTGGTGGTTAGGGGGTTATAGTTGGTTACGGTGCACTGATGGACCCAATCCTTCACATGCGCTATATCCATGCCATTTGCCATATGACTTTGCTGTTCTTCCCACTAAAGAGTCAGAGTATATCTCCCTAGTCCTTGATGATGGGTTTAGTCATGTGTCTTGCTTTGCCAATGGAATATTGGCCTGTGCTATATGACCAAAAGCTCGAAGAGTAGATGCTCAATCCTTCTTGCTCCCATATGCTTATGCCATCACAACTACCCAGGCTAGCCTGCTGGTCCCAGGAGAAGATAAGAGACACTAGGAGCATAACAGAGCTTCCCGGATGTGCCCACCCTAGATCAACCAACCATCAGCTGACCTGCAGATCCAAAATGGCTGTTAAAAAAAATGGCTGTCGTATTAAGCCACTGGTTTGGAATGACATGTTACACAGCACTATTGTGACAATAGGTAACTGACAAAGGGTCACTGTCCCTTTCTCTGCTGCTTCAACGAAATTTGAACAAACAGCCATCTTAACAAAGTGAATTGCAGAGCTAGTTTGGCCCTGACACCATCAGGTACCTACACAGACTGGTTATTTCTTCCTTCTTCCTTGTTAACAACAGAACTCCTATTTTACTCTGGTACTTGGCTGCCTTGTTTCTTAGGAAGTGTTGGCTCAGCCCCAGGGAATACATCATGATTGGTTTAAGCAGGGTTTGGAAAACAACAGCCCAAGGGCCAAATCTGGCCCACTGACTGTTTTTGTTAATAAGCTTTTATTGGAACAAAGTCATGCCCATTGGTTTATGCATTGTCTATGGCTACTTTCATGCCCCAACGGCAGAGTTGAATAGTTGCAACACAGGTTGTCTGGACCAAAAAGCCTAAAATATTACCTTTTTTTACAGAAAAAGTTTGCTGTTCCCTAGTCTAAGGCTTGTATTCTAAACTAACCCTTCTAATCAAACCTCTCCTTGCTTGTAATTCACTTAGGACTAGTCCTGATATTCCATTCTGACCATTCTATTGAGGGACACCCACTCCCTGTCAGCCCAGGGCTGATGTGACTGGGGTGTTGGAAGTCTGCTGGGATTTTCTGGGAGAGACTTTAATGTAGAAATATGCAGAGACACTGTGCCCCTTCCTTCTTGCCTTTGGGTGTTGCCATGTGAGGACCTCATATTTGGATTGCAGCAGCCTCTGTGACCACGAGGAGAAAGGCAACATCATGGAAAGGTTGAACAAACAACTTGTTGCCTCAAGCTATTCGTTCAGCAAAACCTGGAATCAGCTATCTCTAGTCTTAATAAGTGAGACTATCATAAACCCCCATTGTTCAAAATGAGTGGCCAGTCACTGGCTGGCTGGCTCTGCTAGAGGCAGCTCCCCCATGTCCTACTTGACCCCAAAGCCTGGATCCTGTGCAAGGGAACAAAGCAGGGACCCACCGCCACAGTTTAGACAAAGTGACCCACCACCAATACATGAACTTGGCCAGATAGAGTTAGCCTTCTCCTCATTCTGGCCAACCAGATCACAGAAACATGCAGAAAAACAGGGAAGCTCCTGCCCCAGCTCATCCCTGAAGGGACAGAAGTGATGCTGGCACTTCCTTCCTCTATGGGACAAACAGGGGAGACTGGGGACAGGGCCATGCACAAGACCCACAGCAATGGATGTGGTGCTTCTGGAGCTTTCGTCTGTGGACCAGTAGAAACTGCATTTCTAGACACTGGGTTTAAGAATGGAACTTGAGTTATGTCTACAAGCGTTCTCCTTCCCTCCAAACCAGAGGGAATCCATTTTATTCCACCACATCCAGGTGTAAGAAATGTCACATTCCTATTCCTGGAACACCAGTTAAATCCGCTGCCAGCCCCATATGCCTGGCAGGTGGAGAATTCGATCTTGTCCTTATCGGGGCTTCTTTCTCTTCTCCATGAGCTTACACGAGAACTCTGGGCTCACTTATCATTGGAAAGCCAGTCAGGAACTAGTCCCTAGAGGTCGTCATTATTGCAGCTGCTCCCAATCTGTTAACCTTTGCGGGCCGTCTGCTACAGAAGACCCTCGTGTGATCATTCCATTGCCACTGGCCACAGGCTCGGCCACAAGACGTCAGGTAACAGGTCTCCCTTATACCTGGAAACTCCAAAAAGCCTTCTCTTAATCTCAGCTTCCTCTGAGGTCAAACCACCCCACTTTCTCACCTCTAAGCACAGGTGCCAGCTCCTGCCATCATCCAAACCTTGGCGATGACCCAGCTAAACCCTCCTCAACAGGCCTCAGACACCAAAGCTCTTCCCTTTCCCTTTTAAGGGAGACAATGCAGGGGTGTCTTCAGAAGCTCAATGGTGGCCGCTCCTTTAAGAGGCTGAGAGTGGGTACTACACTCTCTTGTTCTAGTGCTGTGTCTGGTGCGTGCATGGTAGGCGCTGTTAAGGCCAGCACATAGTTGTTATTAGTGTCTACTGACCTGAACTCTTGGGGTTAAAGCTATTAGCAGAAACATGCCAAGCAACAGAATGGAAAACCAATCAAAGGAAAAAAAATTCAAGCAACCATGGCTTTGAGCTCTGAACACAAAGGCATCAGCCCAAGTTTGGGCAATTTTAATACAATAGCCATTTGCCTCCAAACAAACTGGCATCAGCTCTGGAAGCCTCCCTCTGCCTCTTAAAAGAGAGCCAGTTCCTCTTTCATTAAGTGTGAAGCATTCCTTCCCGGTTACAAAGGAGCCGTATCCACTCCACTGCCGCCAGCCAAGGACTGCTGCCAGCCAAGGGCTGCCGCCGGGTGCTTAGAGTTTGATAGTTAAGTAGTAGGTTTTATAAGGAAAACAAAATAACATCCACATCAATCTGTAACTACTACCACTTTCCAGAGAGCAGATCCCATCTGCGGAATCCTTTGTATGTCGAGTATTGACATGGGCTCAACTACACACCTTTGGAATTGGTTGCAGAGGAGTAAAGGGACTCTGCAAGATAAAGGGTCAAGAATCAGAATTCCCAGAGCAATCCAGGAGGGAGGAGCTAATTAGAAAACGGATTGGTGAAGCAAAGTTAGAGATGTCAAGGAATTGGCCAAAATCAGGTGTGGAGTGATGTGACCCTCTCCATGGCCCCAAATCTCAACGAGTCAACAAAATCCATCAATGCTCATTGTGAATGGTTTATGCTTGTGGAAATCAAAGCAGAGGCCATGTTTCTAGTCATCAGAGTGTGGGAAAGAGGCAGCAGATATAGATGAAAGTGCCCAGGAGGTTGTGGTGATTCTGGGGTTGAGCCTCCACCCCAGTCTCAGCAGAACTTCAGACACCCATGGATCATGAAATCTGTGGGCTTGGGGGCATTGCCTCCCAAATAGATGCCACCAGAGTATCTTCCAATTCCACCACTTCCTGCTGGGGCTGTGAACAAGTTACTTAAACTCCTCTAAGACCTCAGTTCCTTATCTCTAAAGCAGAAGTCATTTCATCTACCCATAAAGAAGTTTCTGTGAGAGTAACAGGAGACGATGAGAATAAAGATATTTGGCACATGCGGAAAATATGATGAGCTCACCATAAACATGAGCCATCATCACCATGACTCTGGACTTCAGAAGAAAGAGGGTTCCCTACAAATGCAATGGGCCCCAAACCAAGCCAAACAGCAGAATCCCTCGGGAAATCCAAGCCCTACCTCAGATCTTCTGAGTCAGAATCACTGAAGGCAAGGCCTAAGAATCTGTATTTTTAAGTCCATCAGAAATGATCAATAGAAAAAAATATATATACACAGACAACAGTGTGGTGATAGCCAGAGGGAAAGGGGGTGGGGACTAAGTGGAGGTGGGCAAAAGGGGGGGGACGAAATGGGGACAGAAAGATACTTTGGGGTGGTGGGTGCACGATGCAGTGTGCAGATGATGTTTTATTGAGTTGTACACTTGAAACCTATATGGTTTTGCAAACCAATATCACCCCAATAAATTTAATTTAAAAATGCTAAAAGGATTTCAACTTGGGTTCTTTTTTTTAAACATTTCAATGGTATTTGATATAGTCACAGCTATGTAAAACCATTACTACAGTCTATTTTTAGAACATTTTACCACCTCAAACAAAAATCTCATACCCTCCTCCTACTCCCTCACCAGCCCTAGACAACCACTAATTTCTGTCTCCATAGATTTCCCTGTTATTGACTAAATCATATAATATGTGACTTTTTGTGCCTGGCTTCTTTCACTCAGCATCATGTTTTCAAGGTTCATCCATGTTGTAGCAGGTATCAGAAGTTCATGCCTTTTTATATCCATTCTGTGGGTCAACCACACTTTGTTTATCTGTTCATCTGTTGATGGATATGTGGGTTATTTTGGCTTTTGCTGTTATGAACGATGCTACTATAAACATACAAATATAAGTTTTTGTGTGGATCTATGTTTTTATTTCTGAGCCAGAAATTCATGCACTGGGGGGGGGGGGGCGTCCATCAGCCTAGCCTGTGCCCTCTCGCAGTCCAGGAGCCCTTGGGGGATGTCCAACTGATGGCTTAGGCCTGCTCCCCAGCAGTTGGGCATCCTTAGCGCTATCGTGGTGGCGGGAGAGGCTCCCACCACCGCCGCTGCGCTCACCAGCTGTGAGCCTGGCTTCTGGCTGAGCCGGCATTCCCCCTGTAGAAGTGCACTTACCACCAGGGGGCAGCTCCTGCATTGAGCGTCTGCCCCCTGGTGGTCAGTGCATGTCATAGTGACTGTTTGCATATTAGCCTTTTATTATATAGGATAGATGTATCTCCAAGGAAAATAGTATACAAATGGCCAATAAGTACATGAAAAGATGCTCAACATCATTACCCATTGGAGAAATGCAAATCAAAACCACAATGAGCCCTGGCCAGTGTGGCTCAGTTGGTTGAGTGTCATCCTGTGCACTGAACGGTTGCTGGTTCAATTCCTGGTCAGGGCACATGTCTGAGTTGTGGGCTCAATCCCTTGTAGGGGGTATGTAGGAGGTGGCCGATCGTGTTCCACTCTCATATCAATGTTTCCCTTTCTCTCTCCCTCTCCCTCTCTCTCTAAAAATCAATTAAAAATCTTAAAAAAGAAAAAACACAACACAATGAGCTACCACTTCACATCCATAGGGTAATTATAATTAAAAAAAAAAAAAGACAGACAATAACCGATGTTGGTGAGAATGTGGAGAAATTGGAATCCTCATACACTGCTACTGGGAATGTAAAATGGTACAGCCAGTTTGGAAAATAGTCTGGCAGTTCCTCAAACATTTCAATATAGAGTTACCATATGACACAGCAATTTCATTCCTCGGTATAGACCAACTTGGGCTCTTTTAATCAGTAGAAAATGAACTATCAGTACTTGGCAAGAAGAAAGAGAAAGGGGAGTTGCAAACACAGCCTTCACAACAGGCGCTCATTGCTATTTGCCTTTCCCAGTGAGAACACCTCACTTTGATGAACGATTCTCAGGTTGGAGACACAAGTCTTCATAAATCGTGGCCCCTCGATGACTTCATCAGCTGCCCACGCAAGAAACGATGCTCTGTTCCAACCCTGGAGGAGGACATTCTGGATTGGACCTGGTGAGCGTGGACTTTATGAAAGATGGAGGGAATTTTCAAGGGTAATGCTGACTACAGAATTTTTTTTGCTTTAAACCACTGACTTTAGAACCTCCTTTTATTGGTTCTAAGTAAATTTCCAGTTCAATATATTCTAGAGATGATTTGCTGAGAAATAAATCTCTCTCAAAAAAAATGCTAAGAATATAGGCATAGTTCCACCCCAGAGTTAACACAAATTGCATTTGTATATATGAAACACAATACATTTTCACGTGTAATGAAAAAAAAAGCGTCCTTTAGTCTTATATAGGCTGCAGGATGAGGTCTATCAAGGCACTTGCCCTGTGTTAGGGTAGAGTCACCTCTAATGGTTTCATTTCACAACCATCTTTTTAACCTCCTATCCTGGCAAGTTCTAGGCACACAGTGGTTCCATGCGTGTATGTTGACTCCAGAAACTGTATCTCCAAGACACTGTGGCCAAATTCTCCAGTCTCACTGTGATTTCTCCATCTCAACTCAAACCCTCTCTGTGTCCCTTGTTGCAGAACTCGTTTATATGGACATAGGAATTGTGCTGGAGGCCTGTGTTATACGCAAGGTTTTAGCAAATCCATTTAGAAAGTTCTGTGCTTTGGTATTTCACTTGTGTCACTGCTCTTGCCCCAAGGAGCAGGTCTAACTAGCAAATCTCATTATGTGTGTGCACACACGTGTGTACACACCCCTCCCCTTGGCCAACACTCTGAAAGGCTCATCTTGGTGGCCCTCATGTTCATATGACAGCAGTTCAAATTCAGGTGATCAGGCTTCGTGCCAATCATTTTGATCTGCAAATCATTCCTCTTAAGGACTGAATGGTTTAATGCTTTGTGAATATAACATACCTGTAGAAATGTATATGCTCAGAAGGCGACTCAACATATTT
>NW_005871120.1:2995275-3129375 GCF_000147115.1 Myotis lucifugus
ACTGGGGACAATTCTGTCTTCCAGGGAACATTTAGCAAAGTCTGGAGATATTTTAAGTTGTGAGAACTTTGGGGGAAGTGTGTTACCGGCAGCTACTAGGTCAGGGGTGGGCAAACTTTTTGACTCGAGGGCCACAATGGGTTCTTAAACTGGACCGGAGGGCCGGAACAAAAGCATGGATGGAGTGTTTGTGTGAACTAATATAAATTCAAAGTAAACATCATTACATAAAAGGGTACGGTCTTTTTTTTTTTTAGTTTAATTCATTTCAAACGGGCCGGATCCGGCCCGCGGGCCGTAGTTTGCCCACGGCTGTACTAGGTAGACTCCGGAGATGCTGCTAACCATCCTCCAGTGCCCAGGGCAACCCCACAACAAGGAAATACCCAACTTAAAATGTCAACAGCGTCTCAGCTGAGAAACCCTGATGCAAAGAGAATCACACACTACCTACACTTTTGTGCTTGTGATCAATTTTAACCCTGTGATCTGATCACTTACTAGGAAGCAGAAATGTCATTTGGAATCCCAAACAAAGAAGATCCAGTGCTACCCACACAAGCCAGTGTCTTTAGAGCTGAGATTTTGATTTCAATTCTTTCTGTCTCTTTTTCAAGTGATTTTTCCTAAAATGGCATCCCTTGGGCTCAAGGCCCTAAGATTTCTACAAAGCTGAAGTTAGCATGGGAATTCTGCACACGCCCACACAGGTACACACTGTCGCTTACATGCAGACATCCACCCACAGACACACACACACCCAGACACACGGAAGATGGAGAACAAACTTCATAACAGCAATTTTCTTTTAGTTGAACTGGGAAAAAATATGATCTAATTATGCCCTTAGTTGGGAATCTGTCGCATTAAATCCAACTGGGTGTGTTTGCATGATTGAGGTGTTTAATTTGGGGGGACCACGAAGCAGAAGTGTTGGCTGTACTTTAACGTAATTAGTACAGAATACCTCTGAAGGGCTGAGATGTCTCAGCAGCACAAAGCTCCTTCAAAAGCAAGAGAGCTTAAGAGTAAGACAGGGGCTTTTAACTGCCTCAGGAGCTAGGGCAGGGGTGGGCAAACTTTTTGACTCGAGGGCCACAATGGGTTCTTAAACTGGAGTTTAATTTGGGGGGACCACGAAGCAGAAGTGTTGGCTGTACTTTAACGTAATTAGTACAGAATACCTCTGAAGGGCTGAGATGTCTCAGCAGCACAAAGCTCCTTCAAAAGCAAGAGAGCTTAAGAGTAAGACAGGGGCTTTTAACTGCCTCAGGAGCTAGGGTCTTAAAAGAGAGAGAGAGAGAGAGAGAGAGAGAGAGAGAGAGAGAGAGAGAGTTAAAGAGAATTCTACGGCTAAACCCGTCAGGTGGCTGTGGCTGCATGTACCATTTCAGCTGTGACATTTTCTCAACAACTCCTCAAGATCCATGGAATGCGAAGTAGGAAAGACTGAAATACTCCAAGTCTTGGCTAAGCTTCCATAAAGGGAAATAACTAGCCTTGTAAATATCCCACATTGTGATTCTTTAAGCTGCTGATTCCCAGATTTTTCTATTCCATAAACCAATAAGATAAATAGATAGATAGATAGATAGATAGATAGAACCCCTTTGGGGGGGGTGGTAAGAAAGGATTTCTTTAAATGACCACTTTCATCCCCCACCATCACCAAAAAAACCTGTCAAGCTAGATCAGGTTTTCCCACAATAACTAACAACGCCTAAGTCTCCGTGACCTAAGCCAGGAGGACTTGTTTTCCTCACTCATGCTGCGTGGCATTGCATATCAAGGAGCAGAAGGGTGAAGGAGCTCTGTTTTCACATGGAACTTACTCTGGGGCTCAGACTAATTTAGGTTTTGTCACCTGTCAGGCAGCAGAGGGGAGAGTGCTGAAGGCCAGGTACTATGAATTCACACTCACTTCTGCCCCCAGTGGCCCAATGCCCCCATTGGCCACTGGCCAGGACCAGTCCCTCCCCTGAAATGGAGGAAATAATCCTCCCATTGCCAAGAAGGAGAGGAAAACTGGATATAAATAGTATAAATTTATACCCCATAGAAAAAAATCTGAAAATGCCCCCCAAAATAATAAAATAGAATAGACATATCTATAATAATATAAGTGTAATACGCTAATTAGACCGGACAGCTGAACAACCTTCCAGACATCCTTCTGGACGACCTTCTGGACAAAGCCGGGGCTGCAAGGGCCAAGGCAAGTCGCTAAGGCAAGCTGCTGCGGCTGGGAAGGCCAAGCCCCTTGCATGAATTTCATGCATTGGGCCTCTAGTTTAGAATAAAGAACAACCTCCAAAAAGAACAACCAGCAAGTTTTCTTTCATCAATGTGCACATTCCCACAACATTTTCCCAGTGGTTTTTTCCATGTCATCCTTGACCCATGGACACTATACAGAACTGTCATGTTACAAGGAACATGGAAAAGGCCTCAAGAACAGAGCAGTCCCCCTCGGGGAAGATCTGGCAGGGCCAGGATGCTAACCTTTCCACCACCAATTAGCAGACTTCACAGGGAGCATCTACGTATCCCAGCCTTAAATAGCGGGCCTTCACAGCTTTGTCCTAATGCCCTCTCCTTGATCTTCATCATCGCTGTAAAGCCATCTGGCCTCAAGATCTCAAATTCCCACTGAAGCTACATTCTCCTATCTTCTGCCTCCCATACTCACACCTCTTCCAAATTTGATCTTCACAAAGTCATGACCCCCTTCTTTTTTCAAAATTTATCTTTATTGTTGAAAGTATTACAGATGTCCCCATTTTCCCCATTGACTCCCTCCGCCCCGCACCGACCCCACTCCCAGGCCTTCACTGCACTATTCTCTGTGTCCATGGATTATGCATATATGCATAAAGGTTCTTTGGTTCCTTCTTGCTTGGCCTTCCTCATTCACTTGGATCCTACAGCCATCACCAGTTCCTTCCATTTCTTTTCCTTCAGTTAAATTCATGCAACATTAAATTTGGTACTTGTTTTAAAAACCCCACTTGGTCTAATCAGAATTGTCCATCTCTCTAGCTGTCCTATCTATAAACAGGCTTAGTCTGGGATGATGTTCACTTACTATTAAGTCGGTTTATTTCTGGGTGTGGTAGGATTTGAAGTGATTGTTCTTTGTTTCTTGTACTTTTCCGTATTCCTTGAATTTCTTTTTAAACCATGTTTTGTTAAAAATAATCAAGGTATTATTTTATTAATCTAGTTTACATTACACTTATTCATATATAATCTAATCGGCCTAGTTGATTACAAACTTCTTGAATTACCAGTCCATTTTGTGACCCTGGCCCCAGGTATCCTGATCCAAAGGGTGGGACCTTGGAATCTACAAGTTTAGATAGTCTCGATGATAATTCTCTTACAGGTAGTCTACAGGCAGCATTCTGAGAGGCTCTGGTACAACTTCCCTCCAGGAAGTTGGCCCTACAGTTTATTTTCTTGTTGAGCACAGAAAGCAACTATTATCTGGTCTATACAAATCATGATACTGATTGTGTGCAAGAGGAACTCAGGATGGTTTGAAAGGTTAAGGACCTAAAAGGAGGCTCTTCTCTCAGATGCCAAGTCCCCACCTCACACATGGTGGTAAATGATGATAACACCTATTCTTCCAGCTTCATTATCCCAGTTTTTGTTCAGTAGAAGCGCCTCCATCCCCAAACCCAATCCCAGTTTCTCACACATGCTTTCACTATGGGCACTCTGCTGGTACCCACTCCACAGGAGAAATGGAAATGGCCTCCATGCAGTGCTTAATGCAAGTGAAAACGAGTTCAATTAGCTGAGGATGACACTGAAGTATCTCCCAGGAAAGTTTTCAGCAGCTCTGCCCATCCATAACCTCCCTCCATTTCAAGGCAAGACCTCTGCTCAGGCTGCCCTGGCTTCCATTAGAGTAAATCACACTGATTCCCGGCAAATGCAGAGATTTGCTTTAAACAGATTCGTGTCTCACACACACACACACACACACACACACACACACACACACACTTGGGTGCATACGCGTCTCCTAGAGCCTGACCCCACTCAGCAAGCAGTGCCCTTCCTTCAAGCACCCATGTAAAGCTTGGTTCACTGATGCAAACACGAGAGGTGAGCCTGACATCAAGGAACTTACATTCCAGGGGAGGAAGCTGACTTGAACACAGCAATAATAGTACGAGATGGAGTAGAAGAGCCAAACTTGACGTTTAAGCAAAATAGCACCAAGGCCCTAGCCAGTGGTTAGATGTCGGCCCACACAGCAAAGAGTCTTGGGTTCGATTCCCGGTCAAATGTAGGTACCTGGGTTGTGGGTTCACTCCCCGCCCCCAGTTGGGGCATGTGCAGGAGGCAACCAGTTGATGTGTCTTTTCTCTCTCTCTCTCTCTCTCTCTCTCTCTCTCTCTCTCTCTCTCTCTCTCTCCCCAACTCTCTCTGAAAAGCAACGGAAAAAAATATCCTCAGGTGAGGATTAACAACAAAAAAGGAAGGTGGCACCGAGGACTAGTTGCCAAATAGGATCTCCAAGCCAGAGCCAGGTCAGCTACATGAGACTCACCTGGGAGCTTTGTAAACAGATTCAAGCAGAGCCCTAAGCATCAGAATTTCTGGGAGCAAGACCCAGGAATTGGCATAGTTAAATAAACACACTCCCTCATAAGATCCTGATGTTCTTAAGCATTAGGGGAATATGAAACTATGCAAAACATTAAAGAAGGCACTAAAACAAACCTGTAAATGCTGACTACGGGGCAGACACTGTGTCAGCACCTCAGGTGCTTGATCCCCAATACTAAGAATAACCTGCAAGGGACACATTTGTGGGAATGACCATGGGTTTTGTTAGCACTAGAGCCAGGCACCTGAGATGCCTGAACACTGCCCTGCTGGTCACGAGCCAGGTGGGAGTCCTACAAGCTATAGTATAATGTGTCCCATTTTCCAAGGTCACTGGAGCCCACAGATCTTAAACAACCTGCTAAATTCTCAAAGCTGGTAACTGTAAAAAATCTGGGTTCAAACACAAATCTGTGACTCCAAAGGTATTTCCACTTGCTTCAAGCCCAGAGCTGTCCAAGTGGTAGAAATTTCTACATCCATCCAACATCTGCTTTTGCTTTTAGATACCATCAAAGGTCCCTCTGTGAATATTAGATGAGGGCTGTTTCATACAGAGTGACCTGTAGAGAAAACCCAAAGTGGTTCCCCCAGGTTAGACCCCACATAGTCAGGGAGTCCTGAGTCCTGGAACCTGGCCCTGCTTCTGTACCTTCCTTCGCTTCCCCTGTGTGTAAAACAACAATCTTTGAAAAATTCCCTCCCCAAGCAGAGACATAGAGGAAAGGCACACTCTGTTCATTTTTTTGGTGTAGACAATTTCAGGGTCACTGATGATTTCACAGGATAGAAAATATCACAGTCACAAAACACTTCACATTCAAATAGAATGTTTTGATTTTCAAAGGGCCCTCGCTTGCCATCTAATCTTATCCTCCTACCAATCCTGGAAGAGCTACAGACTTGGCATTCCTAACCCCACTCCGCAGGCAGGAGACTGGGCACAGGCTTGCCAGGTGCCACATGGGGAGGGTGATGACTGGTGATGGCCACTGTCATTGCCATCCCCCTAGCCCAGTGGTCGACAAACTGCGGCTCTTTGGCCCCTTGAGTGTGGCTCTTCCACAAAATACCACGTGCGGGCACGCATGTACAGTGCGATTGAAACTTCGTGGCCCATGCGCAGAAGTCGGTATTTTGTGGAAGAGCCACACTCAAGGGGCCAAAGAGCCGCATGTGGCTCGCAAGCCGCAGTCTGCTGAGCCGCTGTTTGCCTACCACTGCCCTAGCCCAACTAGCCACTCCCAGATAGACCTCCAGCAGAGGGGGTGGGGGCAGGGTCATTTATCTCTGCCAGTGGAACCAGAACCGAACCCCACTAGGCCCTGGTTCCTCGCCACCCCTGTCTGGGATGTCCAGATGAGATGCCAACTGCTACCCACCTTGCAAGTCTCAGCGGAGGCAGCATAGAGGAGTCACAAAGGAAATTGAGACCCTCTCTGTAAGGAGTTCTGTAAATAACTAAACAGGCATTTTTCTAACAACTCAGGTTCTTTGTGCTATTTCCCATACAGCGCTGTCATAAACTCAGAGGCCAAGTCCAATGTCCTCCATGACAGCCCCCCAGCCTGTTGGACACAAATGCACGCTCAAGCTTGCCGATGCTAGGGGCAGGGCCCTGGATGATTAAGTTGTGATCAAATATCTAGAGCCATAAGGAACCTGCACAAAGGAAAGGGGCAGCTTCCTTCCAAAACTTTGGTTGGTTTCAAATAGGTTCTCTCAGATGGAAATTAAGCAGCTCTCCACCAGCGCCTGGGAAAAGAGGCGCTCATGACCAGAGTGAGAGCAAATGAATGGGGCACACTGGTGGATCAAATTCATGTGCGCCTGAACAAGTTTATGGTGGAAATAACGAGCTTCATTTGTTTGGCACAACACAGGGTGGTTTAATCACCGTGAGGGGGGAGTGTCTAGAGCAGCAACACCGTGGCTGTAAGCCCATGTTTTCTGGAAGGGGGAGGTGGGATGACAAGGGCTTCTGTGTCATCTGCAGGCCCCTCGCAGAGGGAGCTGGGGAAGCTTTGCAGCCATCTGTGTGCTGTTTGCATCTTGTCTGGCTGGGCAGATTTGCTCCAAACAAGGGCAGATGGGGCAGCTCTTGCCCCAGTGTTTGGAGAGAGACGGGAGAGAAGCAAGGGAGGCGGCTACAACTCCATGAGGACAACACAGAACACGGAATCCAAAGGAAATGCAGTCATTTTCCTCTCCCAGGCACCACACACCATCCAACTTAAGCCAGCAAGTTTCCAGATCACAAAGCCTTCCTTATCCAGACACACAAGATTCAAAGCCCAGAGCAAAGACCCAAGCCTTGCCCAGGTTTCTCCAGGATGCAGGTCTGAGAGGCAAGGTGGGTCCGTGCACAGTCAAGGGTGGAGGGACTGGACTGGAGGGGCACAGAGGCCAGGGAGCCTACTCGAGGGGCAGCCCCTGCGATCCCAAAGACCATAGGGACCCAAAGTTGCACAGAGCCCCCACCAGGCTGTTTCTATGACACCCAAGAACACAGTGAGAAAAGCCAGGGAGAAGGGAAACCAGCACATTGATAACACCCAGCCACACCTGAGCGTGCTAAGGGTGTCTGCTCTTCTCTGTGTTCTTGACAATCCCAGCTTTCTCCTTTGCATCATCAAGGTCCTTGCTCTGCGTGCCAGCTCCCCTCTCTTCCTCTTTGCCCCTACCTTCCTCTTGGAACCTCCACTCCAGCAGCTTTTCCCAGGCTCGCCCCTCCCCAGAGCTGCACTCTCAGACCTGCCTGGGACCCCTGCTTCTCAGCTAGTGAGGCCCAGGGGGTCAAATACAGCCAAGACTCTGGAAAAGCAAAGGAGGAGCCCTGTATGCTGTGAGTCACCTGACAACTTCCCACTGGGGTTGAAAAGAAGGCAACAGCCCCACAAATATAGGGTTCTCTGGCCTCTTGGAGTTCTGTAGTCAGAAGTCCTGTCACCTCCACGTGCAGTTGCCTGCAAGGAGGCCATGCAAGAAGCCTGGTGTTGCTCAGAGAACAAAAAAAAGGAAATTAAATGCGCCATCTGCTTATTAGTGAGAGCTTCTGAGGCAGATGCTTAAATATGCATGCCCAGACATTATAAAACTTCGGGGGAAATGTTAATTTCAATAATCCTAGTTCTTGTGCTTGCAAAAACCATCTTTGTTTTCTTTCTTCTTGGTGATTTGGTATCTCAGAGTCACAGCACCGTGAAGGGTGATCTCACTGGATTTTGGTAGCTGTGTCAAGTAGAACCCCAAATCCATCTTAGGGAGATGCTGGGGGGAGGGGGGCAACAAGCCACCGTTCCTTCCCTCCTTTCTATCCCCCATCCAAAAATTGATGGTGCTAGCCTGGTGCCCTGCCACAGGGGTGAGAAAAGACCCCTCAAAGCCCCAATCCTGCCCTTGACACCAAAGAACCACAAGACTGAGAGTAGGATACCTGTCACCCTCCTCTCTGTGGAGTCCTGCAAGTTAAGCATGTGCTGCAACCCCACCCCAGAGCTGTGTGCATTTCAAGAGTAGCTGTACTCATGCCATGGTGGGTACAAAGCCCCTTAACCTGAGACTCTCAGGGTAAATATTTTCAGCATTGTGGGCCATACATTCTCTGTCCCAACTACTCAGCTCTCCCGTTGTAGCAGGAAAGCAATCCCAGATAATACTACATGAATGGGTGTGGCTATGTGTCAATAAAATTTTATTTACAAACACAGGCAGGGGGGCAGCTCTGGACCTTGGACCAGAGTCTGTCTCCTCCACTAGAGCAGGGTCTCCAGGAGAACCGGGACTGATCCATCTTATAGACCAGCAGCTAGCCCAGTGATGGCGAACCTTTTGAGCTCGGCGTGTCAGCATTTTGAAAAACCCTAACTTAACTCTGGTGCCATGTCACATATAGAAATGTTTTGATATTTGCAACCATAGTAAAACAAAGACTTATATTTTTGATATTTATTTTATATATTTAAATGCCATTTAACAAAGAAAAACCAACCAAAAAATGAGTTCACGTGTCACCTCTGACACGCGTGTCATAGTTTCGCCATCACTGACCTAGCCCAACACCTGGCACATAGGAGATGCTCAAATACTTGGAGAAGGAATGAAAAAGGCAAACAGCCCTCAGTCGTGAGGTGAGGGTCTCCCAATGGCACCATCTTGTGCTGAGGCACAAAGACAGGCAGGGCTCTCCACCAAGGCTGGGTCCTTTTCCAAAGTAATGTGGAAGTGACAGCCAAGCCGAAGTCACACACACACAAGCTATAGTTTTGCAAGAGAGTCAAGACCACAAGCATCCTGCGTTTCATTGCACACACCCTGGGTGGGTGCTAGAGTGCCCAGATCTAAGGTGAATCTCTGTGCCCCCCACAATTGGCCTCCATTAAAATTCCAGCAACAGCTGATGAGCATGATCTATTAAACCCAGTGGGCTCTCTTCAACACAACTGACCTCGTCTTTCTCCCTCTCCTGTCTGTGGGGCCTCATAGCCTCTGCCTGCTGCTCCTATGTCCCTTCTCATGGATTCTTCTCCTCTCATCATTCAGATTCCCTGGGCTTATACCAAATCCCCCCTCTTGCCACCCTACTCTCTCCCCAGTCAATCTTGGGTGTTCCCAGGACCTCAACTACATCTACACTGATAAGTCCAGCCCCAGACCCATCTGTAATATTATACATTGCCACGTGGGTCTCAGAGCAACCTCAGTCAGAGTCCAAATTTAAATTCGTGGTTTTCCCTGCCGTTCTGGATATTAACTTGATCCTGACTTCTTCTCATTCCCAACACCCAAAAGATACTTAAGTTCTGTGGAATGTATCTCATAAACTTCCCTCAGTTCAGGCACACAGCTCCACCACAGCCACCACCGCCATTCTCCAAGCCACCAGCACCCCCAACAGAGACCCCTGCCCCAGTCCCCAGATTGTCTCCTTTCTGCTCCTTGAGCACCAAGTCATGTTCCAGAGGACACAGAGGGACAACAACCATCTTACTAAATCTTTTTAAATTAGGAGGACATTAGCCTACTGTCCAAATCTTACCAGGTAAAAAGTCCAAATCGAGCTCCAGTTGACCAGAAGTGGGGCTAAATATTTCTGAAATGATTAAAGCTAAGGGCAACACGGCTCAGACTCCAAAACTGCTGCAGGCACAGAGACGCCTGCCTCCCCAAGGGTGTCTGAATCACACAGTATGCAGCCTATGCCTGACTGTTCTAGCTAAAAGGAACACTCTTCATGCCTTCTTCCTCCTGCAAGGACCCTCCACCAACCTGCACCCCACTTTTAAAGATGAGGAAACCCTCTATTGTATCCCACCTGCACACCGCAGTCCTCAGAAGCTAGCCTCACAAATTATAGGAGAGCCGAGGCAGACACACCGCGTTCCAATGGGCAGCCATGTCTGCATGTCAGTTTGAGAGATCATTGCCAAGGAAATATCTATATCTCGGCAAAGACAGCTTCAGCCCTTTGGAGTCCAGCTGTGCTCAAATGGGAATCCTGAAATCCAGATGTTGGTCCAAACACCTTGTTTCTGCAAGCCAGCTTCCGAATTCTCTGTTGTGAGAGTGAACCTCAAGAGCCATCTGTCTGCTACCCACGCCCTAGAATCCTGGGCCTGAGAAACAAGGGGGAATTTGGGGAGAAACCAGTGATTCCATGAGGAAAGCCGAGAGGCGGCCAAAATCCAATGTGAGGTTTAGGTAGATGATATTCACCCTTGCACTTCACCAATAGATAGGGGATGAAGGTAGGAGTCTGGTTCACCCAAATCATTTTTTTAATGAAACTGACCACTTGTTTTGTGCTTTTTCAGTATACAAATACTATAAGCCTTTTCCATTTACTATCTTGTTATTTTACTGAATGCCCTCATAACCTTGCATTGAGATTGTCTTTCATTACCTCTGTTTTACAGATGAGGAAACTGAGGCCCATTGAGGTAGTGTAAATTTCCCAAGGGTGCACAGCTTACAAGTGGTACAGCAGGGACCTAAACTCAATACTCACACTCTGAAACATTTTTGCAAGTGTAGATCAGTGGCTCTCGGCCTAGGGACATTTTTGGTTGTCATAACTGGCGGCGGGGGAGGCAGTGCTACCAGCACCCAGTGGGCAGAGGCCAGTACACAGGACAGCCCCCACAAAATATCTCACCAAACGTCACAGTGCCAAAGTGGAGACACCCAGGTGCAGACCATCACCAGCAGGAAAGGAAAGACCTGCAGTCTGGATCCACCCCTCCAGGAGCCCCATGCTGACCCTTGAGTGGAGAGTTCATGTAGCGATCAGGGATTCTGATGAGCTGTTACCCTTAAAGCTCAGCTCTGCCCAACACAACCCAGAAATTTATGCCAAGCTGCCTGATCTTGGGAAAAACTGAACAATGGCTGAGGATGATAACCGATTACCTAGGAGAGACTTTTCTCTCCTTCCAGGAAGAGCTGTGGGTAGAACTGTGGGTAGTGATCCCTGGGATCACTCTAAGGAACCAATAAAAGCTCTGGATGGACTAGTTTTTTTGATACTAGCTCAACAGCACTGGTGCTGGAGAGGCTTAAGGGAATCTGTGAAACTTGTGATGCCTGGTGGAAGATCAGCCCTCACTAAAAACACGCCCTCCTTCCACCGCACCTCCTGCAGGACTCAGCACTGAAAGGGCTCCTTGGGCTCCAGGTGACCGCCTAAAAGTATCCCCAGCAATCATCAGAGGAGGTGACCCCCTCCTTAAAGAGGCCAGCCTGGGAGCCACTCTGAGGGCAACTGGTCACATGTGAACCTCTGCCACCCAGAGTGCCGGACCTAGTGATGGAAAAGGCTATTTTATCCTTAAAAACATCTGGATACAATATGGACAGGGAGGTGATGCCCGTGCAGCTTCCTCAGAGAAAAGCCCAAAATGATCTGCATCTAAAAATAAGCTGCTATTAAAGAACAAGGATGTTTTTGACATTTTAGCCAAGTAATGGTCTACCAGTACACAGACAAAATCTCGTGAAAAAGCAGGCTGTTCTTGATCCATGTGGATGTGGTCTATGAGGGAAGAAATGGGCTCTGCTCAGAGAAATTGCTGCTGCTCCTAGCACCATCCTGAAACTGCTTCCTGGTTCCTTAAAGGAAATATTCCTACAGAATCTAAAAAGAGGGAGAAATCTCTCTGAGGGGCACGGTGGGCAGCCCAAGCTGTGGCCAACCTTTAAACTTGAAAACCAAGACGCCATGTCTATGAGCTGCCAATGCCCCCAGGAGATCCAGGTGCCCCCAGACTCAGGAAACAAAGAACAGTTTCTGTCCAGTTATGACATGATCCTTCAAATGGTGGCACCCCCATTTCCCTTTGTGAACCAAAAAGTTCAATGGGGTTTCTGCCTTTTAAAAATTTCAGCGTCTACACATAATTCCTTTAACCTCCAGGAAGCATTATTCAGCTTTCTGGAGATTCTGGCCCAAGACCCTTGTCTCTTGTCATTCATCCCAAAACCAAACATGGCAGCAAGCAAGCCAAATGGAGTGAGTTTCAGTAATAAATCACATTTATTGAGTACATGCTATGTGCCAGGTGCAATGCTAAGTGTCTTCTATGGATAATCTTTGCTTAATCTCAGGATTAATAACCCCATGAAAAGAGGCCTGTTGACATATCCATTTTGCCAATAAGGACGCTAAGGCTCAGAGACATTAAATAACGCGTGCCAGGTCACCCAGCTAAGAAGGGCCCGAGTTGAGATTCAAGCCCACATTCCTAAGCATGCCCTGCACTGGGTCACTTCACTCCATTCAGGGGTCCTCAGCAAAGTTCCACACAGAAGAGCGAGGTGACAGGAGGAGGGAGGGGCTGACAACAGTGAAAGTTTCACAGCACTGCACCGCCCCCGAAACTGCGTGGGCCTCTCCTCCCACCACACTGCGACACTACTCCCTTCTCATCCTTTCCACAGTGTATCCCAGAAGCCTTCCAAAGCATTCCTTCTCCTGGGATCTCAGAGAGAAATTCCCCTGGTTTTGGTGCTCAGGTGGCCCAGGATCTGAACACAGTGACAGCCACAGGGAGGCACGCCGATCGGCTGGGCTGTGCTGCAGCCCAGCCATTGGAGGCATCGGAGGAGGCTGCTGCTGCTGCCTGTGTGGATTTGGAGAAAGAAGGAGAACTCTCCCTCATGGGGCTCAGCAGTCACTAATCAAATTTTTAAGACGAGCTTAGCCAAGCAAATGGTCAAGAATAAAAACATTTGGAAGAAACAAAAAGGTCAATCCCATTATTCATGAAAACTCTCAAGGTGGCAGCCCTTGCCGTGGGGACAGCTGTTCACCAGCCCTCATCTGTCCTCCCGACACTGTGTTCCCCGACGTAAGGTCACCAGGTCACAGCTGGAAAATTCAGGAGAGAAAGCAGAAAGTGGGGACTGGTGGTCAAGCTGGCCTCAGAGACTCATCCACACGCACCTAATGACTCACATACCCACGAACATACACAACAAATCACCTCACACATACCCTTAGCCGGCAGGACCAGGGGCAGGCAGCACCCCAGGATGTGCACAGAACTTCACTTCTGTCCCTCTCTGAAGGGATGGGGAGAGGAGAGTGACTTAGGGTGTGGAAGCCACCTGCCTTTTCCCTGAACTCTCACTGCCCAAGCAGAATGGGAGCAGTGACAGGAAGATGCGTGCAGGAGAGGGGCTTGGTGGCTGCTGCCAGTGCACATGCTGACAGGGCCAACAGGGCCAGGTTAGGCAGACTATGCCCAGGTACTTCCTACCCAAGCCCCTTGCTAGAGGGGCACACACAACCAGCAAAGTCCCAGAGAGACGCCTAAAACAGCGCTGTCCAGGATAGGGGTGCTGGGTGAGGGCTGCTCAGAACAACCCCACCTCCTTCCCCTCCTGGGGCCCCAGGACGCAGAGATCTCCCCCCATTTCAATGAACCGTGGAGCCCAGAGGTCTCCCAGCCACCAAGGACGTCAAGGAGAACCAGCAAGTCCATGCTACATAAACAAGAAGGGAATTTCCATCAATATCAGAACATCTAGTTTCTCGGGAGGTCCCTGCAAGCTGTCACACCGCGCCCGCCCCGCAGGAGTTGCTGCCCAATTACCAACTTGGACCTGACGGCGGAGAGATGGGGAACGTCCCAGCCACCCCCCAGCCGCATCCCTCCTGCGCCCCTGCTCACTTACACCTCTGCCTTCGACACCTGTCTGGGTGCCCGTCTCTTCCCTGCCCAGGCGTGGAGCGTCTTCTCCCTCCTCCTGAGCTGCGCTTCCTCCTTCCAGCCCCAGCCTCAACCTCTTCTCCTCCGGAGGGGCATCCTCCTCCTCCCGCCTCTGCCGGCCGTCCCTGCCTCTGAGCTTGCCCTTGTCTTCGGGGCTGCCGGAAGGGCTGGCCATGGCTCCCGGGGACTCTGCCTGCACTTGAGGAAAAAGAAAGACCCAGCAGCCTCCCGAACCCAGCGGCCTGTCGATGGGAGATGGGGCTTCTGAGCGCGGCCTCGGTGGGTTCGCACCGCGCGGCTCAGAGCTGGACTCCTCGGTGGACCACTCCTGTCTCTCTGCCGCCCCCTGCTGGCTACTAGCGCGCACCGCGGCACGCGTGGAAGAGGCCTGTGCGGGTCTCACCTGCCCAAATGGACCGCTGGCTCTCCACTGCCCCGGGCCAGGCCCACTCTGGCAAAGTCCTGCCCCCAGGTTGCACCCAGGGGTCTCCCTGCCCAAGGAAGGGAGGAGAGAAGAACAGATAGACGTCCGCTTCTCCAGCGCCCTGCAAGGATGGACACCCTGGTCTCTGGTGCTATTCTGCATGGTGAATGATTTGGATGTGGCCGGAAAAAAGAAGCTGCTCGAAATGCATTGAGAATCTGACCTGAAGGATAACATGCTTAATGCACAGGCATCATCTTTCAAAGTTGTGCTTACCTATCAAGGATGTTTATCAAGCGTTTATGGGCCAGGCATGGCCATTGCAGGAGGGGGTGATAAGGATGATCATGGCAGGCATTTTCTCTGCCCCTGTGGAGCTCAACACCTGGTGGGAAGGTGATGATTGGTTGCCATTGTCAACAGGACAAAGGACTGCAAAGAAGTGCCAGGAACTGGGAACCTAAAAGAGAAGGGCCCCCACCTCCCCAACTGCCTCTGCCTTGTTCATGGTTTTAATTTGAAAAGCTAACACAGTGGGTGGCACATAGTAGGTACTCAAGAAACATTTGTTGGGTGATTAAATGGATCCACTCCCATCAAGGGTTCTTTGCATCCTACAGCTTCCCCTTCTTGCTCCAGCCCCTTCCTCTCTCCTCCATCTCTTCCTTTCCCACAACAAATAATTCTAATAACTACAGATAGGCTTTGAGACTCTCTTCTATTACTTTCTACATATTAATTCCTCTAAATGCCACAATAACCCCGTTATTACCCCACTATGCAGAGGAAGAGACTGAGGCATAAAAAGGTAAATGACAGGCCCAAGACACACTATAGTGGGAACTGCTGCCATTGAATTGGGAAACCTAAATGCAATGAGAGTCATTGGAACCCAGGGTGACAGGGACCAAGTGGAGACACTCAACCACCGAAGGGGGAGCACCGCTCAGCCACAAGCCGGTCTGACGGCTGGCGAGTGCAGCGGCAGTGGCGGTGGCAGTGGCAGTGCTAAGGATGTCTGACTGTGGCTTATTGGGGAGCGGGCCTAAGCCATCAGTCCGACATCCCCCGAGGGCTCCCGGACTGCTAAAGGGTGCAGGCCAAGCTGAGGGACCAACCCCAACCCCCCACCCCCCCGCCCCCGCAAGTGCACAAATGTCATGCATCTGGCCTCTAGTAAGTAATAAAACAGTAAAATAAAGTGATGGAAACTGAAAGAGGGTATGGGTTGTTAAAGGAAGATACACCTGCTGCATTGGCAGGGTCTTTGAACTTCCATTCTAACCCACACACTCATGGAAAAGGTACACTTGACCCCCAAAGAGAGCCTTGGGTCCCCAAAAAAAGCAGAATCTAATGCAAGGATTCAAATGCAACTAGTTGATTTTGGAGATGATTTTAGGAAACTCTGTAGACAGGGATCATGGGAGGTAGAAGGTTATAAAGAATTTGCTGTCAACCCTGTGGACACCCAAAGCTAATCCAACTGGGAGAAATTGTGGACTGTGCACCTCAGCTCAGGGCACAGAAGCTGGGGTATTCACCCACCAAGTATCAGCATCTAGACTGACAGCTGCTCCCTGGAGGACCTTAATTCCCAAGTACTTCTGGCAAAGTGGGAGTTGGTAGCCACAGAGAGCCTCCGGCAAAGGCAAGTCAGCATGCATGGAAGTGGAGAGGGCAAGGGATGTGGGCAAGGGTCCCAACAACACCTGCTGCAGAGCTTAACCCTGCATGGCCAGGCTGGCTCTAGCAGGAAGAAGTGAGCAGGCGGAATCGGGAGAACTTTGGGTGGTGATGGAGAAGCTGCTTTGGCAGGTCATCCTTCCACAGTGGGGCTTAGAAGGCAGGTTGGCTCAGCCATGGCTCTTGGGGCAGAGCTCGACTGGGGTTCTGGCTTCACTCTTAGCCACATAACTTCAAAGAGGGAAACTGAACTTTGAGAGCTTCAGTTTCCTCTTTGGAAAATGGGCATCACAGTACCTCGTGGGATTATTGTGAGAACTAAACAAGATTGTGCATAGAAAGCTCTTAGCTTGGCATAGCATAAGGGCTCAAAAACAAAGTGTGCTTATTTTTAAATATCATTTAACTCATGTGTTTTCTTATAGTGAAGACAAGTCTGGTCCTGAAGTTAGAGGGTCCTGAGGGTTCCAGGTGTGATGTGGGGAGAAGGAGAGACTGAACACAGATGAGACTAACAGCCAAGGGCAGGAAGTCAGAGGCAAGGGCTGTGGGGTGGGGGTGACAGCTGCATCCTGCGCTGGAGCCAGATCTGCCACAAGAAGCTCTGGGTCTGACATCTTCAGCTGGTTGTGAATTAGAGCATGAGGAGCATAAAGTCCACAGCTTTTCTGCTGAAATCCCTCTTGCGAACTTCTAGCCACTTGGGAGATGTAGGGAGGAATCCAGCCATCAGGACTACCCTCTCCCCACTAATGCCACCTTAGACTATTAGCTGAGGGCCAGGGTCCCATTAAAATGAGATGAGCACTCTCTCCATCCCAGCTATCTTGGCACTGACCCCATAAGGGAACACCCCTGGCCCAAGGCATTGCTGCTTCCTCTCCAAAGGAAAATCACAACCCGGGGTACTGACCCTTCCAAGCCCATAACTTCTTTGGGCAACTGCCCCTACCATGTAGCATCTGGTGCCACCTACACCCACCTACAGCATGTTCACTGGCTGCCAGCCATGACCCTCAATGTCAGCCATGATTCCCTTTTTTTTTTTAAAATCAGGATTTGTGCTGCTCTGCACTGTTGCTGAGAATTCCATAAATCCCATCAGTGGTCACTGAGGACAGAGTGGCTGTCTCCTCCCAAACTATCCATCCAGGTGCCATGCATCTTTGCTTATGGTCTCCCTGCTTCTACTTCATGTGGAATGCATGTGTATCTATGTCCTGCACCTGTAAACTACATGGGAACCCACAGTCCTACCAGAGCCATCAACAAGCTTTCCATCAACCTTACTATAAGAACATAATCCTGCAGTTGGTTTATTTCTGATTTTAAATTTTCTTGTTATATTATCAAGATGCAAGGGACATTCCAACAAGTCACCAGATTCCAGGCTCAAAAATGACACTTTTTGCCCATCTTGTCTTTAATTCTGGAATGTGACTAGAACCTTGTGTTTTTCTTCTTCTCCTCCCAAGTATCATTCCAATCCAGCTCTTCATCCACTTCAACAACTCAGGCACAGTGTTTCTGAGGGGCTCTTCCACAACCCCCCCCTCCATATTTTCCCCTCCATGGCTCTGAATAAAATTTGTGAGTAGCCATCTGCCAGGACAAGAACAAAAACATCAGACATCAGCATTTACCTAAACTATTCCTGCCAGCCCTTCCTAGAGGCATCTTGGGTGCATGGATATTTGTCTTGATTATCCAAATCTTCCCTCCTCTTGTTCTTACTAAATGGGTATGTGCTGTGTCCCATTGTTTTCTGCTACACGATGCTGATTGCTGTAAGAGCCTTTTAATACGCATACCACGCTTACAACAAAGATGAATCCCTGCCTTCACCCTGGCACAACTGCACCATAAATTGCAGAGTTTATAGAAGACAGCATTAAAAGCAGTGCCCACACAGCCTGTGTGCACAAGAGATAGCATTGGGAGAGGAGGAGGACAGTGCCCCATCCCCAACACCATCATCATGAGCCACGAGATGGCCCCAAACAGGGCCTTGGGGCAGAAATGGGATGAGTACAGTGCGTCCTGAAGCTGGAAGAGGTCCTGAGCTCAGGAGCTTCTAGACAGACTCACAGCCAAGCCATCTGGGGCCCTGAGACTCTCAACGTCTCGCTATCACCAGAGCTTGACGTCTAAGGGCTTGTTTTTGTGAGTCACTTTTCTCCCCAGTAAAATCTATGTAATTCATTGTGTGAAGGGGAGATTAATATTATTTTTTGTGGGCAATAAGATAAAAACCCATAATAGCTCATGAACTATTGAACCACTGAAATTATATGTGTATATTTCCTTTTTTCTCAGAAGATATGATTCTGCATTTAAATTCACAAAGAGTTCCATGACCTCCAAAAAGGAGGAAACACCAAACTGTGCATGTACTCTAATATTTAGTACACCTTGGTTTTGAACATGACCGAGGAAAGAGGAAAGGGGAGATGTCTTTGGATGCCTCCACTCTGTGAGGCACTTTATAAAAACTATCTCATTTCTTTCTTACCCTAACTCCGTGAAGTAATTATTATCAGCAGCCTCATTTTTTCAGATAAAGAGACTGAGGACAGAGTACCAGTTACTTCTACATGCCATCCAGTTGATAAGAACTATGGTAAAAATATTAGCAAAGTAATAGTAGCTGATGTTTTTGAGAGCTTATTGTGTGCCAGGCACTGTTCTAAATACTATGTGTGTTAGTTAATTAAATCTTCACTATAACTCACTGAGGTGGATATTATTATTATTATCATTAATACCTCATTTTACAGATGAGGAAGCTGAAGCTCTGAAAAGTTAAACAACTGATCCAAGGTCACCCAACTAAATTGGGACTTGCAACTCAATTGTCTGCCTTGAGCCCAGACTCTTAACCCCTCAGTGTCACCACCTCCCAGAACTTACTGGCAATCACTATAATATCAGACTGACTTGACTGTTCAGGACCAGCAAAGACCAGGATGTGCTCTGTAATAATTCCAGGGCTAACATTAGCAAGAGCCTCATCCTTAGTTCTCTGTTGTGTTCAAACACAACTCACCACCCAGGAGCCTCCATAGCCATACTAGTAACAAAACAAGATGTGAAGAAAGCTCACACAAGATCACAGTAAGTGATGAAAATCAGTATTAAACCCAGGTACATCTGTCTCCTGAGCCTGAGCTGATGCAGCCAACATGGAAAGCCGTGGGCTTCGTGGAGAGCAGGGAGTTCCCGAAAGGTACATGAGAGGCACTGAGGGCAGATGGCAAGTGCTAGTTACCTCCAGAAGATTGTACCAGAGACAACCAAAAAGCAACCACCTTGATTTGGGGAGGCCCTAGATTATCCAAATAGAGTAGGAAATTCCCCATCCCTTGGGCCAAGCAAGGAGTTAAAGATTCCTAAGACAGAAGAGAAAGATTTCAGCTTTCCTCCCACAGAGTTGCCAGCCTCAGCAAGTCCCAATGGACAAGGGCACCTGTGTTTGTATCCCAGCTCTGCTACTACACTGCTTTAGGAACATGAGTAAAATCATTTTCCAAGCAATGGCTCCAATGCTGAGTAAAATTCATATAGTAATAATAACCCCTGTTTTTACACACCCGGGCACATGTGCGTGTGCGCGCACACACACACACTCCTGGGGAGGTGAATGGAAATGCTTGCCAAAAATGCTTGCCAAAAATATGCGTTGTCTCTCTATTGTGAGCCTGTGGCATTTGACCCCTTATCTAAGAAGAAGTCATTCCACTGTTATCTATATATACAAACATCTTTTCTCTCTCTTAACACTCTCTCTCTCTCTCTCTCTCTCTCTCTCTCTCTCTCTCTCTCTCTCTCTCATTTCCTCTATTACTCCTAGATTTTCTCCTATTTTGTCAATACATAATCCCTGATGACCCTAGCCACGTAGCCCCTTTCTCACTGGCTGGGTCATTTCTTTACAATACCTTGCAGCTAGACTTGCACTTCAGCACCATGGCCAGAGCAAATCTTCCGTTTTCCTTCAGGACAGTAGATGACTGGATTTCTGACTCGCCCTCTTTCCCCATCCATCCCTCTCACACCCTCTAGCGCCTCTTTCTTTCTCCCCCTCCTTCTCTCCCTCTCTTGCGCCTCCTCCTTCTCTTCCCCTCTACCTAACGCTATTTGGTCACACCTGTGGTGATGTCAAAGTTGTGCCCAAGGAGGGAAGTTCCTATGGCAGATCCAGGGACACAACCAGCTGGCTGAGGAAACACAGCTTGCACGGGTACCAGGCACCAGCACACCTGGAGACACCTTGTCTCAGTTCTGATGTCTGACTGATTTGGGCACTGAATCCCTGTAGAAGGGACAAGGGATAAATACTTGGGTCTACACTGCACTTACTGGTTCCAGCATGCACTAACTCCAGACATGACATTTTCCATCCCAGTCCAGAGCAAGGACAAATCTTGAGGAATTAATAGGCTAAGAAGTAAGGACTCAGGTTCTTTCTTACCACCCACTCACACTTGCTACCATCTCTTACTTGCAACTAAGAAAGGTGAGTCCATGTTATGTATGGCTCGGTATGTACATAGATGCGGTGGAGGAGGCAGGGAGGGTTAGGGAAAGAAGGAGGTGTCCCTCAACAATCCTCACAATAAGATGAGAGACAGGCCAGATCAGCCTAAGAGCAGAAAAACCCACCTGGGAAGAGGCTCATTACCTTGTGCAAATAATTCGAAAAGAGCTAACATGTTTGAACAGTTGATATAGCCAGGCACTGCTCATTGCTTTATATGCATCATGTCATCCAATTATGACAGCAACCTATAAGGTAGGCACTATTGCCATTATACAGATGAGAACACTGAAGCTCAGAGAGGTTGAGTAACTTGATCAGAGTCACACAGCTAGTAAGCAACAGACCCAAGCATAAACATTTAAAAGGCAAGAACAACATGCTTGAAAGGTCAGAAACTAGTCCTATGCTAGGAGTTCAATGAATTATGGTTTATCGAGCTTAGAAATTATTTTTCCCAAATATTTCAATCTTAAAACAAAAAATATTTATAAAGACCTGAAGGGGGTAGGCTCATGACTGGCTTTAGAGGGGACCAGGGATCAACTGGCACTTGGGGCAGACTCAGTGAGTATTTTTGGGGGGTACTGAAGTTGGAGGTGGCCCCCATTGGTGGCTGGTTCACACTGCTCCTTAAGCTCCTGGTGGGGAGAGAGGGTCTAGTGCAGTGATGGCGAACCTTTTGAGCTCGGTGTGTCAGCATTCTGAAAAACCCTAACTTAACTCTGGTGCCGTGTCACATATAGAAATTTTTTGATATTTGCAACCATAGTAAAACAAAGACTTATATTTTTGATATTTATTTTATATATTTAAATGCCATTTAACAAAGAAAAATCAACCAAAAAAATGAGTTCGCGTGTCACCTCTGACACGCGTGTCATAGGTTCGCCATCACTGGTCTAGTGCTTTCTTTTTTTGGCTCTTGTGTGGAAGGAAAGCTTGTTATGGAGCACCTTATGGGAACACAAGCTGCTGTAGCTGGAAGAATCATCAGATAGCCTGGTCGGGACCCCACCTTTTTGGCAACTGGAGAGCAGGTGGAGTGGAGGGAGGCCAAGACCTAGAAAGTGGAAGCAGTTTGTCAAGTTAGTGGGAGAGCCAGAATTCAAATTCAAGTCTCCCAGCAACCTTGTCCAGTGCTGTTTGCATCACAGCATCAATGTCTGGGCAGAAAAATACCCCCTGACAGTAAGGTCCATCATTTATCCAGTTAAAAACACTTATGTTTTGATTTGAGTCCATTTCCTTTCTTTTGCTACTCTATACACACAGGGAGCTTAAGGAGCAGGGTGAACCAGCCACCAATGGGGGCCACCTCCGACTTCAGTACCCCCAAAAATGCTCACTGAGTCTGCCCCAAGTGCCAGTTGATCCCTGGTCCCCTCTAAAGCCAGTCATGAGCCTACCCCCTTCAGGTGCTAATCCATCAGCTGGGTTTCCTGGGGAAACAGAACTCATTCTTAAGCTCTCTTTTATGGCTTTTACCCAGAATTTATTTGAATAAATCAATCTAATGCTGTCTCTACAGTGGAACCAATTGTAAAAGAGCTTTATTTGCTCTGCTTTCAAAGCAGGTTGGAGCTACCTTCTTCCTATTCCAGGCTGATGGGGAAGAAAAGGAAACAGGCACAATGAATTCAACAAAAGAGGATTCCCCGAAAGGAGGGGACCCAAAGGCCCACCAGGATTCCCCCGCAAAAAGGTCCCCTGCAGGAAAAGCACCTGGAGAAGGAGGCCAGAAGTGACCAGATGGAATTGATGTGCTCCTAACGCTAATGCCTTGAGATGATACCCACTGTGCTCACCCAGAGGCTTGGGGAAGCAAGCCTCCCCTGAAATCTTGTTTCCCTGGCTCTTCTGATTTCTCATCTCTCTGAAAGGACACAGCAGGACCTAACCTCCACTGAACTCTGCCAATGTACCAGGCACTGTATCAAGTCTCAAAGGCATCTGCAATTCAATAATCCCAGCTGCAGGAGCTTTCTTTACATACTGCAAATGCTCCCAAAGTCTTGCCTACCTCAGGACCTTTGCATGTGCCATTCCCTCTGCCTCTCTTTAATTCCACACACGCACAGCTCTGCAAGGCTGGCTCCTTCTCTTCCTTAACATTTCTTCTCTAATGCCACCTCCTCCCAGGGGTCTTCCACAGATACCCAAATATAAATTAAACCCTCAACTGTTATTTTCTTATGAACCATCCAGTTCTTTTTCTCCATATCACTCTATAGCACAGAAGCAAGATGGTGTCCTGTTTAGGGAGGCAGGTTTGGGAGTCAAGGACCTGGGGGTGCATCTTCATTTGTCCTCTTATTAGACGTTGACTTTGAACATGTTACTTAATCACTCTGTGCCTCAGTTTGCTCACCTAAGAAGTGAGGGTTATAAAAGCACCCATCTCTTAGGGCTGCTGTAAAGATGAACATAGCTGATGCCAGTAAGGCACTCAGAAATATGTCTGGCATGTAGTAAGCACGCCACAAACATTTGGTGTTATTTGTGTTGTGACTATTTGACTCACGTCTGTCTCCCCACAAGCCTGGATGCTCCAAGGGCACAGAGCTTGTTTATCCTGTCCTGCTTACAACCCCAGGGCCTAGTTCAATGCCTGGCACCCTTCAGTACTAAAAATTACTTGATGAAGGAATGGAAATTTTGTTTATGTGTTGTATTGTATTCACTTCATGCAGGCTTTAAAGAGACAGAGCAAAAATGGTACTGATTTTACTTTACAGATAGAAAAATTAAGGCTAGAAACCTTGATTTATCCAAGTCTGGCCAATCAAGTATCCAAGCAAGGGGAGAGCCCTTGTGGCCAGCACTTTTCCCACCAGCGAACAGGAAGCATAAACCCAGGACTGGCCCCTCTCCCTCTGGGACCAGAGACCACCACACCCTAGCAATAAAGATGCCATAGCTCAGTCCAGGGACCAGGGAATGAGGCTCAGCACTGCCTGCACACTTGCCTACCCTTCCTTCCCAGAGCATCTGATGAGCTACAAGGATCAGGCCAAGGGCCCTGGCTGATGGTGCAGGAAGGGGACCAAGGCACAATACTGAGGCTGAAGACCTGGGGGCTCAGAGAGCCCTCACTCTTGAATGAACACATCGATCAGAATGTCTCCCACCCCAGGGAGACCACTCCTGTAGCAGTTTGAACTTCACAATCAAGTAGAAGTCGAGACCACACATACTTTTGTTCACTGTTATCTCCAGCACTCTTGGCAAAGAGCAGCCTTTGATAATTATTTGTTGAATGAGTGAATGAATAAAGATGGTTGGATGAATGAAAGGTTAAATAAATAAATCACAGCAATAATGATAATCCTTATTTGTCCATCTTCCCCCTTCCTCTCCCTAAGTCCTGGTTTGGGGGAGGCAGAACATTACTTTAGCTAAAAGGCCAGACTTTGAAAACAGACCGCCTTGGTTCAAATCCCAGCTCCACCACTTACTAGCTGCATGACATTGAGCAAGTTATCTAATCCCTCTGTGCCTCAGTTTCTCCATGAGGGTGTTAGTCCCTCTCTAGTGAGACTGTGAAGATTAGATGAGTTCTTACATATACAGCACTTGGAACAGTGTCTGGCTCACCGCAAGTACTCAACATAAGTGTCTGGCTCACCGCAAGTACTCGACATACTGTCTTTTCTCTGTATTTATTATTTTCAGCCTTATTTGTTTTGCCTCTTGCTATAAGCTTCCTTGAGCCCTTTGGAGAAGAGGCAGAACACAAATCAATTTAATAACAAACTACTCAAATATAACATTTACAAGGTGAACTTAATCTAACAGCTTTTCTCCTAACAAGACACACTTGCAAATGAAACTGTCTAATTTGGTAATCTCTTTTGAAATGTTAAATGCTCATACCCTCTGCCCCAGAAACCTCACTTCTAGGGATATGGTTCTAAATACACACACACAACCCGGCCTGTGTTGCTCAGTGGTTGAGTGTTGATCTACGAACCAGGAGGTCACGGTTCGATTCCCAGTCAGGGCACATGCTCATGTTGTGGGCTTGAACCTCAGTAGGGGGCATGCAGGAGGCAGCTGATCAATGATTCTCTCTCATCATTGAGGTTTCTATCTCTCTCTCCCTCTCCCTTCCTCTCTAAAATCAATAAAAATATATATTTGGGGGGGAGGAACATTTAAAAAACAAAACATAGTATAACATGCTACGACATGGATGAACCTTGAAGACATGCTCAGTGAAATAAGTCAGACACAAAAAGACAAGTCTCGTATGAATCCACTTGTGTAAGGTACCTAGAGTCCTCAAGGGCATAGGCAGACAATAGAATGGTAGCTGAGGAAGAGGAGAATGGGAGTTCATGTTTAATGGGTGTGAAGTTTCAGGGTGGAAGGTGAAAAGTTGTGGAGATGAATGGTGGTGATGTTTGCACAACAATATGAACTACTCAACGCCACTAAATACTACACTTTTAAAATGGTTTAAATGGTAAATTTTGTTACGTATATTTTATCAACAACAAAAAAAATTTTACAAATGTGCTATTCTCCTAAACCACATGGATAAAACCTGAGGGAGATAAGTGGGATCAGAATTAAAGACAAAAGAGGTTCAGCCCTGGCCAGTTTAGCTCAGTGCTTAGAGCATCGGTGACAGACGGGTCCTGGGTTCAATTCCTGGTCAAGGGCACATACCTAGGTTGCAGGTTCGACCCCTGACCCCAATCGAGGGCACGTGCAGGAGGCATCCAGTCACTATTATGCTATTGCTCTCTCACATCCATGTTTCATTCTCTCTCTCGCTCTCTCTCTCCTCTCTCTCTCTCTCTCTCTCTCTCTCTCTCTCTCTCTCTCTCTGTTTCTCTCAACCCCCCTTCTCCCTCCCTCCCTTTCACTCTCTCTAAAAAAATCAATGGAAAAATACCCGCAGTGAGGATTTTTTTAAAAGAGGTTTAGCTGTGAGTGCCACCTACCCACCCCTTACCTCAGGTGTCCCACCTTACCCCCTGCCTTCAACATAAAGCAGTTGGACAAAATTCTTTTGTCTTAATTTTCTTTAAGGAAAAATTTTATCCTAAATCAATGGATCTATAACAATTATAAATTACTTCCAAATTTAGTCAAAAGATCAGTCAGGGGTCTCATAACAACACTCAGGTCCCAAATTCATACTCTCCTTCTCTGAGCACATTTTCCACAAATAGGAATTTCCACTTTGGCATACAATCCTGGTTTGAGATAACTTGAAGGATATATGGCTTTCCCTCATGATATCACCCTCAAAATTTTAAGATATGTCCCCCAAACCACTCAGGTTCACTCACTGATCAATGATCCACAGATTCATTCAAATCTATCTGAACCCGGTACTGGTTAGAATGCTCTTGAAGTCAAGTAACAGAAAATCCAGACTCAAGCTGGCTCATCCTGTAAGGAAATGTGTGTGGTCTGCTCACACAAATAGCAGGTCAGTGGTGGGGTAGGGGCCTTATGCATCTGGATAATTCCATCCAGACCCCAGACTCTTTCCATCTCTCTCCTCTGCCAACTTCATCTGCACTCTGTCCTGAGGCTGGTTCCCTGCCTGGTCACAGCAAGGCTGGGACGTCATTTGAGGCTCCATGTTCCACTTTCGTTCCCAGGAGGATGCAGAGAAACCTTCTCCCTCACATACGACATGTAAGTCCCCTTCGGCATAACTAGGTCAATTTTAGGATATGTTGACCAAACAGAAAACAGTCACCAGGGTAATGACATGTACCAATCAGCCTAACTCTGAGGTCACCAAACTATATTCTGCAGGTCAAATCTGGCTCACCAGCAGGTTTTGTAAATAAAGTTTTATTGGTACATAGCTATGTTCATTCATTCATATTTTGCCCCTGGCTATCTCTCTACAATGGCAGAGTTGAGTGGTTGCAACAGAAGTATCTTATATGTGTCCATTCCCAAACCAATCAATATGGCCAGCAGGATCAAGCCCTCTAATTGGACAAATTCGAGTCACATGACCACCACATGAACTGAACAAGATTGCTCTGAAAGTGGGAGAGAGTTGCTCACCAAAGGAAGAGATGCTGACCTACCCTTTGTACCCAGCAGTCAACAAGCAAATCTCAAGAACATAGGATGTATAGGGCCAGGTGGGGGACCACCCTGCAAAATATATGCTGTACATCTGCAACTAATACAGAATTATATTATATATAAACTGTAATTGAAAAAAAAGAACACAGGAAACCACAAAGGGTTCTAAGTAGATCACCAAGAGTGGTGCTCTAGGACCCCAAACCCTGAAGTGGAGTGACAAGTAAAAAATTCTTTGATGCCTTGGGCACCCTCTCCTTAGCTTTTCTCTGCCCAGGCTTGAGAACCATAGCCATTCCCTAATTCCAAAATGACAGCGAGGTGAGCTGCTTGTTTGTTGGTTTTTATTTAGTAAAGAAAGATGTGAGCTTCAAGATCTCTTAGGAGGCTGCCAGATGTAGTTAGAATTCACTCTTGGATCCCACACTCACAACAAATGCAATCATGCTTTATACATCTGGCATCAAAAAACAGTAATCTTTCAGCAAGTTTGAAATCTCACTTGGTCTATTTTTCTCATCCTTGTCACTGGAACTTAAAATTTCACCTGCAGATACTCCTGAATTAGTAGGAAGCTCAACAATATTTCTGCCCTGACTAATCCTTGTACTTCAGCTCCAGCTATGTCTGAGAATGTACGGTGACTGCTCGTTGGGAAAATACTGCATTTGTCCCTTCCATAGTAAGAGCTGTTGCTCACCACATGTAGTGAGGTTTTTCAAAAATAAGAAAGAAATATGTCCCCTGTACACCATAATCCAAGGAGAAAATAAAACCAAATTGCACTTGTTATTCTCAGCTTCGAGGCTTCATTGATTACTTCTAGACCCAAAAGAAAGTCCCATTTCTAATATACAGTCACTCCACATCAGATTTATATGCTTGAGTTTAAAGGAAGCCAAGTAAAGTTATCTGTTCTTGTTGTACCTGATTAACCTCAATACACAATCCTACGAATCAATAGTTAATTAAAAATGTGGCACTGCCTATGCAGTTAAGTGACCTCATCTCCCTGCAAACACTACCCACCTTGTATATCATTAAGCTAAAGCCATGCGGGCCACCTTCTAGGACAATGTAGAATTATACAGACAAGAAAATAAATATTTCCAAAATATGTCTACCCAGAAACCTCAAATGTAATATTTTGTCTGTACTTACAATTCAAGGCATTTCTTAGGAGCTACCTAGCTTGGTCTGCAGAGCCTCCCACGCCTTGGAATCATTTCCCCCTATGGCCACAGCCCATATCCTCTGCATAGTCAAGATTGTGAAGATGCTCCCATGGTAACTGGAAGTACAGGGTTTCCATTTTCAAATTGTCTCCAGGCTAAGGACTCACCCTTACCCTCATCTCATATTCACCCATGCCTTCAAAACTACAAATAATAAAGAACAATAAGGCAGAACTGACTTATTTGTCATATCCTGGTTACTGATAACTCTCTGTGGGTTTCTTTGTTTTAACTTCACGCTCATTTCTGCCATAACAAAATCGTATATCTTATTGATAAATGTATTGGTGGCCTGCCTTATTCCAAAGAGGAGTTGAAATGGCTAAGAAATAGTGCATTGCAAAGAGCTTTGTCAGATCACCCATTGTGGTAGACCCAATTCACAGTGATTTCTCCTGGTGTCCCCCCACCCCCCAGGTTTTTCTGGTAACAGATGCACCCACCCCCACCCTGGACTCAAGTTTGGCCAATCATAGTACCCCAAACCCCTGGTCCACATGTGAACAAGTGGCCCACAGGGCCCAGCACAACCTTTTTCTGGGAATTTTCACATTGGAGCTGGGAAAGGGAAGTCAATTTTCTTCCTGACAACAAAGTCATAAGGATGAATGCCCAAGACACTTCTGCCAAGATCCCTACCATATATAAATATTCTATCCAAAGTAGGAGAAAAAATAGATGTAGAGGTGAGAGAGAAGGAGAAATGGGCAAGAGAGGGCTGCTCCATGGTCTGGTTATATCAACTGATACATCCCCTTTTCTGTTTCAATGAGTTAGATGCAGAACTCTGGAAGAACACCCATGAAGAGATGAAGACAAGACACCCATCTTCTGGCCTTTATTGAAATCAATGTTTACATATTTAAATTGATCTCAACACCCAACTTAGCTGACAGGAACCAAAAGACCAAGACTCTCACTAGCCAAGAGCAAAGGCCATTAATTCCTGCCCCTCCATCCTTTTCAGTTGCAGGAGCTGGAGAAGACTCCACTCCTATCTTTAAACCAACCTCTACCCAAAAAAACAGGCAATTAGGGGTCCATATCACTCCTCTTGAACTACCTGGGATTAGGTGTCTGGGAAAATGAACTTGGCACTTGGACTTCCCAAAGAGAAGAGCATCCTGGGTGGCAGGGAAGCAAGCTGGGTATCCAAATAGTCTAGGCAGAGAAAAAGGACCTGAGGATCCCAGGGGGAGGGGAGTTCCAAAGAAGAATGGGGAGAGTGTGAGGGGATTGCCTATGGAGATAAGATTATGTCTGCAGCCGTTTTAGAGGGAGCCTGCAGCCTTAGGCATAGGCACTGAAGATGTCAACCCAGTTGAGCAAGCAAGATAGGTGCATCAGCCATGGTTCCTAGATGCCACTTTGCTGCTGTAGAATTATTTGTAGTGGGATAAGCTTGGGGGAGCCACTTGCATGCCCAACAAGCCACAGACTCCCAGTCTTTATTAACAATAACTAACAAGTTCTGAGCACTTCCTAGGTGCCAGGAACTATGATGGAAGCTTACCAGGTATCATAATTCTTGAGGTATGGATTCCATTTTATCTCATTATTACAGATCTAAGGAGACTAAGATTCAGAAACAGTCAGTCACTTTCACCAAGTCAGTGTCACAGCAAGGATTCCGGGTGAGTTCTTTCTGACTCCAAAGCCACTATGCACCTCTGCCCAGACCCTCCCAGCTCCCCCCAAGAGATCGGACTCTATGTTCCACACCTTCAGGCATGGGATAGCACCACTTCCCAATTCTCAGACCACCAAAATTAGATCAAGGATCAGCACTGGTTCAAAACTGCAGCTGGTATCCCCACTCCCATGGCTATACCACCCTGGATAGCATCGCCAGCCTACCTATATTCTCCACTCCCCTCGGTAAATGGTAATTGAGAAGGCCTGGATTCACCACGCTTTCTGCTCAGTCTCCCTGACCCTCCTTATCAGCCTACCCCAGGGAAGCCCAAAATGCCTCATGGTCAAATCCACTCACATACTGACGAAGGGTCACAATTTTCCATCTCAAGTTCAGAGCCAAGGTCTGTACTGGGCACAAATGAGAGGATGCTTTGGCTTATTTCCAATAAAATGAAAGTGCAGAGCAGAGGAGAAACGAGGAAGACCAGCCCTGAGGCTACACCACGTCCCATAAATGACAAGTGCTGTACACTCGTGTCATAAAGCCAAGGCTATAAAAGCCACAAGTGAATTAGGAATGAGTCCAAAGTGGTGATGTCATGTGAGAACATCGCTATGTAGCGCTGCTGCCTTACAATGAGGCTGGTGCTCACCTCCTCGTCAGACAAAGTTCTCAGACCCTGGTGATGCTTCCCATCAGGAGAAGAAAGTAGAAAAAGGCAGAATGAATTCTGGAGTCACTACTTCTCTCAAAGAAACCAGGATGGACAGGTGATGAGCTACCCTCTCTTTCTCCACGAAAAGCATTCCAAGAAAGGAGGGATAGTAGACATTTGTCAGTTTGTGGCTGACACCCCCACTCATATCCAGATCTGTCTTTGGGGGTGTCAACAAAAGTTTGTTATCACAAATCTAAGGCCAACAGGAGTCCCCAATCTGGGTTGCAATAAAAGAATAAATTTTATTCAGGTAAACAGTTTGCAAACCAGGGAAATGCATCCTTCGGTGGAAAATGAAAGCACACTCCCTGGAGACAACAGGAGGCCTGCTGATGTAGAGAAAGTGCCACACACACACCACTTCATTCCTGATTGGTCCATTTTATGCAAATGAAGAATCCTAATGTGCTCAGTTTCATTGGTCCAAATAGCACTATCCTGAATGGTCAGAATCATACACCCTGATTTGTCATATGGAGCTGCTCTGATTGGTCAGTAAAGATGAAAATGAGGATATAACTGCACAGGTCCAATTGGACAGGACAGGTTTTAGTCCATTGTTTAAAATACATTTCCAGGAACTCTTTTATACAGTTCAGCTAAGAAAGAGCAGAAACACAGCAAAGGAGGCTGAAGGTTTAGTCTTCTGCTTTTCCCTGATATGCATTGTACATAACAGGCCTCTGCAAACAATAGCTGCTAGACTTTTATTATGAATTTGGACCCTGTTAACCACAAGGAGTCCTTTTTGGTAGGCATATTCCTTCTCCCACTACCAACCCCCTTCCCAAACACCCATGATGCTTGCTACTAGGGCTGTGACTTGAAAAAGAGTTGCAAAGACAGAGGTCAGTTCTTTCCCAAAGAATAGCTCTAACTGGCTGGCTCCAAACCCCCTCCCAGCCCCCCCACCACACATTCCTGCCCATTCCTCAAGCCTGACCCCACAGCTGCCTGTATAGTCTGCAAACCCCCTGAAAAACTTGCAGTGAACTCCCCTTCTTGCTTCATAAACGAGGTTAGTTGCTGTTGCTTGCAGCCAAGAATCCTGACTGATGCACATTTCATTGTGTTCATTGTGTTTTGTTTTCAGAGCCAGCAACCCTGAGGATATTTCAAACTGTGCACATTGGTGAAATTCTACATAAAGGAACCAGAAACCATTTAGATGCTTGCCAGGAAGAAGTGCTTACAGATGAAAGGTACACGATCATGATACATTGGATGAGGCCAAATTGGGGGCCCAAGTCCTCTCTTTCATACCTCTGAGCCTCCACACATGCTTTTTCCTAGCTAACATCCACCCCTCATCCAAGTCTCAGCCTGTGTCACTTTCTCAGAACTGGTCATCATATGTTGACTTATTGTTTATTTGTTTACGATCCATGTGCCCTGCCAGGGTTCTCGTCCCAGCATCAAGAAGGGTTCAGGAATCTGGAGAAGGGGCTGTGCGTAGATGACATAGGAATCCAGAAACTAATAAAGAGTCCGGAGACGAAATATAATTTTGAAAGGCATTGGGGGTCAGAGGAGCTTAGCTAAAGGAGCTAAAATCTAAGGTCTTAAGTCTAAGGACTTAGGTTCTCCCTGTCCCCAGGACCCCATACTTTTTATTAACACAATTTGTCCTGAGGCAAGGCAGAGATATACACTTCAAAGGGTCAGGGTTTGGTACAGAGTCCATTGTCAGAATGGGAGAATTAGCCTACGGCTGTTCAGGTGTTTGGCCAGTAGGAGGCAATAACATGTAGATTAAGATGCCTTTTAGCTGTCTGGCAGCCACAATCAATTTAATGTAACCTATTCAGGTTTGGGGAAATGCCTTTAGCCATTCCCAACAGGTGACTACATGTGTGACTCAACCCTGTTGAGTCCCCAAGTCTCATCAACCTTTTGATGAAACTCTTGAAATTATGACATGCTGGAATTGGTCTCCGGCATGCCCCAATAGACTAATTTTCAGGATGGAGGGACCAGGGCTATTTTTCTCACCACTCGCTCCCCCAATGCATATAATAAGCATTCCAAAAACATTTGTGAAGGAATTCACATTCATGGGATAGAATCATCCACCTAATTGTTATTATTATTAGAACTAGAGGCCCAGTGCACGAACTCGTGCACCAGTGGGCCCCGCAGCCTGGCCTGTGGGATCAGGCCGAAACTGGCTCTCCAACATCCCCCAAGGGGTCCCGGATTGCAAGAGGGCGCAGGCCAGGCTGAGGGACCCCACTGGTGCACAATCAGGACTGGGGAGGGACGCAGAAGGTTGGCCAGCGGGGGAGGGACCGCAGGAAGGCTCCATGGCATGTCCGGCCCATCTTGCTCAGTCCCAATCAGCTGGACTCCAGCAGCAAGCTAACCTATCAGTCAGAGCATCTGCCCCCTAGTGGTCAGTGCACAAGATAGCGACTGGTCAACCAATCAACTGTCTGCCCCTGGTGGTCAGTGCACATCATAGTGAGCTGTTGAGTGGCCTTAGCATATCATTAGCATATTACACTTTAATTGGTTGAACGGGCGACCGGACAACCGGAAACTTAGCATATTAGGCTTTTATTATATAGGACTAGGGGCCCGGTGCACGAAATTCGTGCACGGGGAAGGAGGGGTCCCTCAGCCCGATCAGCACCCTCTCCAATCTGGGAGCCCTCAGGGGATGTCCTACTGACGGCTTAGACCTGCTCCCCATGGTCCTCTGCTCTCTGCGGACCTGCCTGCTTGAGGCCACCATAGGCCTGGTGTCTGCTCTCTGTAGGGGACTGCCTGTCCTTCGCCGCTGGGGTCAGGGGCAAGCAGCGCCCTGCTGTCTTCTCTCTGGCTCGCCACCACAGGGGCAAGCAGGGCCCTGGTGTCTGCTCTCTGTGGGGGCCCTGCAAGGGACTGCTTGCCCCTCGCTGCCACGGCCAGTGGCAAGCAGGGCCCTGCTGTCTGCTTACTTGCTGCAGGGGACATTCCCGCCCCGTTCCTGGCCGCTTGGGTGTGCGCCAGCTTGGAGTGCCTGGGTCCTGGGGATGTTCCCACCCCAAGCCCGGCCGCTTGGCACCTGCAAGCATAGGCCCGGCATTCCGGACTTCGGCCGCTCTGGGCCTATGGACGGGCCTACAGGCTCAAAGCGGCCTGGCTCCAGAGGACGCCTGTCCCTGTGACAGGGCTGTGGCCAGTTTCCCCTCCTGCTCCCAGCCACTCCTGCTGGGTTTCCCCTCAGCTCCCAGGTGCTTTGGCGGGTTTCCCCTCAGCTCCTAGGTGCTTTGGCGGGTTTCCCTTCCGGCTCCCAGGCGCTGTGGCGGGTTTCCCCTCCCGCTCCCGGGCGCTGTGGCGGTTTCCCCTCCCGCTCCCAAGCGCTGCCCATTCCCCTCCGAGCCACTGCCCCTCCTTGCAGCCGCTGTGGCTGGGCTTGCCCTCCCACCTCCCACCTCCCACCTCTGTAGCCTTGGGTCCGTTTCTGTCCTCGAGGCCTCTACTTAGCTCCCTTCTGTACCGCTTGGCCTCCATGTTGTCCTCAGTCTTCCCTCGCAACTGGTATATGCAAATTAACCGCCATTTTTAGCTTCTATAATTGAAACATTGTATCTTTTGGAGCTGTTGCTTCAGGAGCTCAGAGCCAGGCGGCAGCAGGCGGGGAACCTTGGCTTCCTCCGTCACTGGAGCAAGCAAGCCTCACGTTCGCTTCCAACTGCCTGGCTGCCGGCCGCCATCTTGGCTGACAGTTAATTTGCATAAGGATACGCTGATTAGCCAATGGGAAGGGTAGCGGTCGTACGCCAATTACCATTTTTCTCTTTTATTAGTGTAGATTATTGCTATTATTATTATTATTAAACCTTCATAACACCCATGAGGTAGATACTATTATCATCCCTATTTTATAGGTGAGGAATCTGAGAAACAAGGAGGTTAAGGAATTTGCCATCCACTGGATGATACAAAGTGGAAAGGGAATTTGAACCCAGGCATCTAAGTCCAGAGGCCTCTTAATTGCAGGGGCTTTATGCAAAGTAGGTGTCTGGTTATTGCTATATAACAAACCACCCCAAAATTGAGTGGCTTAAAAAAAATTACAGCCGAAACCGGTTTGGCTCAGTGGATAGAGCGTCGGCTTGCGGACTGAAAGGTCCCAGGTTCGATTCCGGTTAAGGGCATGTACCTGGGTTGCGGGCACATCCCCAGTGGGAGATGTGCAGGAGGCAGCTGATCGATGTTCCTCTCTCATCGATGTTTCTAACTCTCTATCTCTCTCCCATCCTCTCCTCTCGTAAAAATCATAAAATATTATTTTAAAAAATACATCATTTGTTCCCCTAACAAATCTGTGATTTGGGCAGGACTCACAGGAAAGACCCATTTATGCTCTTCACAGTATCACCTGGGTTGTCTTGAGTTGGGGCTAAAGGAACCACTCTCAAGATGGCCCATTCCATGGCTGGAGAGTTGGTGCCAGCGTCAGCTGAGAGCTGCAGGGCAGTGGGCTGGAGGGGTTCTCTCCACATGGGCCTTGCCATGTGCTGCTTGGGCTTCCTCACAGCATGGCTGAATTCAAAGTGTGAGCTTGTAAAGAGAACCAGGAGGAAGTTGTACAACTGCATCCTAATTGTGGAAACAGTCAGATTCAAAGGGAAGGGAACATAGTCTACCTTTCCATGGGGGTGTGACAAGCTTCTAGAAGAATCCATAGAATAGGAAATATTATTGTGGCCATCTTCTCAGAGAATACAGTCTGCCACAGCAAACAAGTATGTTATATGACTTCATCAAGCTGTCCTAATTTACAAACCTGACTTAAAAATAACCGCCTCCAACAAGCCACCCCAGGGATCCTCCCTGAAAGTTCAGAAAAAAAACGGCTAGACTCAAAGAAAATAAGTTAAGGTAAGTACAAGTCACTCTTGGGGCAGGCATAGGGAGAGTCTTATCTCACAATATTTGCATATTTGCATGTCATTTCCTTACAATGCCTGAAGCTCAACTAATTAGAAACTCATTTGAGATAACTAGTAACCAATTTAAAAATGCAAACACCTTAGGGCTAGCCTGAGTCCTCCCAACAGTCCTGTGATTGACTTCATCAAGGGTTTCCTCCTAGCCCCTGCTGAGGGGAGTTGCAAGGAGAGACTGAGAGAGGGCACTGGATCCTCGGTTGCTGAAAGCTCTTCTGGATAGAGACCTGGGTAAAAGTAAATGGGGTTCAGCAGAAGAGGCAGGAAGGTAAAATGATTTCTTCGGCTGAACAAACTTCCTGGTTTGGACTCTGCAAATAAGAGCCGCAATCAGGCTATGAGATGTTGTGGCAGCAACATTGACAAGCCGTCACTGATGGGCCCAGCCACTTTCCAAAACACCCTTGCACAGCCGTGCAGAGAGCAGGCTCCACTGGCAGCAGGCTGAGCCATAACTCACACTGTCACCACTCCCCTCCAACCTCTTCTGTAAGCACTTTTAATCAATGCAACAGGAATAAACATTCGCTATGCAGTGAGGAACATGGTTCTGCTCAGCTCAGAAAGCAAAACCTTCCCGGCTGTTTGCACCTAGGAGAGCCCGAAGGAAAAGCCTCCATCCTGGTGCGGCTGCTAGCCTGGGCGCATTTTCCCCAATGGGGTGAGTTTCTGTCAGAGTTAATTTGCACTCTGAGGTGCCATCCATCAACAACACAATTCTCAGTTGACTTTTCAAAGCATCACTGCTCTCTAAGTGGTCACCAGCCCTGCCCCCCATACCCCAGGTAACTTAAATGAACTGTGGAAAGCAGGAGGTTTCAGGGTGAATTACAGTTCAGCATCTTAGAGTCACTGTGTGGGGATGAAATCTTTTTTCCTAAACTGTGTGCTAACCTCTTGTTTGTAATCTGGTTTGGTAGTTGGGAATTTGGAACTAATGGATCCAGTGGAATCAGCAAGAGCAATGCAGTGGATATGGGTCTAGCAGTTGGTTAATATTAACATTAACAAGGGTTGGCCACTGTGCTGAGAATTAGCTCATTTCAATCTCCTGGGAGCTCTATGAGTTGGGCACCATTGCAATTCCTACTTTACAGAAGCAAAACAGATCTCAAATAGGTTAAGTAACTAATCCAAGGTCACATAGCTAGTGAGTAGTGGAGCTGGGACTCAAAATCATTCTTTCTTCCCCAAAGCCTGTGCTTGAAATCATTCTGCTAGTTGGATGAAGAGAGAAGCCACCCACTCCAGGTGGGGATGGGGAGATACAGGTTGATGGCCTTAGAGGGGAAATAAAGCGGGTAAGAGAGTAAAATCAGGTGTGGGAGAGGAGAGGCATTGTGGGAGCCTCTGTCAGAAGCACGTGGCTCTTCCTTCCAAAACAGACAGTGTGGACAGAAGCCCAAGGATTGGGATCAAAGCACAATTTGAGAGAATATCATTGTGAAAGCAGAGGGGAATCACAGGGATGCCTAAGGCAACTATGAGAGAGATAGGAGGGGCGGAGGGGGGGGGCGGGGGGAGAGAGAGAGAGAGAGAGAGAGAGAGAGAGAGAGAGAGAGAGAGAGGAGGAGGTATGAGGTGGTCAGATCATTTGCATCAGAATCTCTAGGCTTCTTAAAACTACAGATTCCTGTATATTGGTGAACCTCAAAAACATTTTGCTAAGTGAAAGAAATCAGGCACAAAAGGCCATATATGTGATTCCATGTATATGAAATGTCCAGAAGAGGGAAATTCATAGAGACAGAAAGTAGATTAGTGCTGCCAGGGAAGTGATGAGTGACTGTGAATGGGTGTGGGGTTTCTTTTTGGAGTGATGGAAAAGTTCTGGGAGAAAGTAAAAGCTGCACAATGGTTACATAACTTAGTGAATGTATTAAATTGTACACTTTCAGATTGTTAAAATGATAAAGTGTATGTTATATGTATTTGCCACAATAAAAAATGCAGATTTGTTCCACCATTCATTTAAGAAATACTTGATTGGATGCTCACTATGTGCCAAGCACTGTCCTGGGTGCTGGAGATACAGCAGTGAAGAAAACAGACAAAAATTCTGCTCTCATAGAGCTGACATTCTAGTGGGAAGAACTGAAAACAAATAAGATAAATACTTTAAATGTGTATGCATTGGAGATGAAAATGAAGGAGAAAACAAAATAGGGAGAGGAACAGGAAGTGTTGGAAGAAGTATGGATATCACCATTTTAGACAGGGAGGCTGGGAAAGGCTCACTGAAAGATGAGAGAGCTGGAGGGAGAGACCTAGCCAGCGATGTGGATGTCTGGGGAAAGTGTTCCAGTTAGAGGGAATAGCAAGTACAAAGGCCCTGAAGCAAGGGCAGACCTAGTATGGTCATGGAACAGAGAAGAGGCCACTGTGGCTGGACCAGAGGGAGTGATGGGGACAGTGGTAGCAGAAGAGAATAGAGAGGAGGCAACTAGGGGTCTGGTCATATGGGGCCTTGTGGGTTATAGTCGGAGCTTCAGCTTCAACTGTAAGTGTGATGGGGGTGCCAAATGGTTCTGAACAGAGAGCTCATGTGACCTGAGTTCTATTTTAAAAGGATCACTTCAGCTGCTCTAAGAGAATAGACTAGGATGACAAGGGCAGAAGCAGGAAGAGACCAGTGAGGGGATACTGCAGTGACTCAGGTGGGAGTCAAGGGTGGTTCAGTCCAGATTGCTGCTGAAGAGGGTCTGGATTCTGGGTATGTTTTGAAGAGGGAGAAACTCATTGACTCTTTAAAAGTGGGCCACAGGAGTCGGCATTTGTAACAAGCTTCCCAGGGGATTCTAATTCAGCCTGAAGTTGAAGAACTTCAGGTTTAAGTTAACCTTTTGTTTCATGTTTTGGGAAGTACCTACTGGATTTTCTCCAAGCCAACTCAGAACAGATGCTAGGAAGGGCATTCTCCAATTCAGGACTTGTGTGCACAGCCCCCAAGCAGGCCAAATGGTATGTGGGAAACAACATAAGCTCTGTCAAATGTCAGATACCAGAAGTATAGCAGTGACCCACCATGGACCCTTTCCTCAATGGGCCTTGCATTTCATGAGGGGAAAAAAACAGTTAAAAAATCACTTATGAGTCAGAATGGAAAGGGCTATGATGAGGGTTCACATGGAGCACATGAAAGGGGCATCTCAACTAGTATCAGGTGGTCAGAAAGACTTCCCCCAACTAACAGCCTTGAAGTTGAAGACTAGAAGGTGATAGGAGTTACCCAGGTGAACAAGGAAGAGGGTAGAAGATTGCTCCAAGCAGAGGGAAGAGCATGTGCAAAGACTGAGAGCTGAAAGGGTGTTTGAAGAGATAAAAGAAGTTCATATAATTCTCAGAGTACAAGCTGAGAAGTACAGAAGTAAGTTAGAGCCAAATCATAATAGTTCTTGTCAGCCATGTTTATCCTGTAGACAAAGGGAGCCAGGAGATGTCGTTAAGTAAGGGAGTAATGATCATCTCTGTGCTATAAAAAGAGAACTCTGGCTGGAAGATGGATGGATAGCAAGGAGACCAGGTGAGAGGCTCCACTAACCCAAGTGAGACAAGATGTGGTGATGTAGATGGAGAGGAGAGGTAGATTAATGTGATTGGGGAATGAGGAGGAATACAGGATGACATCTAAGTTTTTTGGAAGTTTGATGGATCGTGGGGTGATTTGGACCTGATAAACTCAGGCAGAAGGGGAAAGGTAAGCTGAGGTCAAGTTCAAGAGGATCGTCCAAGTGGATATGACCAGTGGGTAGTTGGATATGCCAGAGCAGAGTCATATAGAGAATTCTAGAATGTAAATAAGAAAATGTAAAGATCTTGGGAGTAGGTGATTCTCCCCCCACCCAAAAAAAAAGGGTGTGGAGGAATAAAAATAGAACCCAGGGGACAGATGAAAAGGAGAGATTCATGATTAAAACCAACCAACCATCAGACATCTTCCAAAAAATCACTGATTGGAGGTCTTCTTAGTATGAGTTATTCAAGACCATATCTAAAGATCCCATATAAAAATAATGGCTGGAAGGTCTCAAAACATGTAATGCTGCTTTTTAAAAAAATAAATAAATAATAAAAAACAGGAGTTCAGCTATTGCACAGACAATTTTCCAGCAAGTGTCTATCAAACAAGAATCTGAACTCACTCAAGAAGGTGTCACATCAAGTGTAAGAATCCAATTCCATTGTCTGTAGGAGCTGTTCTGCCAGGTACAAGACCCTAATCCAGTTGAAGTGACTTTATTTTGATTAACAGGCTGGGAATACACAGGTTGCTGGTTTTTGAGATTCCCTTTCCTGGGTCTTGATGCCAGCTGTGAATAATTTTCAGAGTCAAAAAGCTCCCACCGTCAAAATAAAAATGACACTCGGTCACAGAGGAGGCAGATTATAGGTCAATCACCTTGATTATTTTTTAACTGTGAGAAGTCATTAATGCTACTGAATAAGCAAAGCTGTTTGCATAACCAGATTTTTATAGGCTACTGGGAATAAAGGTTTTCCTAAGTGGATGATTTGTACAATGATAGCCTTTGGGTCTTCGATGGAACAGCGCTGATGAGGAAATGTTCCTTTAATTATGTGGAAGGCCAATTACCATGTTATAGCCACATTGTTTTGCAGATTGCATATAATTTCGCCATTTCCATAGCTTCAGCACTATAATTCTGGAGAAAACGCAGGCACCAAGAAGACACTTGAGGCACATTATGCTGGAGATGAAGATGTTTTAGCGAATTCAATTTAAGCTACAACATTAAAGTTATTTTGTTGAATAAAACATAATGCAATAATGAGCTTGTGTATGTCAACTCTATAGTGGAGGTAATAATAGCTCAAGAGAGAGCATCCCCTTTCCCCTTTTTCATGCTCATTAGAGTAATAGATAATGCTATGGAGAGAGCCTTTCTCTAATATGTGCTTCATCTCAGGTTAATGTGCTTCTTGCAACTGGGCTTCAGGGGAAAAAGGGGATAGGAGTGGGTGACGTTAAGGACTAATTTGGAAGCCATTCACTGAAGTGCTACTACTTGATGTTTTTTATCCACTGAGATTTCATGTTCCCAATTCCAACCTGGAAAGGACTTTCTTGAGACACTTAGATTAATCTCTATCTTTACATACTTAGTGTTAGGAGACTGTGAAAAGAAACCGAACTTATCAGTAGAGTGAAGACAGAGGAAGAACTTGATGGTCGAAAGGCAAGGCTATTGCAATGTTTGTCTCAATTCTGCCACTAATTAGTGGGACCAATGGCTTCCCCTTTCTAGGATTCAAGTTGTTCTTGTCTGTAAAACAGAGGAGTAGGAGGGTCTTCAAGGCCCCTGAAAGTTCTACCATTTCATGACCCCACCTATCTATAAAATACTTTTCATTCTAATAAGAATCATGACTACTTTGCCAAGAAGATACACTAATCATCAAGCTAAATACACCAAACAACATAGCCTGGAACTATGTAAGCAAAAACTGAGGTTACTTGGGAAGACAGACAAATCCCCAATAAGAGTAAGAAATGTTTAGCTCACTCTCAGTGTGCCAGGCGCAATACCATGTTCACCACTCCATTCCTCTTCCTGCACATGCAGGAAGACATTTCCCAGCATCCCTTGTGGTTACATTGGGAACATGTTAGTGCATTTCCACCAACAGAAATGTAAGAAATCACATGTCACTGCTGGTCTACAATAATTAAAAGCAAGTGTGGATTCCCCATGCTTCCTCTTTTTCCCATCCATGTGACTACAAGTGAAAAACTATGAGATGGCCGAATTACAAGTAGAAACCTTCCAGATCTCTGAAACACTGTTGGAGGAGGACCACCAAGGAGCCCCTGACTTGCCCTGGACTGTGACATAGGTGATAAATAAATGGTTGTTTCGTGAGACCTCAGCAGTTTCAGGGTTTACTAGTCACAGCAGCATTTTCTCAAGTTACCCTGACTAACCTATATGGTTCAGAGAGACCTAACAGACAGACAAAAAGAAGTTAGACTTTAATTACATTGCTAATATTGACTATTTATTGTGAAAATGAATATAGGAAACCTCACTTACAATGGAGTCAGGAAGCCTAAAGGGGGGAGCTCTCATGCACTACCATTCCACATGAATTACATACTCCAACAGGAAGAAGCATCAATTACAGACCCAACAGGAAGGGACATACCTGGAAATCCCAATAAGAAGTGTCTCTACTTTATTACCACAGCAGGAGAAAGATTTTTCTTCTTGCCCAACAACAAGCTCAGCCAATCGGAACCATTGCAACTCAGCCAATGAGTAGCCATCACCACCCTAAACTCTCACTTTCCTCCAATGGACTTCTGTTCAAAACACCTTCACCCAACTTCCTCATTTGTTTTCTATAAAATAACTGTTCTCTCCTTTGTTTGTTAGACTTGCTTATAGTTTTTGCTATACCATGCTCATCCCCAATTTCAATTCTCCGCTATTCCTGAATAAACTCATTTTTTGCTGGTGAAAATAACTATTTTAAGTTCAGTACTATTTAAAAATGAAAACGCTCTCCCAAAAAGTAGAGCATCCACTTGTTTTTAAGCATGCATGGCATGTTTGTAAACAAAAGAAAATCACATAATAGTCCATAAGGGAAATCTCAACATAATCTACTACATAATGGGCATTGTACTGACCAGTGTATGACTGCATATGGTCATACAGAGTAAAGAAAAAAAAAAAAAAAAGTCCAGCCCCTACCTGGTTTGTCTCAGTGAATAGAACATGAGTCTGTGGACTGAAAGGTCCCGGGTTCGATTCTGAACACGGGCACATGCCCGGGTTGCAGGCTCAATCCCCATCAGGGGGCATGCAGGAGGCAGCTGATCAATGATTCTCATCATTGATGTTTATATCTCTCTCCCTCTCCTTTCCTCTCTGAAATCAATTAAAAATATTTTTTAAGAAAGCTAAACACTACATACATGTGGAAAATTTTAAATATGCTTCTGAATAATTCATGAGTTACAGGAAAAAATCACAATACAAATTACTAAATATTTATAACTGAATAAGAATAAAACTTTAGCCCTAACCGGTTTGGCTCAGTGGATAGAGCATCGGCCTGCGGACTGAAGGGTCCCAGGTTTGATTCCGGTCAAGGGCATGTACCTTGGTTGCGGGCACATCCCCAGGAGAAGGTGTGTAAGAGGCAGCTGATCGATGTTTCTCTCTCATCAATGTTTCTAACTCTCTATCCCTCTCCCTTCCTCTCTGTAATAAATCAATAAATTTTTTAAAAGAATAAAACTTTATATGTATGCCCTTTCGTATGGATTCGTTCAGCTACTTGGCTATTGCTTTCATCATGTTATTCTCAGAGGCGGCAGTTATTTGTTCTACCCCTACTTTTATTACAACCTGTAATTGATAATAGCATGCCTCTTTCACCTGGAGAGCAAAACACAGCTGAATTACTCGGCAACACAACCGTGGAAAATGCAACTATGCACTACTGGGGTGGAGGTGGGGGATGGCGAGCATGCACACCCTTCAAACTTGTCCAAAGACAGAGACAATCAATCAGGCAGTTCTCCTTATGCTGCGCATCCAAACAGAAACTAAAAATTAATCACTGAACCATTTCAATACTTTCATTTTATTTTAACTTTTGACAGAAGGTTATGATTGAGAGAAAGAAAATAAAATGATGAGAATGTACGATAATGTACACACGTGTAGAAGAAAAATGATGAGACCGAGTTGTGTATTTATCTCTCTTTATCTCTTCAGACCATTGATCTTATGGTATGCCAGGAGACAAAGTACAGACATGTTCCTGGAGTAGTGCCCTAGACGTATAGCCACCGTGCAGGTTAGCACTGTGTGGCAAGAGTGCACTCAAGGAATCATATGCAGGAAGGAATTTTGGGCAGTGGTTCCCACTCATACCTCTCTTTTTTTTTTTTTTTTGTCTTTAGGAAACAGTTGAATTTCTGATGGAGTTTCTTTACAATGGTGGTGCCTAGTTCAGGGCCAGACACACACAGCAGGGGCTGGTCAGACCCTCCCCACACTGCTCAGGGGTGTGGGGGGGGAGGAATAGAAACAGAAAATGTAGGGCTGAGGCTTCTGCTATACCCCAGATGCAACAACCAGGGAAATCGTGTTAATCAGGGAAACAAAAATCCCTCTAAACTCTGAGATACTACAATCTTTCTTTTTTGATACTACACTTTTAAAAAATCAAATGCATAAACATAAGGTGTCTAAGTCACCGCTCTCAGGATAACGACAGCCTGTCCACTTTGGGATGTGATTGCTGCAATTGGAGTTCCTTGATCAACTCTGGACCCAATCATCACTCAAAAAAAAAAAAATAGTTGAACACCTACTGTGCGCCAGGTACCACTTCAGGCACTGAAGATACAGCAATGAGCAAGACAAAAATCATGGGTCTCATGGGGCCTACAGTCTAATTGAGGAAGACAGAGACAATAAATTAATATATTAACATGTGTTATTAATAAATCATGTATGGAATGCCTTAATTAGTTATATCTAATTAAGATATAGTAATATAATATATGTCTACATAACTATATTTTAAGACATTACATATATGCATATCATACTTAACTAGAGAGTTAGTTGGTTGGTTAGTTACTAGTAGTTATAAGTGCTAAAGGGAAAGTAAAACAAGAAAGGGAATAAGGGCTGCCGGGGTGAGTTGCAGTGTTAGCTGAGTGGCCAGGGAAGGCTTCCTTGAAGTATCCCCTAAAGGCCAGCGTCAAGCCCTGCAGCTCTCTTAGGGGAAGAACATTCCAGGTGAAGAGAACAGCAAGAGTGAGTGCCCTGAGGCTTGGTTTATTGCAGAATCACCAGGAGCAGGTGAGGGAGGGCAGAACAGCAGGTGGTGGGAGACTTTGCTTTGTCCCAATGAGATGGAGCCACTAGGGCACTATGACCACAGGAGGGACATATTCTGAGGGCTGCATGGGAGTGGGGGAGGGAGCTTGTTATAGACGCAGAAGGACCAGTCAGAAGGTGCTGTGATAACTCAGGAGGAGAAATGAGGAGGGCCTGGAGCAGGGCTGTGTAGGCAAACGCGGGCAGAAGCCCTCGGAATCCCTGGTGAGAATTACTGCTACAATAGGAGGAGGGATGTGGATCTCAGGAGTGATTGTTTTTCTGTTTCCTTTCACATTTCTGTGCCTTCTTTTTCCCTATCTTGAAACTGGGCCCAATGCCACCTGGCCAGCTTCCCTGGGATGTTTTGTTAGATTCGATTACCGAAAGGCCTCGTCACTCAAAGGAGTTAACATTCGTGGCTTTGACGGGAGAATGACTCACCATCCCAATCACACCGTCATAAATGCCACACCCTCTAGTTCCCTAAGAGAAAGTCCATCTGCTGTCGGGATATGAGTGGTGGAGAAAACCTCCTCCTCCCCACAGAGCCAGTTTCCCCAAAGCCTATCCCCACTTGGATCTTTTTCTATTACTCTCTGGAACATGGTGTGAAAATTTGATAAGATACAATATCAAAGTTCTGGTATTTCTACAGAGAAAGCTCTCACTTGCTGATTATGTTCAGATACAGCAGGTCAAAAGTACTTTTTTATTGCTTTGGGCTCTCGCTCAGTATCAGAGTTCCAAAGCAGCTGGCTGAGTCAGCTCATTCCCCCACCACTCAACCTTTCAGAACATCATCTCCGAAAATCTACAGTGTCATGCTGATTTCTGAGATCATCCTCTGGGTAAAAAGGAACTATCTCCAGCGGGCAGGGTGGCTGGGCCGATGGCAGACACCTGGGCTCTCCTGGGTGGAGGGTCACTTTCTGAGGGACACAGGTGTTCCAAATGTAACATCTGGGAAGGATTCTTCTCTCAGTTCAGCCCCTAACATAAGAATCTCAACAGATGCAGCCATGTTTAAAACTGTTAATTCTCTCCTTTGGAATATATGGGTGTGAGTTTTTCTTCTAAATAACTGAGGTGCTTGGTGGGGGAGGGAGCATATGGCCAACAAGATTGGCCATGAGTTGGTAATTGTTATTGCTGAATTGTGTGATGGGTACACAGTGTGCATGAAACTATTCTATTTTTTATATATTTGAAATTTTCTATAATAAAATGTGAGTACCCTTAGAGCAATTTGACAATATCTAATAAAATTACAGATGTACATACTCTTTGGCTCAGCAATTCTGCCTCTTACAACTCATCAGATATACTAGCAAAGGTGCCAAATAAAGTGTTACTCCTAGCAGCCCTGCCTGTAAGAGCAAGATGCTGGAAACAAGCTAAGTGTTCATCTGTTCATCAAGAGAGGATTGGCTATGTAAATTATGGCACATCCAAACAATGGAATAGTATCTATGCAGCTGATCAAAGGAAAGGAACACTGTGCCCTAACATGGGATAATCTCCAAGATAAACTGATGGCAGAATAATGCACCCCCGCCCCCACCCAAAAGATGTCCACGTTCTTATCCCTGGAACCTAAGAAATGTTGCCTTACATGACAAAAGGGACTTTACAGTTGTGATTAAGGATTTTGAAATCAGATTAGTCTGGATTATCCAGTTGAGTCCAAAGCAGTCAAAAGAGCTCTTAAAATAATAAAGAGGTATTTCAAGATGTTATGCTGCTGCTGGCTTTGAAGAGAGAGGAAGAGGCCATGAGCTCAGGAATGTAGGCAGCCTCTAAAAGCTAGTAAAGGCAAGAAACAACTAGGGTTTTAGCCCAGTGAGACCCATTTAGGGTTTCTGGTCTCCAGAATGTACAAAAATAAATTAGCATTGTTTTAAGTACTAAATTTGTGGTAATTTGTTATAGCAGCAATAGAAAACAGTATATCATTTAAATGGAAAAAGCAAGGTGCAAAACAGTATTTATAGTGAGCTATCATTTATAGGAAATGAGGAGGTATAGGTGTAGATAAGTAGAAATTTATCTGTATAAATACAGATATACTTTCTGAAAGGAGACTAGAAACTGATAATACAATTCGCCTGTGGGGAAAACTGGTGGCAAAGGAAAAAGGATGGAAGTCTGACTTTTCAATGTGTACTCGTCTTAGACCATTCATGCTGCTCTAAAAAAATACCATAGACTGTGTGGTTTGTAAACAACAGGCTGGAAGTCCAGATTAAGGTGCTGCAGATTCACTGCCTGGTGAGGACCTGCTTCCTGGTTCATAGTTGGGTCTTCCCTGTGTCCTCACATGACAAAAGGGCCAGGGAGCTCTCTGGGGTCTCTTATAAGGGCATTAATGAGGGCTACACCCTCATGACCTAATCATCTCCCAGATGCTCCATCTCCTAATATCATCACATTGGGCAGCATGATTTCAACATATGAATAGGGAGTACAAACATTTAGTCTATAGCAACCCCTTTGTACCTTTTGAATGTTATGCCATTTGAATGTATTGGCTAGTGAAAACAATAACATTTCAGTTAAAATAAACTTCCCTCCATTACCATAGCATATAGATTTTCAAGGTTCAGATTATTTAAATTGTATAATTCAAGAAACATAGAAATAAGAGTGATCACTACCCAGTGGTTGGGGCTCATGAAAGACCCAGGATATCTGGGAAGGAAAGACAAAAATAGGAGGAAAATCTCACTAGGTTTCATTGGCTATCTGGCATGCCCAAACTCAAAGGGAGTCAGCCAGTGGCCCTTTTCAAGATGACCCAAAAAGGAAATTTCTCCCAAATAATATTTAAGCCCATATTACAGACCTTCTCCAGTCTCTCTGGAATCTGCCCCCTCCCAACACACCCCAAATTAGCAGGTGGAACAAGCTTTGATGCCACCTAGAGCATGTCCAGGAGCCTGGTCTGTCCTTCAATGCTCCAAGTAGGCCCAACTAGACTCTTCAACACCCCTCATTCTAACTTTAAAAAATCCTCAATTCTTCTGATTTTATATATCAGCTAGAAAACAGTGAAAGACTGTAATAGCCCCGGGCAAAAATAGCTTCCAGACCTAAAGTGATTAGCTTTATGGAAGCCATTATGCAAATTTATGGCCATTTCAAAGCTATTCAGCCTTGAGGAGACCTACCAGAGAATGGGGAGTAGAATTGAAAAGTTTTTGATTATCCAAGTTCACTCAATTTCTAATTTGAACATTAAAACTCGCTATGATTACTATGTGGCCCCTGGACCATCAGATCTTTTTAAGCTTTACTCATATTGTGCTCAAAATCAGGGCTGTGGAGAATTGAAAACAGTGATGACTCAAGGAACAAAGGTTGATCCTGGTGTCACCAATCCCTGGGGGGTTTCTCCTCTCTCACCTTTGTACCTGGACCACAGCATCAGCCCGATATTACCACTTATCTCTTGTACATCCAGGATCAGGCAACTGCAGACACACCCAAGCTCAAAGACTATGAACCAGGGTCCAGAATGAGATCCTGACAACTGAGAAAGACAGGGAAACATTTGCTGCGCACTGTTATCAGCACACTGCAAATTGTCTCACTTGCATTAACTCCTTTTCTCATCTCAGCAGACTTAGATCAGTACTGTTATTAGCAACCAGATTTGCCAAATAAGAAAACTGAGGCACAGCTGACGAGTGGCAAAGCAAAGATTCCATCCAGTGATTCAACCTCTCTGCCACGCAATCTTCTAGGAATTTGAGATTTCTAAGGTATGACATATCCTACTTGGATAGACAGGGTCTGGATAGGATGTGATCAGGCTTGGGCTCTGGAAGTAGACAACCTGGGTTCAACCTTGGCCCTCACAGTGCTCTCTATGTCATTGCAAATGGGTCTTTTTTTTTTCTTTTAATTGATTTTAGGGAGAGAGGTAGAGAAAGGAAGAGGAGAGAGAGAGAGAGAGAGAGAGAGAGAGAGAGAGAGAGAGAGAGAGAGAGACATCAATGTGAGAGAGAAACATCAATCGGTTGCCTTCCACATACTCCCTGTCCGGATCAAACCCAAAACTGGGTATGTGCCCTGACAAGGAATTGAACTCCTGACTTTTTGGTGCACAGGACAACGCTCCAAACAACTTGAGCCACCTGGCCAGAACTTATTATTTTATTATTTTTATTATTATTATTATTATTAAGATATGATTCACATACCATAATATTCATCATCTTAAAGTGCACAGTTCAGTGATTTTTAATATATTCACAAAATTGTGCAACAGCTACCATTCATTAGTTGATGAAAATTTTGGGGTATTTCTACTTTTTGGCTATTATGAATAATGTTGCTATGAACATTTATGTAGAGTTTCTGTGTGGCCCTCCAGCTCCAAGGCACAACTCAGAAATGCGTGAGAGTGGTCAGCACTTTCTCTCCTAAGCAGAATTCTCTAGGTGAGTATAAACCCTGCTTGATGAACCCTGGACCCCACACCCAGCTAAAGGCTTGAATGTGGCAGCCTCAAACTGGCCCAATCATGCCAGTCCCTTTCTTGAGAACCTTCAGTGTCTCCCCATTACGCAAAGATGAAAATGCATGCATGACTTTCCACAATCTGGCCTCGCCTATTTCCTCAAATAATCACTAATTGTTGGAAAGATTCCAATTACTCTAGATAAGCTCCTCTGACCTCAAGCAAATGTGGTATCTCCTTGTGCTGTTGGTGTGACCTTGAAAAACCACTGTATCCCTGAGCCTAAGGACCCTCATCTTTATATGGCTCCCTTTCAGTGTTGCGGTTATTAAATGGGAATATAATTGAACAGTGCCTAGCACAGCTCCTGGCATACAGTAAACCAGGGGTCACCTATTTTTTTAAAGGATAGATAGTAAATATCTTAGGTCTTGTGGGCCATATAGCCTCTATCACAGTTACTCAAGGCTGTAGTTTTAGTGCAAAGGCAACCATACACCATATGTAAATTAATGTGCATGGCTGTATTCCAATAAAACTTTATTTATAAAACAGGTGATAGGCCAGTTTGGGCCTGAGGGCTCTAGTTTGCCAATCCCTACACCAGTTAACTATCTCTTATGTTCACCCACAATGTTTTATTCCTGAGCCACACCCGATTCCTCACAGTTCTTTGCATACAACCCTGAAGCCTCACAGAATACCTCCACTCAAGCTAGTCCACCATCCCAGAATGTCAGCATGGACATCCCCGCTCCAGGATACTTAGGCCTGGCTTCCCCATGCTCTGCTGGCTCCCAAAGCCCATACAGACCCTTATCCACTCATGTCCACACCATCTCATGGTAAATTGTTTACAATTCTTCCTTCCAAACTGCCCAGGGTATCTCTATAGTCCTTATATTCTCATGGCCCAGCTCAGCAAACAGCTTACCACAGGTGATCAGTAAGTGTTCTTGGAAAAACTCAGCACTGATCTGCACAAGGAACACAATGAAGGAGTCTCACAGATGTGTGAAAGCCAGACAAAGAATTTCTACCAGATGACTTCAGCTATACGAAATTCGAGAAGAGGCAAAAATGCATCAAGGTTGTTATAAAGCAGAACAGATGGTGACCTTGGGTGGAGAAAGAGGTTCTAATCAGGAAGGAACCCAACAGAAATTTCCAGGTGTTGAAAGGTTCTGTGTCTTCATCTCGGAGATGGTTATACAGTATATCAGTTTGCTATGCTGCCATATCAAGTGCCATAAAGTGGATGGCTTAAGACCACAACAATTTGTTGTCTCATAGTTCTGGAGGCCAGAAGTCCAAGATCAAGGTGTCAGCAGGGCCACACTCGCCCTCTCTGATGGCTCTAGGGGAGAAGCCCTCCATGTCTCTTCCCGCTTCCAGGGGTTCTGGCAATCTTGACTTGATTAGCTTGCAGAGGCACCATTTCAATCTGTGCCTTCTTCCCATGGCCTTCTCCCCGTGCGTGTGCCTGTGTCCAAATTCCCATCCTCTTACAGGGACACCAGTCATTATGGACTAAGGGCCCACTCCAATCCAATATGATCTAACCTTAACAAATTCCATCTGCAAACAACCCTGTTTTTAAATCAGGTCACATCCTGAGGTTTAGGGGCTTAGGACTTCAACATAACTTTTGGAGAGACACAATTCAACTCACAACAATAGGTGTATTCATGTGTAAAATATCAAAGTGCACATTTAAGATGAGTGCATTTTACCTTAAACATATTACATCTCCATAAAACAAAATGAAAGGAAAAAAATAAGCAATAACCAACAAGTCACACATCTCTGTTGGCATCTGAGAAACAACGCCAGTAATAATATCCTCTGCTCACGGAGAAGGTAGTTTTTAAAAAAAAAAAAAAAATTCTTTTTTCCCCCCTCATTTATGGCTTTGGACATGCACTCTCTCCCCATAAAATCTTCTGGGGCTCCTGGGATCTGCCTTTACAGAGAGACCGATGGTGAAGCAGCCGTCACTTTCACAGTGAAGCTGCCTTGAAATTAGCAGGACCAGCCAGCTGCTCACTTTCCACCCTCACGTTCCACACTTGGCAGTCGAGAAGGAATTTTTAAAGGCTGATTACACATTCTTTTTTATTGGTGCCATGTTTGTAGTATTTGCTGTCCCCAGCTGGTGCCACAGTGGGTGATGTAAGAAGATGTATGAATAATGGATACAACAGCTCCAGAGTCATCAGCCAAAACAGGAAGGCACAGCAGGCTGAGATAGATGAGAGGGGGAAGTGGGAAAAATGCACATTCCTGCCTAGTTTTCCCTGAAAACTGTGGGCTGTGGTTGGCTTGAAGATGAGCAAGTGGATCTGCATCAGGCCCTAGAAAAAAGCTCAAGAACTTACGGGGTATTCAAACATAGGAAACCCATATCCAGAAATCTAACCTGCCAAGACAGTCACAGATGTATAAATATTTATGGACAAGGATCTTGATTTCAGCACTATCCTAACTGGAGAGAAAAAAAATTAAAGCTACTGAATTAATACTGTTTCTCCATAAAGTTCCCCCCGCCCCTTGAGGCATGAGTCTTCCAAATAAAAGCTGCCTGAGACAGTCCCTGACACGAGTTGATACACGAAGGTCTTGAGTGATAAATGAGGTGATATCTTGTTGCAGTGGGGTAGGTTGAATGTAGTGGAATAGAAGAGCACATGGATAAGTTGGTGATTTGTTTGGAAAATTTGGAGGATTGTTTGTTCATGGGTAGAGGCCTCTTCTCAACTCTTTCTCTCTTGCCTCTATCTACAGAGACGGAATAAAAGAGATGCTTGCTTTCCCAGCCACCCTTGCAGTTAGGTGGCCATGTGACTCAGTCTTGACCAATGAGACATAAAGGGAGGTCTCCTGGGAAAGATATCTTCTCCTTCATAGGAAGACCAATGTCTCCCTCCCACCACCTCTCTTCTTCTTTTCTCCTGCTCTTTCTCCTCCTCTTCCTTCTCCTTCTTTTCTTCCTCTTCCTCTTCTCCTTTTCCTCTTCCTCCTCCCCACCCTTCTTATCCTCCTCCTCCTTCTCTCCTCTTCCTTCTCTCCTCTTTCTTCTCTCTCTCTCTCTCTCTCTCTCTCTCTCTCTCTCTCTCTCTCTCTCACACACACACACACACACACACACACACACCCCTGGTCATCTCCAACCCCCTTACATTTCACAGCTTTGAATGGAACTATGTAAAGACTTCCTGCTTGGGTCACAGCAGCCATCTTGCAGTCATGAGGGAAAAGGCAAGAAAAGTGCAGAATCCCCAACCCAGAACCCTGATATCATGGAGCTGCTGAACCACCCCCAGAAACACCAACCTTCAGGTCTCTTGTGGATTTCCCCACTCACTACTGAGAGTTGGTTCTCAGTTGCTTGCAGGTGAGTGCTCCCTAACTGCTCCGTACCTAGCCTATGCTGCCTGAATGCCACAGTAACGCCTATTAAGCCTCCAAAAATCCCTGGCCTTTTGCCTAAGGCAACTGAAAGTACCAAGACACTCTCTGTAGTGAGCTGAAATGTATCCCCAGAAAATATCATGTCTAGCCCAAACCTTAGAATATGATCTTATTTGAAAATAGGTTCTTTGCAGATATAACTAAGATAATAACTGAGATGAGATCATTAGGGTGGGCCCTGAATCCAATGAAAAAAAGTGTCCTTATAAGAAACAGAAAAGGACATACAAATATTCAGGGACAAAGGCCATGTAAAGACAGAGGCAGATTGTGGTGATGTAACCACAAGTCAAGAATGCCAGGAGCCACCAAAAGCTGGAAGAGGCAAGGAAGGATTCTCCCCTAGAGCATGACCCTCCGAACATCTTGATCTTAGACTTCTGACCTCCAGAACTGTGAAAGAATAAATATATGTTGTTTTAAGCCACCCAGGTGTGATTTGTTGGGACAGCTCCAGGAAATAATACTCACTCAAGTCTGTTCTGAGGCCCTAATACTTGCTGGGACCCTTTGGTGACACCAATGTGCCTCCCTCACCCAGTAACCTGAGCCACACCCTTCTTGGGGCCTCTCAGGCTGTGGGGATGACCTCCTTGCCCCCACCTCATGGCCAGAAAACCTCATCCCTTCATGCCTGGCTCAGAGGCCCATCTCTCCCTTCCCACTGGGTGGAAGCAGAGGAGACAGCAAGGAAGCACACTTTAGATTTACTCAAGTCTAGAAAAATCTGTGTCCTCAGTATAAGGGCCTCTTCAGAGAAGAAAAAAAAAACAAAAACTATCATTTAATTCCACATTCACAACTAGAAAAAAATGTATTGTATCTTTATCTAGATAAAACACAGCTGAAATGTCCATGAATAGGAGATGGGCTAAATAAATTAAGGTATATTTATAAGTGGAGTATCACATAGCAGTTAAAAAGATATGATGCAGCCCTAGCCAGTTTGGCTCAGTGGATAGAGCATCAGCCTGCAGACTGAGAGGTCCTACGTTCAATTCCAGTCAAGAGCACATGCCCGGGTTACAGGCTCAATCCCCAGTAGGGGCCATGCACGAGGCAGTCTATCAATGGTTCTCTCTCATCATTGATATTTCTCTCTCTCCCTCCCTTCCTCTCTGAAATCAATAAAAATATTTTTTTTTAAAAAAAAAAAAAGGAATGACATGCCGAACCGGTTTGGCTCAGTGGATAGAGCGTCGGCTTGCGGACTGAGGGGTCCCAGGTTCGATTCCGGTCAAGGGCATGTACCTTGGTTGCGGGCACATCCCCACTGGGGGGCGTGCAGGAGGCAGCTGATCGATCTCTCTCATCGATGTTTCTATTTCTCTCTCTCCCTCCCTTCCTCTCTGAAATCAATAAAAATATTTTTTTTAAAAAAGGAATGACATGTGCTGGTAAATGCAGTGCTATGATGTTTGGGGTATTCTTCAAAATAATGTGGAAAGGAGGAAGTAGATTGGAGGGGGTGTCTTCATGAAATATGTTTGGACAGGAGCTGGCAATTACTGAAGTTGGGTGAGGGGGCACTCATTTTACTATTCTCTCTACTTTTGTATATGTTTGAAAGTTTCTGTCATAACGAGTTTGTTAAACTGAGGCAGTCTTTATGCACCCTCTTGGAAAGAAGTCCATGATATATTCTAAAGTAAAAGAAATAGCTAGTTTAAAAATAATGTATATGGTATAATCCCATTGATTTGTGTGTGTATTTTATATGAATGTAAGAATGGAGAATAATCTACAATTATTATTACAGATAATAACTATAAGATCTATAATGACTTCATTATATAATCTATAAATTATATAATAATCTATACAACAAACCCAATAATGATTATAAAATCTGCCCAGCTGTCATTCCCTCTCATATCACCATTTCTTTTCCAAAACATTTCTTGTGTTTGTAGTTACGCATTCACAGCCCTGTGCATATTAATCACTCTATAGCTATTTAGCCAGTGGGTGTCTGACTTCCCTTCCTCCCACCTGTGGAGTCAAGAACTTGCTGAATTCACCAAATGAACAAGGGAGAGCCTGGACCTAAGAGGCTCTGGAAGTTATTACCATTTCAGAGCAGTTTATTATTTATTCTTTTAAACAGAAATTCTACTCTTGGCAGAATAGCCTGTGGGCTCAAGTGCAAAATTATAACATGAAGGCAGACCTTGGGAACAACCGAGGCAGCCGCAAACAAGATCATATACTTGAAATCGATCAACACAAAAGCCCTGGAAGGCTCTCCCACCAGAAAAAGCTCATTTTGAAAGAAACATTTCGCTGGGACCCAGAGGTCGGCTCACAGTGGGGTTGGGGAGTTTTGCTAAGGCCAGGGGCAGTGGGGGAAGGGGCATGCCACCAGAAAGGATCTGTCGTGGCTGGGGTTCACTCTGACAAGTTCAGCTCGAATTGTCAAAAAGTTAGTGTAAGCCAGGGCCAAGGTGGGCACATTGTCTCGCCATAGGGTACAGCAGCCACATCTGAGGTCAGAGTTCTATCCTTCTCTACCTGTATTGCAAATTTAAAAAGGTACACCATGAACACCCCTCTCAGCTGGAATGGGAGGAACAAGAGATGAAGGAAAGTTCGCCCAACCCCAACACACATCACTTACCAACCACCACTTATCCATAAACTTCACAGTATAAGATACAGGCTGAGCTTGGACATTGGTGCCAACAGACCTGATTCCAAGTCCTGGCTCCGAAACTAACTTGGTCAAATAGCTTCAATTCTCTAAGCCTCAGTTTCCTCATCTGTAAGATGGAGCTGATGATGGTTCCTCCTAGACAAGGCTGATGTGAAGATTAAATGAGATGATATGCCTAAAGTGGTTGAAGTACATGATGTCCCAGAAGCAGTCCCCCTCTGATATGGATTTGGGCACAAGTAGGGAGGTGATCCTAAGAAGCATTGATAGGGAAGTGGAGACATGAGGCAGTGACAGGAAGAAGCCAATACTGGAGGTCTGATGAGCAGGTCTCTACTATGGGCATCTGAGGCTCAACTGCACTGGAAAACTCAGAAAGACTACGTAGAGCACGTCCCAGAAGCTTCTCTCCTGAAGGGGAAGGGAGCTGGGGGTTATCTACCAATGTGTGTAGTTGGCTTGGGACTGCTCCCAGTGTGGTAACTCCCTGGTATATCTGGTCTACCCCATGCACTGGCTGAGCAAGCAGGTGGTCATGGGTGCAGGAAGGAGCATTGTGCACAAAGGAGTGCGAATACTGAGACCTGAAGCCCGGCCCCAGCAGTCTGCTACAACTGTACACCATGTTGGCTAAGAGAGCCAACACTGAAGCCAGGATGCCAGGGTTGAATCCTAACTCTACCACCTGCCATCTGCAGGGCCTTGAGGCAAGGGTCCCCAGATTATAACCAAGGCTGTTGACATGAGGAAATGAAAGTGGGCAACAAATGTCACTATGCTGGGCCACGGTGATCATTTAAAAAGTCAACCCAGTGATCCCTGAGAAACACAAGTGCTTTGTAATATAAAGCATAAGTATATTGTATACCCAAGACAACCACCTCAGGTAGGTGGAATGACCCAGCCGACATGCAGAAAGAACCCTGAGCCTCAGATCCTCCAGACTCCTGTGCACCAGGGTCACCAGGGAGAGTTGATAAAAATGCAGACTCTTGGGCTCCAGCACCAGAGAGTCTAGTACAGCCGGTCCCCAGGGCCAGGAATCTGCATTTTAGTAAGCTCCAGTCACTTTGACGCAGATGGGCAAAGGACAGTGTTTAGAGAAATTCTGTGCTGATAGAACCCAAGGCTTGGTTTTTCAAATCTCCTGGCAACACCAAATGGGTAAGAGACACCTTTGGGGAAAGGTCACTATTGGACATTTAAAACAAGTGTGCACATATGAACACCCACACCATGAACATACACGTGCACATCAACAATACCAACAAATAGGGCTTGGAGCACCAACTATGTTCACTCAACAAAAGAAATGACTCTGCTCCCAATATACTCCAGAAATTATCAAAGAATAGTGCATAAGCTCTACTACCACCACAACCACCACCTCCTCCCCCACCAAAAAAAGCCTCCTGAGAACAGCCAAGGTTAATGAGGCTGGTGGTTAACTGCTGAGTAAGTGCTGGCCACGCAAGTCAAGCTGCCTGAAGGCGGATTCAATTTATGGGTCCAATTTTTCCAGGAACACAAAGAAAAATGCATGAGAAGAGAGGCCAGATGCCATAGGCCTGGGTGAGAGAAAGCGACGGCAGAGTTCCACCAGGCTGTACTTGGAATTTGGTCCGGGGAGAGCATCTGGCTCTCCAAATGCCTTTGTTTCCTCTCTATCAGACTCACTCTTCTCCCGCTCCATCTACTGAGCCAAAGGCAGCAAGAGGAACCTCTTCAAAGCTTTCTGTCACATTGAGCAAAGCTCCCTACTCCTTGCTTCTGAAGGTGAAGGTAACTATGGTTCCCACCTGTCCTGCTTAGCCCCCCATCCACCCCCAGGCAGTAGGCAGACTGGCTGGGCTCAATGAGTGTCAGCTGGGTTATTTCTCTATTGACGCACACAGAGGTAGCACAGATCCTTGAAAACTTTACCGCTCAAAGTGAGGTTCTCAGGCCAGCAGCAGCGGCAGCGGCACCAACTCAGGAGCTCATCAGAAATGCCGAACCTCAGGCCCCACCCAAAATGCCCTGAATCAGAATCTGCATTGTCGGCACACATTAAAGGTCCCCGGTGTCCTCCAAATAGGGCCTGACATGCTCTCCATGTGTAGGGACACCTGCCTTAGAAAGTGTGGGGGTGGGGGACCACAGACCTTAGCTGTCTCTGTGACAGTCTCTGTGACAGTCATTCTAGGTCTCCCCAGAGACAGCACTCAGCATATATTTATTCTAATACTAATGGGAAATTGGTCATTTTAGTACTGTCCTAAACCAAACATAATTGTGTGTGGCAATTTACAGTGCTGATTTTACTTAATTTAAACTTTTCTCATGAGGTCTCAGATGATTAGATCACAGTTTAAATCAGGGCTGCAGCCTTATTTGGTTTTGCCTGCATAGTGTTTTTACATTTTTGTTAATTAGTTGCCAATATTTTAAAATGAGGATTTTCCACAATTTTTTTAATTTGATTGTTCTTTGCCAGTGTAGCTCAGTTGGTTAAGTGTAGTCCCATGCACCGAAGGGTCGCCAGTTCGATTCCCGGTCAGGGCACATACCCAGGTTTTGGGTTCAATCCCCAGTTGGGATGCGTATGGAAGGCTGATCAATGTTTCTCACATTGACGTTTCTCTCTCTCCCTCTCCCCTCCTCTCTCTAAGAATCAATGAAAACATATATTAAGAAACACTTTAAAATAAAAAATCTGATTGCTAACTTCTAAAAAAAATCAGAACACAGGGCTCAGCAGCGGAAGCTGAGAGGTAGCTGTCCCTCTAGATGGGGCCTCTGTTTACCCCTGACCCCATCCAGCCCCTGAGGATAATTGAGTCGGCAACCCCAGTTATTACTACATTTCTGGTGTTTACCCAGCTTTCTGTAACTGAGGGAACATGTATGTCCCTCTCACATATTGCACCGCCCTGTGTTAATGTCCTGTGGCTGCCATAACAAATTACCACAAGCCAGCTGGCTTAAGACCACAGAAATTATCTCCCAGGTCTGGAGGCAGAAGTTCAAAATCAAGGTGTCAGCAGGGATGGGCTGTCTCCAACAGCTCTAGTAGAGGACCCTTCCTCTCTTCCTCCTGCTCTGGTGACTCCCAGCAATGCTTGCCACTTCCTGGCTTGAGGCTGCATCACTCCAACCTCTGCCTCCATCGTACATGGCCGGCTCCCTGTGTCTGCTCTGTGTCTCTGTATCTAAATCTTCCTATGCTTTGTCTTGTGAAGATACCAGTCATTGGATTAGCCCTCCCGACTACCAATCCAGTATGACCTCATCTTAACTTGATTGCATCTGCAAAGACCATATTTCCAAATAAGGTTATACTCACAGGTACAAGGGTTAGGACTTAGACATAGCTTTTGAAAGGACCCAATATAACCCACTACACCACTAACTACATGGCCCCCATGCCTTCACAGGGATGCTTTTTAGCATTTTTCCCCTGGCCCCATCTCCTTCCTGCACATCCTTCAGTCCCACCCCAGCCATCACTTCTCTCGGGAAGCCTTTTCCCTAGCCCAGTCGCTCATTTAAGGGCCCTCTTCTCTTCCCAACTCATACCCCATACCTTGAAATTGCCTTTTTAAGCATCTCTTCTACCACTGTATATAAACTCAAAGAGGGAAAATAACTGTGTCCATCTGTCCGCCATTTTAACTCTAGTACTTGTACTTTGTAGATATATAGCAAGCACTGAAATATTTGTTAAATGAATAAAGGAATGAGCAACAGAATGAATGAAAGGGAGGAAGGAGAGAAGAAGGGGAGGAGACAGTAGCATATCTCGCACCTCAGATTTACAAGGATATATGCTGTGGCAAGAGACACTTTAAACAAAACTGGTTAGTGCATTTTATTTCCTCTCCTAATCAATACTGCCCAATCTCAGTGCTGGCTCCTGTCTCATTAACATTTATCAACAATGCTTGATGACATGCGGTCTTTTGCAATTGTTTACCGACTCTGAATTTTAGTTCATCTCACAGGCAGACCATTTAGCATCAGGCAAGGACAGAGGCTGCTTCTAATCTGTATCTCATTGAGCTCGCAGCCTTCATCAATGTCATTCCAAACCCAGGCTGGCTGAGGCTCTTCCTCCCTTTTTGGAATTATATCAGTTCTAAGAATCCTTCACAATCCAGGCTGATGCTCCATCTTACTCTATCATGTCACCTTTTTTGTTGACAGGGGAGGGCCCTTCTCTATCCTGCCTGGCAGTGATGTACAGGCAAGTGATTCCCGTCCATTCTGTGGTGCTGATGTTGACAAGTATTGAGTGCAATTTCAAAGTGCAGAATGAGGGAGGGACAGGGGTCCCCGGGCTATTTCCTCCACTGCAGTCCCATTAGAGACCTGTGGGCATCTGTCACAGGCCTCTGAAAGGGGTCTCAGAATTACCATCTCAGTTCATTCCCTGGAAATGACCTTGTTATGCACAAGGCTTTGATGAGAGGAACCTAGATTCCCCCAGGTTAGTGGCTTTTTGTTGCTAGCCAACACTGACTTCCATCGTGCTTGTTAGCAAGCATACCCCCTGGCCCTGTGAGCAGGAAGAGACTGTTTTCCCACACAGGTGGTTGGTAATTTGGTTCTCGGTACATCGCACCAGCTTCTCTGGACCTCCTTCTGCAGAACTGAGACAGCATTTGTTTTGCTTCAAAGAGCTCTGACATCTGGCAGATTCCAAAAAAAAAAACAAAACACCATTTAAAATGTGTTTTCTCTCTGGGTTTTATTCATTTGAGGTTTGTTTTCCTGTGCCTTCAGTTTATGAAGCCATTGGAAAGAACTATCTTGAATATTTCTTTATCCCCGTGATCCCACTTATTACTTGCCTGCATCTCTGATCATGACACCTGGCAATTCCAGCTCACCCCTGGTGGATCTCAGAGTGGGAGGGGAAGGGAGAGCAACTGCAGGCTCAGCCTCAGGAGAGAAAGAGAGGAATCTAAATGCCCTGGTATTACCTTGGTCTTGGCTGGTTGGGAAGGTACAGCCCCATCAAAACACAAAATGGACAAAGTTTTTCACACTTGCCTCTTAATCTCCTCCATCCTAGCCCCACACCAGACTGTCTCAACCTCTGGGCTGTGCTCATCTGTGTTAGCTTCCCTCTCATCTGCTCTTCTTGGAGGGAATAAGTTGTCTTAGAATTCTGAGATGGACCCCAAGATCCCCACTCCCCCAAGTGTCCATACCTATACAATCTCTCCTTGAGTGTGGGCAGAACCGGCCATTAGGTTACATAACAAAGGGGAAGGAATTTTCAAATGCAGTTAAGGTCCTTAATCAGTTGACTTGGAGTTAATCAAAAGGAGATCAGCCCAACCAGCATGGCTCAATGATTGAATGTCGACCTATGAACCAGGAGGTCACTGTTCGATTCCTGGTCAGGGAACATTCCCGGGTTGTGGGCTTGATCCCCATTGTGGAGCCTGCGGGAGGCAGCTAGTCAATAATTCTCTCTCATCATTGATGTTTCTCTCTCTCTCTCTCCCTCTCCCTTCCTCTCTGAAATCAATAAAAAGTATTTTTTTAAAAAAGGGAGATCATCCTTTTAAAAAGGTGGGCCTATCCTCATCAGGTGAAGGTTTCAAAAGAAAAGAAAAAAGCAAAAAATAAAACCTTTAAAGAAGGTTTCAAAAGAAAAGAAAAAAAGCAAAAAATAAAGAAAAAATAAAGAAGGTGAAGTTTCAGAGATTTACCCCTTGGCCTCCAAGGAGAAGCAGGTAGCCATGCTGTGAGTTGCCTGTGGAGACAGGCAGTCTCTAGAACTGCAAGCCTAAATCCAGCAACTACAAGAACTGAATTCTGCCAACAAACTGAATAAGCTTGGATGAGGACCCTGCGCCTCAGATAAGAAGACTCACCAACTGATACCTTAATTTCAGCCTTGTGAGACCCAGGTAAGCCCTGTCCAGACTCGACCCATGGAAACCATGAAATAATAAATGCATGGTGTTTTAAGCCACTAAGTTTGTGGTAATTTGTTACACAGCAATAGAATCTTAATATAGAAGTTAACTACCACTTTTGAACAACAGTGGAAGTTACTGCTATTCCCTCTTCCTTAATCATCTTTATCTCAGTCCTGAAAAACAAAGTGGATGCTATTAACTCCATTTGTTACAGATGAGGCTGAAGCCCAAGGAAGTGCCAGAATTTAGCAAAGGCTGCCCTGCTATCTGGTGCTTAACTAGAATTCAGCTACAAGCTTTAAAATACCCACTAAATTTTCCCCCTCACTCAGCCTTATTCTTCAGAAACCCGTTCCTTCAATGATAGATCCCAATCAAGTGTTAAAAGTTAGTCATGATTTTGACAAAATTTAGTAACTACCTACCAAAATTAATAATAATAAATAGTATTTTTTAACCCATATGTTTTAAGCACTGGGCTATTCCTATTGGCATAGATAGATATTATTATTATTATTATTATTATTATTAAGGAAACTGAAGCATAAATTTAAAGAAAATTGCCAAAGATCACACAGTCAAAAAGCAGGAGAAATAGCAGAGCCCGGCTTTTAATCATCACACCATACTTTCCTCTGACAAAAGTCTCAAGTCTGACATTCTGAAACAAAATGGTGCCCAATAATAGCTTGGAAATGCACATATCTTCTGCACATTAATAGATTACAATTAACTTTAGGGGAATCACAACTAAGGGGCTACATTAAATGAGTTCTGATAGGAGTATAACTGATAGTAGTCAGCAAGGCTGTTCACAAACGTTTTGGTTGGCCTCCAGGTACATGGGAGTTGGGCATGACCATGTGATCTATTTTGTTCAATGAAACATGAACAAAAGTAATTTGTGTCACTTCCAGGTGTAAGAGTTAAGAGACTGCAATTTACCACATTCCTTCCCCTACAATGGTAATCAAGGATATGTACACAGATGCTTTCAACAGCCTGGATTCCTGAATGTCTAGAATGAACAGACCACCCCCACAATGCCAGATACACAGTCAACATGAAACATGACCAAGAATAAACCTTGCTGAGTTGAGCCACTGAGGTTTGGTATTGTTGTTACAACAGCATAACCCAAACCATCCTGACTAATACATTGCCCTAACTAGGGCTTCTTACCAAAAGCAAAGGCATTTTAAAATATGGTGAAGGCCTGGGGAGGAGGGGGGTTTATTGGAGGGAGAGCAAAAGGAGGGGATGGGGGACATCTGTAATAGTGTCAGCAATAAATAATGACATAAATAAAATAGCAAATGCCAATATAATCTGCCACTTTGTCAAGCTAACAAACCCAAGCAAAGCCAACAGCCATAAGTTAAAAGAAATAAATCATTAGGTTGAAAATAGAACTGTCAAAACAGGCACAACTAACTAATCTAGTGATTGGTGATGAACATCAGGCAAGACACAGATGTTGTTATAATCATCATTTATTGTATGTCTAATTGCACATAATGTCTGACTAAGAAAAACACAGTGTTTAAGCTCATTGTCTGTAGTTCAGAGAAGTAATTCTCCATTTATTTATCCCTTCATCCTGGATTTATTTTTAAGCAACCATTACGTTTCAGGCACTGTGCTGGGTGCTAGTGATATAATGATGAACAAGACAGGCATGCCCCACCCTCAAAGACCTTATGGGCTATTGGGGGAGACAAGAATAAAAATATATAAATAAATAATAAAGATTTAAAATGATAATAAAGAAATATAGAATTTTTAAAAAGAAAGTCCATGAAGGGAGTAGCAAGAGGCTGAAATGGAAAATAAAGAGGGTCAGGAAAGACCTCTCTGTGTAGACATTTAAGCTAAGACTTAAAGGGTATTAAGAAGCCAAGCCTTATTCTGGGGAAGAGCAAAGGAAAATCATTCCCCGCAAACAACAGGTCCTGAGATGGCAAAGAACCAAAAGAGGCCAGTGTAACTGAAGAGGTGGAAAGGTGGGCAGGAGCCAGCAGGTCTTGATTTTACTCTCTGTGCAATGGGAAGCCAAAGCACGGACCCTAAGATCACTTTAGCTTCCAGGTAGGAAATGTACTGCTAAGGATCAAGATTGGGAGCAGAAAACAGGTCAGGAGGCTGCTGCCATATCTGGCTGAGATATGGTTGGTATTCTGGACTAAGACAGTGTCACTAAAGATGGAGAGAATGGACAACTGGGGAGAAAGTTCAGAATCACAGGACTTGCTCATGGGGAAAGAGGGCAAAGAGAGAAATGCCTGGCTTTCTGCCCTGAACAGCTGGGTAGATGGTTGTATCATTTAAGGAATGGAGAAGGCATGGATTGGGCACAAGGAGGAGGAGGACAAAAAGCAAAAGTTTGGCTTTAGTGGCTTTGGACATGCTAAGTGTGAGATGTCAACTTTGTTGGCATGTGAGGAAAAAAAATAAAACAAGAAAAACCTTGCATGTGTAAATCTGGTGTTCAAAGGAGAAGCCTGGTCTAGAGAAAGACATTCAGGAGTCAACAGCCAAGAAATGGCAGCTAACCCTATGGGAATGGAAGAGCTCATCGAGTGAGCAAGTCTAGAGAGAGCAGAGAAGAGCGTCAGGACGAGGCTGTGAGAACAACCAACATGTCAAAGGTGTGTTGGACAAGCGAACACCTGATTGTATGCCACCTTCTATCCCTTACTCTCTGCTTTATGCCGAGAAGGGGCTCAGCCTCTGGTGACTTCCAATGAACCCCCACATGACACTCATTCTTCTGGGACCTTTTCCAAAATCCTCTTTCCATGCTTAGTGAGTAGGATTCTCAATATACTTGCCTTTTCTTCCTCCATCCAGTCTAAGCAAAAACTTTTGGCTATGAGAGGAATAAAGGAGTCTTTAGTATCTGTTCTACACTGCTAATTCCATCAACAAGTTCTCATTATTCATGCCTGATGATCTGATTTTCTTCTTTGGCCTCTTCCAGCACAGTCATAGCCTTAATTATTGACCTTTTCACTCTCCTACCACTACCTTTTTCCCTTGTCTCAATTCTCAGGAAGTTCTGCTCACAGAATTATCTTCTGGATCCTCACTTGGGAGTAGACATTGTTTAAGTGGACATCTCCCCTTCTCATCTTTATCAAACAAGTCGGAGATCTCTGTGCATCAAATATTAAAGTCAAGCTTGATGGACCATGCTTCTCGTTTCTATCCTTCCAGCCAGTAAATTAAGAGGTTTACAACCTTTGCCAAGAAGTCTCACCAAATTTTCACAAGGTCAGGGTTTCTAAGGGTGATGGTTGCTCCTCTCTCTTTCTCCTGCTCAGAATGTGTCATGAGAGAGTGTTACATCGTCACATATGCAGGAGGAGGCATCTTGTTCTAGGGGCCTCATTTTAAGAGATGGACAAAATAACAGGCATTCAGAAAATGGTTACCACCGTAGGGAAGAAAATCAAAGCCACACCAAAAAGCATTGGTCAAAGGAGTTAGAGATATTCAGGCTGCAGAGAATTTTCTGGAGCAGCAGAGATCAGAAAAGCATACCACCTGCACCCACGTTTTTGTAAATAAAGTGTTATTGGAACTCAGCCACATTTACAGTTGTGAGTACGTGAAACACAGAGTTCATACTTGTATTATTATTTATTAACTACTGCATTACTTTTCATTAGAATAACTGTAAACCTACATTTTCTCCACCCTGTATTTATTTACAAGTATCTATGGCTGATTTTCATGCAATAGTGGCAGAGGTGAGTAGTTGTGACAGAGACCATATGGCCTTCGAGGACTAAAATATTTACTATCTGCTCATTATAGAAAAAGTTTGCCAACCCAACTCTAGAAAATGAAGGGAAGGAAGGAGAAAAGGAGGGAGGGAGGGGGCGAAGGGTTGGGGGGAGAGAGATAACAAATGTGGCTGTATGCAAGCATCTGTTGTAAGAAAGAGAGATTTGACTTGTTCAGCATGGCCGAAAATATCAAACAAGGAGCAATAAATTGAAATTTCAAAAACATGGGGGCAGGTGCATCCACTGCTAGCCAGAACCTAAACTTGACAGTAGTCAATGGAAGAAGTAAATTAGACTATCCTACATACCAGTTCTCTTCCTGCTTAACTTCAGCCTCATCATAAGCAGAGTTTACATCCCTTGCACATAGGAAATGTTTGGTTCATAGTTGTTGGTGTGTTTTTTTCCTTTCTGCTTAAATCATGCTGCAAGAACCATAATAAAAATTTATATTTTAAACAAATTTAAGCCCCAGTTAACAGGGACTTAAACCTGTTAACAGGTTTAACTGGATGTATCTCCTAATCCTTTCAACACAGACATCTATAATTTTTTCTGCGCACCGCATCTCCCTTCTATTGAGACTTATACCTCTTCCTACTCCAGTCACATGGTTCTAGTGAGGGCTACTATGTTCCCACATGACTCCATCCCCCACCCCCCAGCTACGATTGATTGGTCCAGGAATAGGCATCTGACTCAAACAGGCAAATCAGAGCTCTTCCCTTGGATTTTTTGTCCTAAGTGGAACTGGAAAAATATAATCTTTCTCTCTAATAACAGGAACTGTAGAGTGAGAAAAACAGGAGCTTTTGTGACCACATTCCTCACCCTAGAAAGAAAACTAGTCCTAAGTGAGAGAAAATTAAGCTGATATACAAAAAAAGACTGAGAGAGATCTGGTAGTGTATGAGTCCCTGGTCCCAGGAGCCCTGCTGCATCCCTGTCTTTCTGCAAAATCATTTCAAATGCCCTGCCCATAGTCTGTTGGTACTCATCCTACTTGCATGCACCGAAGACTGAAGCACCTCAGGTTGGCCTACTTCCCTTCCTTGAATCACTTCCACACTCCCCTGTTGGTACTCCCTGGGATCATCTCCCAAATAAAGCACTTGCATGCCCATCCTTGTTTCAGGGTCTGGTTCAGGGGGATACCAGACTAGAGCATGGTCCCTTTTCTTACCTACACTAGTAAGATGCAGCCAAGAGTTCTGACTATTACCTCCATCTGGGATGATTCCTGAAATGTTTGTGGAATGAATTTCCCACCTCCGCACCAGTGGCTATGTCATAAATATGTAGATCTATTAACAAAATTTAATGGTATTCTTTGATCAATCTTAAATTTCACAAGTTCGTTGCACTTCCATAACAGTTCCCCATGATTGATATGTCAGTCATGCAGAAGAAGGTAAGAGTCAGAGATGGCTCTACTGGACTTGCGAGGAAGAGTCTACTTCAGGGTGGCACTGTTGGGAGATGCTTTTGGAACTCTGGGACCCTCAAGCCTGCATGTCCCACAGTTGAGTCCTGAGACAGCTTGAAAACACACTGGCAGGAAGAGATTTACTCTCCTCCATGTTTTATCCTCTGAGCTCTCCAAGGTGCTCAAGAAATATTTGCTAAGCAAGTAATGGATTTATGCCTTCCAAACCAGAACTCACCAAAGAGAAACCAAGACACACCACAGTACTGTGACCATAAGCATCACAGTGACTATAATCAGAATTCTCTCTAGATACCCACCTCCACTAAGCTCTGCTGGTTACACCAAACATTAAACTTCAGGGAAGTTTCAGTGGACTTAGCGCATTGCTGCATGACTGCTGGCTATTTTTTCAGTGTTTCCAGAATATAGAGATGTGTGTGGATTATCCCTAAAAGCACCTAACTGATTAATATACATTTTCCAAAGAGCCAAACTATTTAATACAAGTATTCATATTCCTTCAGAGAATTTACACACCAGGGACTCAAAGTTCTCTCCAGACCAAAGAGTGCTTGGCCTTGGACAGTCTCAGTCCTGGTATCAACAGCAACTCTCCCCTGGACCTGGCTGTCTCAGAATAGCATCCATTGTTCATTTTCACCAAGGGCATCTAGGGACACAAACTAAAGATAATGATGTTATTTATTGGCCTTTAATCATCTCTCCCTCCCACATGCTGGAAGGAGTGTCAAGTCTAATTTGTCCATCATTGGCCTCATCAGATCAGATAATGAAACTATCAGTAGTAATTTATCATCATACTAAAAGTAACTAACAGTAATACTCTAAACAATAAATAATTTAAATTTAAAAATAATAATAAAAGTAACTAACATCTCTTGGGCACTTACTAGTACTAGGGATCAATGTAAGCACTTAACATGCTGCATTAGCGAGGATAGACTAGGTTATGCCACAGTAACAAATTAACCTCAAAATATCAGTGCCTTGGCAACAGAGGTTGACTTCTCACATTCCATGTCCACCATGCGTTGGCTGGGGACTATGTTCTCTATATAGTCACTCAGAGACCTAAAATGATGGAAATTCTCCATCTCAACATAAAGCTTCCATAGTTACTGCAGAGAGTGGGATGGTTATGCACCAGCCTTTGAAAGCTTTGGGCTAGAAGCTGTATAAAGATGTCACCAATAGGTTTTCTACTCACAGCACATTGGCCATAAATGACAAGGGGTCTGGAAGATGAAGGGGAGCACATGGATACCCCATGAGCAGTAAGTGTTCCTGCCAACATGCATGATCTAATCGGAGCCTCCCAACTTCAGGAAACATATCTGCATTCCTTCTTACAGAGAAGGAAACAGAGGCATAGAGAGGTTGTGGGACTTGTCCCGGGTGTGATAGAAAGTAAGTGGCAGAGCTGAGCTGCAAACCCAGGCCTGGCAAGCTTCAAAACACTCCCAACCAAGATGCTGCATACTCATCACAAAATCCTACGAAAATCCCTCATATAGCAAAACACCATGCTAATTAATTATAACAAAACACCGTGCTAACAACCCAACTTATGCAACTACAAAATGGAGCTCCCCTGACATGCCACCTCCTCACCCCAAAGATTCAAGCTAAGCAAGTGCCTGAAACAGAATTCTCAGGCCATTTTGAAAGAGGGAAATGGATGATCTCATCTGAGTCTGACATCCAGCGTTCAGCCCACCATGTCAAGACAAAAACTTACAAAAGCCTACAAAAACCTTACAAAAACTGAAAATCAGCCGACTGTTACCAGAAAACCTATTGGTGGCATCTTTATACAACTCGAAAGTTTGCAGAACTTTCAAAAAGTGCAAAGGTAAGTATCACCCATGCACCCACAGGAAAAGGCCAGAGTCAGGGGGAGAAACTGTGGTCATATCCAAATGAGTAGCTGAGTGAAGGTACTTCCAAGACTTCTCCCAGCCTGCAAAACTCAAGTCTAGCACCACCTCCTCCAGGAAGCCCTCTGCTGCCCAGCTTCTCAGGGTTAGGACCTGCTCCTGCATCACTTCCCACATGAACCTCCGGCAGGGCCCTTCCACTGCATGTAACCCTTTATTTGTCTCCTGGAGTCTGTGATATACACAGGCAACCCCTGTATCTATACCTTTGTGTCTCCTGCACAGTAAATATGGAGTGGATGGGAACATGCTTAAACGTGTTCTCTTGGGGAATTTAAACCCTTTGTGCCCAGTAAACATGTAGCCAACTATTAAAATTATAGTTCTGGCCTCACTTGTGCTATGTGACCTTGGAGTGGCCCCATAGCTTCTATAAGCTGTTTGTTCAGTAAAAAACACCCCATACATTGTAAAAATTAAGTGAAAAGCAGAATTATTCAAACCAAAGCCTATACACTAATGTTCACAGCAGCACTTCTCACAATAGCCAAAGGTAGGAATAACCCAAATGTCCATCAGCTAGTGAACAGATATATAAAATGTAAACTATCCATACAATGGAATATTTTTCAGCCATAAAAAGGAATGAAGCACTGATTCATGCTACAGTATGGATGAGCCTTGAAAGCATTACCCTCAGTGGAAGAAGCCAGTCACAAAAGACCACATTAGAGAGAAACCAAGATGGTGGCATAGGTAAACACCGGAGTTTGCTGCCTCGAACAACCACTTCAAAAATACAACTAAAAGACGGAACGGACATCATCCAGAACCACAGGAAGGCTGGCTGAGTGGAAATTCTACAACTAGAAGGAAAGAGAAAAGCATACCAAGACTCAGAGGAGGAGCGGTGCAGAAGTAAAATACTAAGGTGCGGAGGTGCATGTGGAGCGGGCTGGTGGCTGAGGGCGCGGTTGTCGTTTTCAATCGGGAGGGAGTCTCAGGCTCTGAGCTCCAGTTCCAGGCAAGTCTCTGGGGACCCAGACTCATAAGAGAGAAGCGGGACTGTCTGGCATCGGTCGGAACCCGAGGGCAGCTTTCTCTCCAAGGGGCTTGCAGCGATTACCGGGACACTGAGAAGCAGAGCCTCTGAGGGCAAGACTGAGAGCAGCCATAACTGCTAGCCCCGCCCTGTTGATCCCATGGGACCCGCCCCGCCCAAGCCCTGCAGGGAGGCTTATGCTGGATAGCCGCAGGCAAACGCTAGATTAGCACCTCCCTAGAGATCCAGGAGCCAGGAAACCCAGAGGTCAGAGTGGGACCATCCAGTTTGCAGCTCCCTGGAAACATAAAGGACACACTCAGGGGGCAGACTCAATGAGCACCAAAGCCCCATTGAAGCAAGTCTTGCCCCAGAGGGGTGTCTCCAGCACAGAAGTTCTCCCACTGCAGACACAGCTGATTCTCACAGCCAATTAGCCTGGAGGTCAATTCCTCCCGGTGATAACTACAACAATCAAGGCTTAACTACAACAAGACTGTGCACAAAGCCCACAAGGGGGTGCACCAAGAGTGTCCTCCTCAGGTAATTGGGGAGGCTGAACCACTGGGCCCTAGAGGACACTCAGCACAGAAAACCACTTTATCAACACAGGGAAGCATAAAAAATGCCGAGACAAAGAAACAGGACACAAATGACAGAAATGGAGGAAAGCAAACTGCTGGATATAGAGTTCAAAACCACACTTTTAAGGTCTTTAAAGAACTGTCTAGAAGCCGCCAATAAATTTAGTAAGGCCCTCGAAAAGACTGGTGAGACCGCCGATAAATGTAGTGAGACCCTCAAGAAATCTAGTGAGACCCTCGATGTTGTGATAAAGAACCAACTAGAAATTAAGCATACACTGACTGAAATAAAGAATGTTATACAGACTCCCAACAGCAGACCAGAGGATCGCAAGAATCAAGTCAAAGATTTGAAATACAAAGAAGCAAAAAACACCCAACCAGAAAAGCAAAATGAAAAAAGAATCCAAAAATGCGAAGATAGTGTAAGGAGCCTCTGGGACAGCTTCAAGCGTAACAACATCCGAATTATAGGGGTGCCAGAAGAAGAGAGAGAGCAAGATATTGAAAACCTCTTTGAAGAAATAATGACAGAAAACTTCCCCTACCTGGTGAAAGAAATAGACTTCCCAGGCCAGGAAGCGCATAGAACCCCAAACAAAAGGAATCCAAAGAGGACCACACCAAGACACATCATAATTAAAATGCCAAGAGCAAAAGACAAAGAGAATATCCTAAAAGCAGCAAGAGAAAGAAAGTCAGTTACCTACAAGGGAGTACCCATACGAATGTCAGCTGATTTCTCAACAGAAACTTTACAGGCCAGAAGGGAGTGGCAAGAAATATTCAGTGATGAATACCAAGAACCTACAACCAAGATTACTTTATCCAGCAAAACTATCATTCAGAAGTGAAGGTCAGATAAAGAGCTTCACAGATAAGGAAAAGCTAAAGGAGTTCATCACCACCAAACCAGTATTAAATGAAATGCTGAAAGGTATCCTTTAAGAAGAGGAGGAAGAAGAAAAAGGTAAAGATACAAATTATGAACAACAAATACACATCTATCAACAAGTGGATCTAAAAATCAAGTGAATAAATAATCTGATCAACAGTATGAACTGGTGATTATAATAGAATCAGGGACATAGAAAGGGAATGGACTGACTATTCTTGGGGGGGAAAGGGGTGTGGGGGTGCGGGAAGAGATTGGACAATAATCGTGCACCTATGGATGAGGACAGTGGGTGGGGAGTGAGGGCGGAGGGTGGGGTGGGAACTGGGTGGAGGGGAGTTATGGTGGGAAAAAAGAGGAACCAATGTAATAATCTGAACAATAAAGATTTAATTTAAAAAAAATTAAATTAAATTAAAAAAGACCACATTATTGTATGAGTCCACTTATATGAAATGTCCAGAATAGGTAAATCTGAACAGATAGAAAACAGATTAGTGGTTGCTGGGGGCTAGAGGAGAGAGGAATGAGGAATGATTGCCAATGGGTATAGAGTCACTTTTTGGAATGATGAGAATATTCTGGAAGTAGATAATGGTGATGGTTGCACAACACTGAATGTACTAGATATCAATAAATTTGTATACTTGCAAATAATTAAAATGGTAAATTTTATCTTATGTGTATTTTACCACAATGACTTTGTAATTCTTATAGGGAATTTTCAACTAATAATCTTCCTAAGATTTAAAAAAAATATAATGAAATGAGCATTTATGACCATGCTGACTGTTTTCATAATCACAATGAATCATCACTTATCTTCCCTATCAAAACAGAATCTACTGAGCAAAAGAAAGCACCAATCTAATTTGTTCTCCAAATCTTTACCACAGTATAGAAATTAGTATAGGAGTCCAAAATATTTCACACCATTTGACTTTTCTTATCAGGATAAAATACATACAACATAAAATTTACCATTTTTACCATTTTAAAGTGTACAATTCAGTAGCACTAAGCGTGTCCACAATGTTGTGCAAACGTCACCTCTATGCATTCCAGAACTTTTTCATCATGGAACACGTGCCACACTCCAGGCATTTTGATCCTCAGCAGAGCTGGGGCAGAATTATCAATGTGGACTTTGTTCAACCGCAGATAAAAAAGGGAGAAAATGGGAGCGGGCACAGGAACTCTGCGATGTGTGAGTGTAAGGTGCTCACAGCATGACGAGGCTCGGAGTCCTCGGGCTGCTGCTGCCCGTCCTACTAGATGGGGCCAGCGGCCACCCCATCTCCGGGAGGAAGAGCTTCAACAAGCTGCTGCTGGTCTCGTTTGATGGCTTCCGCTGGAACTATGACCAGGATGTGGACACCCCCAACATGGACCGCCTGGCCCGGGAAGGAGTGAAGGCCAAGTACCTCACCCCACCCTTCGTGACAATGACCTCCCCATCCCACTTCACCACAATCTCAGGTAAGTTCCTCTCTGCAGCCAGTCTGCAAATGCTGGTGGAAGGCCCGGCATCTGTCATTCCCTGAGGGAGAGCCCATTCTGACTCAGCTCTGGGGAGAAGAGGCAGCTCATGCAACTTGGGCTCACTCCCTGGAAGAAGCACCAACTTAGAAGAGCCTGAGATCTCAGGGTTATTTCTAGAACCCTGTGGGCTACAGAGCCCTGACCTACAGGCAGGATCAGGACTAGGACCATAGCCTCCTGAGGGATCTCTGCACTCCCAGGCCCACCCCACCCTCCACCCTGACTTTCACACAGTGGCTGGTGATATTTTTAAAAAGTAAGTCAATAGCCCTAGCCGGTTTGGCTCAGTAGATAGAGCGTCGGCCTGTGGACTGCAGGGTCCCGGGTTCAATTCCAATCAAGGGCACATGCCTGGGTTGCAGGCTCGATCCCCAGTAGGGGACATGCAGGAGTCAGCCAATCAATGATTCTCTCTCATCATTGATGTTTCTAGCTCTCTCTCCCTCTCCCTTCCTCTCTAAAATCAATAAAATATATTTTTAAAAATAAATAAAAATAAAAAGTAAATCAATAAATGAATTTTATAAAAATAATAAAACCTTAAAGTTTAAATAATTCAATTAGATCAGGCAACTTTCCTGCTTAATGTTGGTGAGTTAAAGGGACACCAGTGGTCTTCGAGAAAATGCAAATGTTGTCTTTCTGTAGCCCAGAAGGCCCCCACAGCCTAGCCCCTGGTCTCTCCTGGCCTTTCTCATCTCTCTTCCCCTCGCCTGCTTCCCTGCATATCACAAAGGCCTCCTACCTGTGCCTCCACTTAGCCCCACCTGTCTCAGGACCCTTGCCCGTGCTGGTCTCCGCAGCTCATCGGGAGCCTGTATTCCACTGGGGCAGACAGACATCAGACAAGCACACACTCTAATAGATCTTATTACAACTTGGAGAGGCACCAGGAAGGAAGAGCAGAGTTTCTCCAGGAGAAGACGGCCAGAGTGAGTGGATTTGTAATTGGAGAGGCAGGAAAGGGTCCCTGAGATGGGGCTGTTGAGCTGCAAGGGAAAGAGACCTCGAGTGACAGGAGGAAGGAAAAGTGTTCCAGCAGAGGGAACAGCATGTGTGGGGTCTCCGTGAGAAGAAGGAACATGGTTGTTCCAGAATCCACATTGCAAAGGACTCCACTATAATAAGAATAACCAACTCCCATTTCTCCAACACAGCCTTGATGTTGGGCACTGTACTAGGTGCTTTCCCTTAGTTGCCTCTAATACAACACTGCAAAGCAGTATTGTCCCATTCCACAGATGAGAAAACTAAAGCTGAGTAACTGCCCAGTCACTGGGCTGGAAGTGGGGAAGGGAGGAGCCAGGCCTGAACCCAGGGTGCCACACAGCACTGGTTCTGCCCAGTTCTGAGCTAGGAATCCACAGACCTCTCTCCCAGGGCAGGGAGAGGTGCCTGGCAGCAAGAGCCTCCCTGCTATCCTGAGAGCCATTCCCTGGGGGTCCAAGGACAGCTCAAGGAACCTCTGCATGACATGCAAACTACTGGCACCATTTTTCGGGGAGAGAGTTTTATCGCTCCCAACAGACTCTCAAAAAAGCCCTCAAATCAGAAACTTAAAAAATAAACCTGAACAGCCACTCAGAGGGAGATTTGCTGAGAGAGATTTTCCTACATGTAAACTCTTGAAGAGGCTCGTCATTTGGGAACTATTAGCACCAGGAAGCAGGAACTAAATAGCCCTTTTCTGGAGAAAGCAAATGCTGCTTCCTGGCAGCTTTAACTTCATTGCACTTAACAAGATCTCCCGCAGACAGATGGGAGGTCCCTGGACATTGAGAATATGGTGGGCACAAAATATTATAAGGCTCGTCCACGACTTATTTATTCCCAGAGGGCTTTGATAAGAAGATATAAACAGTGAGAGCAAATTTTTAAAATTACAAAATCACCCCAACTCCTCTTCTACCTTCCCTGCCAGTGGGAAATGGAAATGGAACAGCTCCAGTAGAGGGTAATTTGGCAACTTCCAACACAATCACGAACGCAGGGACTTTCTTATTTGGCAACAGCACTTGTAGGACTTTATCCATCAGATATATACTGGTTAATAATGCGTAATGTAATAAAAGAAAACACGATAATTTCAAGAGAAACATCAAAAGTGCTTTATTCAAAGTAATGTCCATCACTAGCTACACATTTCCCCCATCTTTCAGGTAATTGGTGGATACCGTCCCAATAGAACTTTTCTTGTTTTGAGGCAAACCATTCAGAGACCCTATTTTCCACTTCTTCGTACATTTTGAAGTGCTGCTCAGAAAGTGCATGTGCCATCGATCGGAACAAGTGGTAATCTGAAGGAGCAAGGTCTGGTGAATACAGCAGGGTGGGTTCATACTTGGCAAGATCTTTTAACGTGTCTTTAACTGGTTTTGAAGTGTGTGATGGTGCATTATCATGAAGCGAAATTACTTTGCCGTGTCTTCTGGCCCATTCTGGTCGTTTTACAATCAAAGCATGGTTCAAATTGATTATTGGTTGTTGGTAGCGATCAGTATTAAACGGTTTCACCTGGTTTTAGAAGTTCATAATTCACCATATCTTCCTGATCCCACAAATGCAGAGCATTGTCTTCTTTCTGAAGCGATTTGGCCTTGCAGTCAATGTTGATGGTTGACCTGGATCAACCCATGATTTTGTGCATTTGGGATTCTCAAAATAAATCCACTTTTCATTGTCAGTCACAATTCAATGCAAAAAAGACTTTCTTTCATTTCATTGAAGCAACATTTTACTGATGACTTTTCAGGTTTCCATTTGTCTTTCATTCAGTTGATGTAGCACCCATTTTCCTTCCTTTAAAATCTTTCCCATTGCTTGTAAATGATCGGAAATTGTTTGCTGAGCAAGATTTAATCTTTCTGCAAGTTGTTTTTGAGTTTGACACACATCTTCATCCAATAATGCTTGTAATTGTTGGTCTTCAAACTTTTTCAGTTGACCTGGACTTTCTTTGTCTTTCCCATCGAAAGCATCACTTTTAAAGCATTTAAAGCATTTTAAAGCATTTAAGCATTCACAAGTATCTTGAGATAAGCTTCCTGAAGTATACGATAACTTTTTCTTCAAAATAAAGTAATGAATTAAAACTTCCCGCAAATGCTCTTTTTTTGGCATGAAATTCAACATTTTTAAGTGTAAAAATACCTATGATGTTAACACCTTCAGCAAATTTGACATATGAAGTTTTTAAGCTTGCTGTCAATACAACAAAATAGCATACATATAAAATCACATATATATCAACATATGTGTAACTCCATCTACTGAAAAAAATCTGCATTATTAACTGGTACACCTGGTATACACACACACACACAAGAGGCCCGATGCATGAAATCTGTGTACCTTCATCCAGAAGGTTGTCCGGAAGGACGTCTGTAAGGTCGTTCAGCTGTCTAATTAGCATATTATGCTTTTATTATTATACTAGAGGCCCAATGCACAAAATTGGTGAAAGAGTAGGCCTTCCTTCCCCTGGCTGCTGGCAGGCACCCGGGACCTGGGCTTCCCTTGCAGCCCTGGCTCCCTCTGGAAGGTTGTCCAGTCTAATTAGCATATTATGCTTTTACTAGTGGCCTGGTGCACAAAATTCGTGCACATTAAAAGGGGATTAATAGGAGGAAATATTTTAATATTGCTATTTGCCCTTTTTCTATAATAGAAGTGTCAGAGATGAAAGAAAATTATTAAAATGTATATGAAAATCTTCCTCCTGTCAGAATCTGGGGCACACCACGGGACCCAGAGTCAAGTCCCAGCCCACCCACGTGCACCTCAAAATCACACAAGACCCAGACTCGGCCGCCCTCCCCATTGAGCTAGATCCAGACCCAGCTGATCCCACTCTTGTTAAGCTCCGCCGGGCGGGGGATGCAGCCGCAGGTCCCCTGGCCCGGTGCCAGGGCAGGGGGCACAGCCTGATGTCTCCCAGCCCGCGCCGGGGCGGGGACACACCTTGAGGTACCCCATCAAGCCCCGCCGGGCAGGGGCCGTGGCCTGAGAAAACCTGTCAAGCCCTGCCGGGCAGGGGGAACACCTTGAGGTCCTCTGTCAAGCCCTGCTGGGTGGGGGGCATGGCCTGAGGTCCCCCAGCCTGGAGCCCAGGTGGGAGGCGTGGCCTGAGGTCCCCCATCAAGCCCTGCCAGGTGAGGGGCGCAGCCTGAGGTCCCCTGGTCTGGAAACAGGGTGGGGGGTGTGGCCTGAGGTCCCCTGTCAAGCCCCATGGGGGGGAGGGGTGCAGCCTCAGGTCCCTGCTGATTGCTCGTTAAGGCTCATTACAGGAACTCAGCCTCCACTGTGGGCGCAGCCATCTTGTGTTACAGAAACCCCGCCTCCACTGTGTGCCACCATCTTTGTGATGGTATGACAGTCAATTTGCATATTCCCTCTTTATTAGATAGGACTAGAAGCCCAATGCACAAAATTCATACAAGAGTAGGCCTTCCTCCCCCCGGCTGCCAGCACCAGCTTCCCTCTGGCACCCAGGACCCGGGCTTCCCTCACAGCCCTGGCTTCGTCCAGAAGGTTGTCTGCTCTAATTAGCATATTACGCTTGTATCATTATATAGACTAGAGGCCCGGTACACGAAATTCATGCACAGGGAGGGGTGTGTCCCTCAACCCAGCCTGCACCCTCTCCAATCTGGGACCCCTCAAAGGATGTCTGACTGCCCGTTCAGGCCCTGTCCCTTCCAACTGCCTCCCCTCCAGGCCTGGTCCCCCTCAACTGCCCTTCCCTGCCAGCCCAGTCACCCCTAACTGCCCTCCCTTGCCAGCCTGATCACCCCTAACTGCTCTCTCCTGCCAGCCTGGTCCCCCCCAACTGCCCTCCACCTGCAGGCCTGGTCGCCCCCAACTGCCCTCCCCTGCAGGCCTGGTCCCTCCCAACTGCTCTCCCATGCCGGCCTGGTCCCCCCCAACTGCCCTCCCCTGCAGGCCTGGTCCCCCCCAACTGCCCTCCCTTGCAGGACTGGTCCCTCCCAACTGCCCTCCCCTGAAGGCCTGGTCACCCCTAAGTGTCCTCCCCTGCAGGCCTGGTCACCCCCAACTGCCCTCCTCTGCCGGCCATCTTGTGTCCACATGGGGGTGGCCATCTTGTGTGTTTAGAGTGATGGTCAATTTGCATATTACCTCTTTATTACATAGGATAGATATAGATATAGATAGATATCTGTGCAGTGGAAAACCAAGTATTTACAAAGTTATTCATTGCATAGTGTCTGTAACCACAAAAGAAAATATCTATCCAGATAGAAGTGGCTAAATAAAATATACCCACAGAATGGCATACTCTGTCACCTTAAAAGGAAAAATGAGGACGGTCTTGGTGCCCAATTAGAAGCTATCTCCAAGATGGATTAAGCAACAAAAGATGCAAAGAATATGTGTAGCGTACATCTAATACGAAGGTGGGTATATGCACATACAATTGCTTCTAGATGCATAGAGGACCTCTGGATAAATAAACTGGTGACCACAATTATCATGACCTTCAATTCCCATAACACTGATATGAGGTCAGGACAGTTACTCTCTTTATAGGCGAGATATCCAAGGCTCATCAAATATACAAATATTTGGGGGCAGGAGCAGGATTCAAACTCAGTTCGGAACAGTTCAGACAATGGGTCTTCAATCCCTGACCCAGTATGACTATAGCCCTCTGATATCTTTGGTTTAATTAAGCAATCAATCCAAACCCCTCTGAATGTTGCCCATCCTCAGAGCTTCCAGGCAATGTGCATATATGCTGAATACATTGTATTAATGAAAGAGAGGCCATCCCAGACCCAGCAAAACCACTGGTATTCATTTTCATGAGGTGGGCTCAAGCCGACCTCTGTCTGACTCCAATGTGGAAAAGAATCATCTGTAATCAGAAAAATAATGGATAAAAATTGGTGCTGCCAGCACCCAGAGACCTCATCAGATTCCAGGGGGTCGGCCTGACACAAACGATGATAAAAGATGCTCTCTTGGCCCAACAACTAATTCACTGGTGTTCAAGGAACACCTCTGGGCAATTTAACACAGGAGAGAGGTGATGATGGGGAACGCTGCCGCACTGCTTCACATCTCAGCTGTGAAGTAGTATGGCACAGCTCCAACAAGGGCTCAGGTCCGAGAAGCCACATGGCCACCCCTCCTAGCATCCTAGACAGAGTCCAAGGAACCAGGGCCAGGTGTCCCAGGCAGGGAGCAAGGCTGGAGAGGCCATGCCCCAGGCACAGGGCCCAGGAGCAAGCCCCCTAAAACATAGCTGGAAAGCAGACCTCCTCCTGCTTTGGGGCTGCCAGCTGTGCAGATATCTCAGCCTTCATAAGCCAGGATCTCAGGAACCTCATCAGTGTTCCCTGCTGCTGGTATAGAAGGTCTTCAGTGTTGAGTGTTTTTACAGTGCTCCGGCTATACGCATTCTTTCATTCGCCGATTATTGTTTGAACATCTTCACTGGGCCAGACAATGGGGACAGTGGCAACTACACACATGTGTCTCCAGGGTCTTGCCATCTTTCCAGGGCTTGTCCCACCACACGGGTTCACGTCCACTGTGCTCCCAGATCCCACAGACCATTTGGGGTACTTGCTTCTGTTTCTCTGTAGTTCAATGAGGGAGAGGGACAAAGAGCTGCTTTCCTGGGGATCCGTCCACCTCTGCTTCCTTTCTCTGACAGCTCAGGGCATCAGACTGGGGAGCTTTGTTGTTGCTCAACTGTGTCCCCCCAAACCATTCTCTGCACCCTAACTCCCCTATGGTGCCCATAAGGAATCAAGCTTGTGACACTCCAAAGCCAGAGGAGTCTCTGCCTTCTACCCTTTCTTGCATGGTGTTCTTTCCTTGAAGAATAGAGGACAGAAGTCCTGGCTGTTTGAAGGAGGGAAAGGCTAAGGGGAAGATAATTTTTTAACTGGTTATTCAAAATATCCCACATTGTCATCTTTCCATTCAAAAAAATCTTTGCATCCTTACAAAGAGGGTGTGTTTTTCCTTCAAGTATCTGCCTCCCAGAACCACCTGCAAGAGGGGGAAGTGAGCCGAAACTGGTTTGGCTCAGTGGATAGAGCGTCGGCCTGCGGACTGAAAGGTCCCAGGTTCGATTCCGGTCAGGGGCATGTACCTGGGTTGCGGGCACATCCCCAGTGGGAGATGTGCAGGAGGCAGCTGATCGATGTTTCTCTCTCATCGATGTTTCTAACTCTCTATCTCTCTCCCTTCCTCTCTGTAAAAAATCAATAAAATATATTAAAAAAAAAAAGAGGGGGAAGTGGGACCTCTGTCTGGGATCAAGGCTTCTGAGTGCAGCAAGACCTGGCTGTGGGGTGGCATTCTCCCTCCAGCTCCCCAAGGCTGAGCACTGGGTCGGCCTGCATATTCATTGAGCTCCCTCCCTCCTCGGATGGGCCATGACTTCCTCCAAGATGGTTTTCTTCTTCCCACCTCGATCCATCCCCCTACCCATCCATCTGCCTCACCCATCTATCCTCCCACCCCCACGCCACACACACACAAAGCAGGGCTTGGCCACAACACCTGAAAGTTCCTTAACATGAAAAGACGCATTAGTTTTCTATGGCTGCGTAACAAATTACCATGAACTTAGCAGCTTAGAACAATAGCCATTTATTATCTCAGTTTCCGTAGGTCAGGAGTCTGAGCATGACTGAGTTCTGTCCTCTGCGCAGGGTCTCACAAGGCTGCAATCAAGGTGTCAGCCAGGCTGGGATCTTCTCCCAAGCTCACATGGTTTTAGGAAGAAGTCATTTCCTTGCAGCTTAGAACTCACAGCAGCTTGCTTAGCCAAGGCCAGCAGGAGAGCGTCTCTCTCCTCGTGACCCTCTTTTAAGAGCTCACCTGATTATATCAGGCCCATCCCAAATAATTTCCCTTTTGATTAACTCAAAGTGAACTGATTAGGGGCCTCAGTTACATCTGCAAAATCCCTTCAACTTTTCCTTGTACTACTGGTTAGAAACGAGCCACAGGTAACCCCCATGTGCAAGGAGGGAGAACTAAACAAGGTGTGCAGATGGGAAGGCAGGAATCCTGGGGCCATCTTGGAATTCTGCTTACCTCAAACAGGTCCTTGATGGAGCTCAGATAACCAGGGGGTGAGCATCAGTCTTTGTTTAAAGGCAACAGAAAGCATGGGATAGTTCCTCAGAGTGGAGCTCCAGAAAGCCCCCAGAATTATGGTTTAACTTCTGAGCCCCAGGGGTCAATGCAGGAGGGACAATGAGTGACCATAGAGGCTGGACTCCCCACATCACAGTGTGTCACTACATCAGTATTAGATGAAGATGAAGATGAAAATGGTGATGATTTTGAAGAAGAGAAAGAGAGAAGGAGAAGAAGAAGGAGAAAGAAGAGAAGGAGAAAGAAAACTACTAATCTGAAATTACTTACATTTATTTCCTAGGGCTTTCATAACAAATGACTACAAACTGGGTGGCTTAAAACAACAGAAACTTGTCTAGCAGTTTGGAGGACAGAACCCTGAAGTCAGTGTCATTAGAACTACACTCCCTATAACACCTGTAGGGAATCCCTCTTTGTCTCTTCTTAGCTTCCTGTGGTTCACAGGCAATCTTTGGTGTTCCTTGGCTTGTACATGCATCACTACAATCCTCCGTGCAACCTGTGGAGTTCTCCCTGTGTCACATGGCCGTCTTCTCATAAGGACACTAGTCACTTGGATAAGAGGCCCATCCTACTCCTCATCTCTGCAATGGCCCTATTTCCACATAAGGTCACATTCTGAGGTCCAGGGGTTTAGGACTTCAAAATATCTTTTTTGAGGAACACAATTCAACCCGTAATAGTCATATAACACATAATTCATTGATAACTTCAGATATGGCTACATCCTCAAATTATATCATCAAAATGATCCTCTCTCTCTCTCTCTCTCTCTCTCTCTCTCTCTCTCTCCTCTCTCTCTCTCTTTTTTTTTCCTAAGAGTGACCACAAAGCTCCCAAGATGACTCTCATTAGGCCAATCTGCTTCTCAAAACCAATTGCTATGGCCAAGGGGATGGAATGGTGCTGAACACCCAAGCTGGGACTGCATGCCCACCCACAGGTCAGGATGGCAGGTGGCAAGCACCACACAACGTATATGGACTGTGAGTGGTGGGCTGGTGGGTCCCCAGGGGAAAATCAGGGACTATTATCAGAGAGAGGAACAAGGGAAGAAAAACTGGCAGAAATGACAGAAGCCCACCACACCAGCCCAGGCCTGACAGTGCAGGGATGTGGATTTGCAGTCCTGCGACACAGTACTCAGTCCCAAGAAATCACACCTGTATCTATGGGGCTACTCACAGGGCATGGATTCAGTGATCACATATGCAAAGAGCCACCTCCCAGCACTGTCCCTCCATCTCCTTGAACTCTGTCGTAATTCCCCTCAGATCTCACCAAAATAAAGAGTCATTCTCTGAGGGTTAGCAGCTCATTGTGCTAGTTGAAATCACCCAATTCCCTCTCTCTCTCTCTCTCTCTCGAAGCCTGTACTTACTGCTCCATCACTAGTAATGACAACGAACATTTTTGCAATCTCAGTTTTTATTGCAAAATGATTAAGGACCAGTAAGAGTAAGTTATGCTACTGAAACTAAGGAAATTCTGCCAAGCAAACGGTGGGTGGATAGGAAATCTTATGGAGGCAGCATAAATATATTTTCTCCCCCAAGGAACTGACTGAAATTAAGAAGCTATCACCACTATGTTTCAGACAAAATATATCAAAAGCATAAGCCATGATATTATCATTTGACAATTTTAGATCTAGTCAAATGGATATGGCCCCGGGGTGAAAAGGAGCTACTCCATAACTAGACTATGGTCAAGAATAATAAAAGTGAGGTCCTCTTTGTTCAACATTTTCTCCTTCCTTGAAAGGACACTTGATGGTAGCCTCAGGGCCCCTGCAGGCCAGATATTAAGTCTCTCCCAGTTCCAGAACCCTGCCCCAGGGCAACCCTCAAACCAGAGCCACCACTTACAGCCACATAGATTGTGTACAGCCCAATTCTAGGGGGTTGCTTTCATGAATAACATGTGGGTGGTACAAGGCACAGCTTACACAAATCATCAGTCGCTTACATTCCATCTCCAAATCAATTTATGGGAGGTAAAAATTTCCCACAGATGTAATCAGTCATGAGTCCACCTGGCCTACATGAGACAGGAGCAAAGGAAGTGTGGTCAAATGTACTTGGATGATCTTTAAGACTAAATCAGAGTTCCTCAACTTCGGCACTATCGAAATTTGGGGCCAGATCATTCTTTGTCTTGAGGGGCTGTTTTGTACATTGTAGAGTATTTACTAGCATCCCTGGCCTCTGCCCACTAGATGCCAGCACCATCCCTCCCTCAGTTGTGACAATCAAAATTGGCTCCAGATATTGTTAAATGTTTGGGGGGGGTGGGGGGAGTCACCACCTAGTTGAGAACCCCTGGACTAGATATATAATATGCAAATCACATGTAAATCTGAGAGTCAAAGGTCACACATATGACATTCTAGCCAATAGGGGAAAAGTCTGCAAGAGGTAATGGAGGTAGGAAAAGAGAAAGGAAATTAAATTCCTGCTTCCAATAACAATACAAGCCCAGCAGATGTTGTTGGAAGCCTTGTTAGAAGATATTGTAAACTTTAATCAGATCCCGTACTGCTCCCCCAGCAGGAGCTCCCCGCTAAAAAGTCCTAGAAGTCACAAAGCCCAAGACACAGGCAAAAAGAGCAAAGAACCCACAGATTGAGACAAAAAGATGCCCCTCCAACACCAGTCATTTCCACAAAGGGAGAAAAAAATGAAATCTTGAAAATAAAGACAGCTGGGAAACCAAGGTATCTTGTAACTTTTCATTATGGAAATTTCTGCAGAAAAAGCAGAGAAAATTGCACAATGAACTGCCATGTACCCAGCACCAAGCTTCAAGAAATTGTTCACATTTTGCCAACCTAGTTCCATTGTCCCTACCCAATGTCATTTTCTTCTTTTCTTCCTTCCCATCTTCCTTCTCTCCTTCCTTCCTTTCTGGAATCTTTTAAAGCAGATGCCAGACATCATGTCATTGCATCCACAACACATCAGTATGCATTTCTAATCTAAGAGTTTGGCTTGGTTTCTACATAACCTCCATGCCGTATTTAACAGATTTAACTTGAAGTATCTAATTCTTGCAAGTGAAGAAAAGATCTAATTGCCAGCTCAGAATCTTTCCTACTAGTGCTATTCAAATTTGAACTTGTATATGAACCACCTGGGGATCTGGTTAAAATGCAGATTTTGGTTCAGTGTGTAGGGGCTGGTCCCTAAGAGTCCATATTTCTACCAAGCTCCCAGGGCAACCCCCAAAACAGAGCCACCACTTGCAGCCATATAGATTGTGTGCAGCCCAATTCTCGGGGGTTGCTTTCATGAATAACATGGGGTGACACTAAAGGTCCATGGACCACACATGAGGAAGGATCAGCCCAAAACACCACAGCAACCAAGCAAAAAATCATGACTGCTCTGGATTCCAAGGCCTTGAGTGAGAGGAGAGGCTGAAACCACTTGAGACTGACAGCACAAGTATATTAGTTTCCTGTGGCTGCTGTAACAAAGTATCATAAGCTTGCGACTTAAAGCAACAAAATGTCTAGAGGTCAGAAATCCAAAATCAAGGTGCCAACAGGGCTGTGCTCCCTCCTGAGGTTCTATGAGCAAATCCTCCCTTGCTTTTTCTGGTGACTGCCAGCATTCCTTGGCTTGTAGCAGCATCACTCCAGTCTCTGCCTCCCTGGTCACATTGCCTCCACCTGTCTGTATCCCCTCCCCTCCCCTCCCCTCCCCTCCCCTCCCTCCCCCTCCCCCTCCCCTTCCTCCTCTCCTCCTTCTCCTTCTCCTTCTCCTTCTCCTTCTCCTTCTCCTTCTTCTTCTTCTTCTTTCTCTCCTCTCTCTCTCTCTCTCTCCTGCTCTTATAAGGTAACTTGTCTTTGGATTTAGAGCCCATAAAGATAATCCAGGATGATCTCCTTATCTCAAGATCCTTAACGTAATCACTTTTGCAAAGACACTGTTTCCAAATAAGTTCACATCCGCCTGTTCTGAGAATAAGAATATGGTCATATCTTTGGAAAGAGCTTATTACAGGGGTAAGAGGAAAAAGTGAAGTGAGGAAAAATGCAGAAGCAAGGACAGGTCCTGTCTCTGTGACAGTGGCTAGTAAGTCAGGCCCAAGGTACAACTGTGTGTCAATAGGGTTCCCACCGGAACTCAAGGGCAGCTCATCTGCTTCCAGCTCCTTGAAGAGAGAGCATTTCTATTTCTGACAGCAAATTAAAGGAAGAGGAGGGGGTGAGAAAGCCCATTCTCTGCTGGCCTAGTTCCTAAGGAATCGTGCCTCTGCCTTAGAGCCATTCTCAGTCTTATTCAAGGATAAAGTGGTTTATTGATGGCCATAATTAAAAAGCAATGTCAAAAAGAAGCAACGTCAGCATTTCTCATTTGCATTTACACATGAGCAAGAGAAGCTTAGTAAAATGGGTGCACTAGGGTTTTATTTTCTCCATCCAGAGAAGGGCTGCCATTATCTGGTGCTAGTATTGAGGTCAAGCCTCATTTCTAGAGCAGGAGTTGATAAGGTGTTAAATTCCGATTGTGCACTGGGACACCTGTCCTCATTTCAATACTTTAGTTATGTTATCAATAGTTGGTGCCCCCAGTATTAGACTTGTACTAGACTTGGGGTGAATGTGGTTTAGAGCTCCCATATGGGCTGTTTTTCCATCAGTGTTTTGAATGAGCTTATCTGCTCAAAACTGGAGCACTGGGTTGATTTAAGGTGATTGGTTGACTTGATATGGCAGTTGTTCTTCCTTTCTGATTTCATACTAGCTGGTTAATAAGATATTTTCTTCTTTGGTTTTGGGAATGTGAACTTAATGAAACACTGGACTTCTCAAATCAGAAGGAAAATTAAGATACATTTATAGCTTATATGGTAGATTTAGTAAATGTCACATAGTAGGTCTTCAAATTATTAAGTAAATGCATGAAAGTATGTCAATGCCCAAATGGACTATGTACAAATATAGTGTGTCTCAAAAAAATGTGTTCACATTTTGAATAATTATAAAGGCAGTGTTTATTCAAGTACATTTCATTTTCAAAATTTAAAGTGTATATACATTTTTTGGAAGACCCTGTATATATACTATTACACCTGAAAATTAGGAGTTAGAAGCTGAGGAAATGTTGGGAGAGGGAGGATCTTATTGAGTCATTAAATTATAGCATGGTTTATTTTAATCCCACTAAAGTATTTTTTGCCAAATGGACTTTGGGCTAAATCAAGTTCTGCTTTCTATTTGTTCAGATTATACCTGGCCATCTGCAAATGGGGCAGGGGAGTGGGAGGGAGTTTATTCTATTAAATTCAACAAACATCTGTTGAATGCCTTATGCTTTGTGCCAGTAAGATACCAAAATTAATGAGGCACCGCCCTATTCTCAGCCTTGTCAGAGAAAAATGGTTATAAGAAAAAAAAAAAATCCATTCACACTAACTCAAGGGAAAGGACGGCACTGCAAGGCTCTAATAAGCAAACTCATGGATCTGAGAACCAAATTAAAGGCAATTAGACAAGGAAAACTTCCTCTTTCTGGCTCTCAGCCCCATGGACTTTATCTCTGCTTCCCTCACTCGTAGCCATCTTTCTCTTTTTGCTCATGGTCAACCACTGGCTGATTAGCTACTGTGTCTCTTGGTTCAAGTCTTGAGAAAGAGGGAATTGGGTTTCAGGTCAACCAATTGAATATAGGGAGGAGACATCACATGGTACAAGTATGGTGCCTAGACCCGCCTTTCAGCAGTATATGTGAGTAGGGGGATTGTGGGCACTGCAGGCACTCCAGAACATATTTTTTCTGTTTTTAACTCTCTCCCCTGTCCCCTAGTTGTAAATAGCATGAGACAATCTAGGATAGTACTTGGCTCAAAAATATTTGAAAAAGAGAAGGAGAAAGGAAAAGTTGGACCAAACTCTGGACTTCATGGTTTCCTAAATTCACTCTGCAAGTTTGAGAAATAAATGTCAGTTCCTGAGAACCAACAGCAAAACATGTTCTATCTGGGTTTGTTCCCAGACCTGAAATGCTCGGCTGGGTAAATTTACCCACACCTTGGCGTAACTGATATGGTGTGGGAGTCTGCATTGTACCCTGATTAAAGCAAAATTAGCAAGCAGCAGGAATCTCATTCACGAGGATAGCTCATCCTACTTCCTAAACTGCATAATTACCCGCATCACCAGACATTGGAATGACACAGATGACAAACTCTCCATATGATACAGACAAAAAGGCCCTTGGAAATCGTTATTCTGGCTTGTTTTACAAAAAGGGAAACTGAGGCCCAGAGTGAGCACGAGGACTACAGGAGCCAAGACGAACCCTCTCCTCCAGTCCAGGCCCCCTTGTGCAGCATCGTACCGCAGTGAGGGCAGCACCTCCTAAACCAGGTGAAACCTGCTCCTTTGCAGCTTCCAGAACTCCAGGCACAACCCACAGGGCACCCTTACATGGTTTTTCCAGCCAGGTCCCTGGTTGTCTCCAGAGTAGAAAATGAAATTAAAGTACAATGTGAATGCTGCTCCCTACAGCTGTTTGTTTCTCAGCTTTTCTTCTCCTGTCATGTTTCGCCCACATTCCAGAACTGGCCCTTGGCCGGGATAAAGAGGCTCAAGCATCAGGAAGGAAGAATCAAAGGGAGAGTGGCAACCTCTGCTGGGTCATTAGTGGTCCCCAGCCACTGGATGGATTTAGAACATGCCTTTAAGTGTCAGGGTGGAAATAACCCAAATATCACAGAGATGGTCTCTTTGTGAAATTACTGAGACTAGCCAAGCCACAGAATGAAAGGGTCATGCTCCCTGAGCTCATTTTAGCTTAGTTGTTTGAAACTTGGGTAACATTGCTTTGAGGGAGGAATGGATTATATGATTGGTTCCCAGGCTAGTCTACTTAACTGAAATTATAATTGACCTCTGGATCCCAGGGCATGCAAGCAGCATCCTTAAGGTACATCAGGGGAAGTTTCTCTATCCATGGCATCCTTTGCTTTCTCCCATTCCTTCTCCCAAGTCCTCCCAGTGACTCTGGAACTCCAAGCTTTCCCAGGTACTGGAGTGAGCCAGGTTTTGATGGCTGCCTGCCCTCACCCTGGTTCCACAGTAATGGGACATCTGCTAGAATTAATGCATGTATGTTAATGACTAACACACGTGTGTGAGTGACTAAAAGCCCCTGAACCAGTGGTTCTGACGTTGTCAGTGGGCACTAAAACCACCTGGAGAGCTTGTTAAATGCAGACTCTCAGACCCCATGCCAGAAATGAGGATTCAGCAAGGGCTAGAATTTGGACCAGGGAATCTATGGGGATATATATATATATAATTTTTTTATTGATTTCAGAGAGGAGAGAGAGAGAGAGAGAGAGAGAGAAACATCAATGGTGAGAGAGAATCACTGATGAACTGCCTCCTGCAGGCCCCACACTGGGGATCAAGCCTACAACCCAAGCATGTTCTCTGACCAGGAATCAAACCTCCAGGTTCATAGGTCCACGCTCAACCACTGAACCAAGCTGGCCAGGCAGGAATCTGTGTTTTAACAAGCAACTCAATTGAGTCAAATGCTGATGGTAGAAAACCATGGAGAAATTCTACAAAAGATGAAATGGCAGGTGTTTGTAATCCCAGGGTGATTTGCTTTTTACTGGACAGGAAGATAGAACAGAATCCACGATGATTCGGGTTTTTTAAAAAAAGACAAAGTAGAGCTGCTCCCTGGATGAATTATCTCTGTGCTGCCATTTCATCTGCTGGAATGTGGCGGGGCGCAGCCAGGAGGAAACTCAGACACTATGACAAGAAGAGGGCTCACTGTAGATTTCAGAAGGCTTCCATGATTCATCTGTGAGGCTCAAAATGTTCTTACACATTATGCCCTCTACCTACCAGAAACAAAGTGCTCCCACTCGAGGTAGTCAACCCCCACTCCTGAGAGACAGTATAGCAGAGAGATTAAAAGTGCCGCTGCAGATGTTCAACACCATCAGGCATTGAGAAATGAAAGTCAAAAGCACAATGAGACACCACTTCACACCTACTGGGTTGGTCATAATTTTAAAAAGGGGAAAATAATAAGTGATGGTGAGGATGTGGGGAAATGGGGACCCTTGCACATTGTTGGTGAGAATGTAAAATGATGCAGCCACTTTGGAAAATAGTTTCCTCAAAAACTTAAACGGGGAGTTACCATGTGACCCAGCAATTTTAGTCCCCAAAGAATTAAAAGCAGAGACTCAAACAGATATCTGTACATGAATGTTCATAGCAGCATTATTCACAGTAGATCAAAAAAAATGAAAATAACCTAAATGTCCATCAGCTGATGAATGAATACACAAATTCTGGTCTTTCCAGACATGGAATATTATTCAGCCATAAAAAGGAATGAAGTACAAAAACATGCTACAGAACAGATGAGCCTGGAAAACATTGTGTTCAGTACAAGAAACCAGGCACAAAAAGCCAATATTGTATAATTTCATTTCTATGAAGTGTCCAGAATAGACAAACCTATAGAGACAGAAAGTAAATCAGTGGCCGACAGGGGGCAAGGGAATGGAGGAATGTAAATATATACAAGGTCTCCTTTTGGGGTGATGAAAATATCTTAGAACTAGAGAGAGGTGATTATTTCACAACCTATGACTGCGCAAAATGCCACTGAATTTGTACACTTTAAAACGTTAGTGGTTACTAATGGGCAAGGAGATATCTGATTGGTGGTGTTGCTCTTATATCAATCAGGGGCAAAGCAGATGTACAGTCCTTAGTTCATCCTAGCTTGATCCCTGTGTCATGACCAGAGCTGTTTCATGCCTGAGGCACATAAAGTTATAATTCCTAGGTCTTGGAGGGGAAAAGATCAGAAACACTGATCTCATAATAAGTAGATTATTAATATTAACTGAGGCTTAGGAGGAGATGTAGTTTTAAAGTTTATGGAGTTGTTGTGATTAGTCTAGTAACTTCTAGATAACAGTAAGTAGGTAGTTCTAGCACAACTCAATTAAGAGTGAACATGTCACCTAACAGTTTTTGTGGCAATTGTGCAATAGGACATGGCTATATGTCATTCTGCACATAAAACTGGATGCTATAAATAATAAGTGGGTCACTATCGGCTTTCAGAAAATTGGGTGGGGGTCTAGTATGGTAATATTGGGATTATTTCTGAGAGCAGTTACTGTGAATCATGTATTCTCAGGAGCCAGAAAGTGTTCAAATCCTGAGTCTCTGCCATTTAACTGTCAGTGTGGTCTTAGATGCCTCTACCTACCAGAAACAAAGTGCTCCCACTCGAGGTAGTCAACCCCCACAGCCCAGGGGGAAACAGCATCTGCCTGTTTCTCACCTGAAAAGTGAGTTTTAATGATAGTGCATATGAGTTGTTGGAAAAAAATAAAACATGAGAAGCACGTAAAATGGGGCCTGGCAGTTATAGCTAATAATATATATAAACATTTATCTTTTTCTGGGTTTAGAAGAAAAAAATATTTAAATAAATAAATAAAATGTTAATGGTTAATTTTAAATTATGTAAATGTTACCTGAATAAAATAACAAAAACGCATTGGTAATAACCAAACCTCCAAGGTTCAAAGCCTGGCTCTGCCGCATGACCTGAAGCAAACTCAGTGCCTCAGTTTCCTATAAAGGAAGAAATCTCTAAAGGGGACTATAATAATACCCACTTGCAGGCCTATTAGAATTACATGAATTAATGTCCCAAAGGACTTGGAAGAGATGGTGCATAGCATGGTACATGTGTGCCATGATTTCATTACACAAACCCTACCCTATTACATAGGCAAACCATGGCCAGCATGGGTAGGGGCTTGTTCAAGTTCACACAGCAAGTTCAGAAGTCATGTCGGAGTGGCACCCAGCTCTAGGTCACTGCTCTTCCTCTGCCAACAGTCTAATTGAATCCCTGACCAAGAATTTTGACACTCCAAGACCCCAACCCCTGACAGCAGCACAAATTCTTCCAGTGTGGCTGGCTGGCTGGCTGGCCTACATACCAGGCGGAAACAACTGATTAAAGCTTTATAGCAACAACTCTTTTTGCATCTTCCCAGGTGAAAGCCTTGGCCACCTGAGGGGAACTTTAGCCTGGTGGTGACTGACCCAGAAGAGAGCTTTCCCCTTCCCTGTTCCCATGACCATGAATTTCCTGCCTCAGTTTACCTTGGACATGACAGAAATCCTCACTAACTTATTAAGTCAGTAGGGTCATCCGGGGTCTTTCTTCTCCAGGAAGCAGGGAGGAGTAGGAGCTCAGATCTCCCCTTACACTGCCCCCTATGTGCACTCCCCTTTTCCCTGGTTCAGTGTGAGATCACGGGGATTTTTCAGACTTGGTTCAATTCCTGTGTCTTCAGGAACAATCTAGCTTACTCACATTCCCCAGCAACCACCTTCCTCCCTCAAGTAGAGAGAAATAAGTCTACACCCATCCACATCTAGCAATCCTTCCTGATTCCACTGGTTCCCTCAAGCAGCACAGCCCATGGGAGTCCTATGAGAAACCCTGGGAGGTTTGTTGAGAATCGGGCTGACTGGATGTTCAATATTGAATCATCATCACAAGCCGAAGATAAGAAAAATAATCCCACAGGAAGCGTCCAAATCCTAGGCTCTTAGCTTCTGGGTGCAGAAATAACCCAAGGAACCTGGCCTCCGTGTGCCCTGCCTTCCTTCCTTCTTCATCAGCTTCCACAGCCAACGCCAGCTTCCCCCTGGGCTGTGAGGTCTGTTCCTAAGAGCAGATCCAATCTGGCATGAGTGAGATGTAATGAGTCCTTCCTTTGTGGCTCCCAATGTTTGCACTTCCAGAAAAACAAGTCTGAAGCCCCTGGGTGGCCACCTGGAGCCATAGTCCACCAAAAGACATAGGCCAACCAGAAGGGTGTTGGGGAAAGTGGTCTTAAGATCACATTAATACCCGTAACAGCATCCATTCATAGAACTTATACCTTCCCTCCTTTATCTCCAAGGTCGCTGGATTGAAGATCATGGAGTCATACACAACATGATGTTTAACACTGAGACAGGATGGAAGTACTCCTTCAAGACCACACAGAACAAGACTGAGTGGTGGGACAATGGTGTCCTCCCCCTCTGGATCACAGCCCAGAGACAGGTACAGTCAGAAATCCTAGGCTGGCTTCCATGGACATTGCCTCTCATTCTAAGGCATGTGGGATGGAGATTAGAAGCTGTGTGACCTTGGGCAAGTGACTTAGCCTCTCTAAGCATGTGTTTCCCTAAATGTGTAGTTAGGGATCATGATGGTGTGCTTATTTAATAGATTTGAGGTAAGGATTAAATGAGATATGTGTGAAAGGGAGTGGGCACAGAGGAAATGCTCAGTAAGTTTTAGCTGTTATGGATGAACAAGTCAGGGCATAGACTGGCTTAATCACGATTGTACCTCCAGGGCTCTTCACAGGGTCTGGACCCAGCAGCTCTTTAATAAATATCTGTTTGTACACTTCCTCAGACTTAGGCATAAAAGCCCTTGGGAATGAAGTTGACCATTTAATGCATCTTCAGACGATGAAAAGCTCTTATGAGAACATTCACTTGAAAGGATTCCAACGGCCATTCATTATTGCTTTGAAAGGGCAGAAATCAGAGCTGTGTGTTCAACTCCCAGCCCAAAAACCTGTTGCCAGCTTTGCATTTTGTCAATGAGATTGCAGTCGTCACTGTAGAACAGGACCTCTTTCTTCTTCCACATGACACCAGCCTTTGCTCCAAATCTATCCTGGGTACCAGGGCTGCATCTCTGTGCTGCAAGCCCACACTAAGCATGTCACGTGGCAAGGTGGTGTGATGCAGCAGCTCAGAACGCAGTTTGTGGACTCAGACTCCTGTAGCAGGGTATCAGCTGCCTCCACCCTCTCCAGCTGCATGACCTTGGGCAATGACTTCCTCTCTGTGCTTGAGTTGCCCCATACGTAAAATAAAGATTGTCAGAGTCCCTGCTTCATAGGGTCATTGTGGGGGATTAACCGAGATAATGCCTGTAAGATACTTAGATCTAAGTGCTCAAAAATTGTCAGTCGTGCTTATGATTGGAGGCTAAATCATTTTAGCACTAACTCAGCTGGTCACTACAGCTCTAGGTCAGAACTATCCAATGGAACATTCCATGATAACGGGCATGTTCTACTGCACACAGTCCAATATGGAAGCCACTAGGTGTATGTGGTTTTTGAGCCCTTGAAATGTGGCTAGTGAGGTTGAGGAACTGAATTTTAATTGTATTTAAGTTTAATTAATTTCGATTTAAATCTAAATACATGTAGCTAGGGGCTGCCATATTGGACAATTCTCTAGAACAGTGGTTCTCAACCTTCTGGCCCTTTAAATACAGTTCCTCATGTTGTGACCCAACCATAAAATTATTTTCGTTGCTACTTCATAACTGTAATGTTGCTACTGTTATGAATCATAATGTAAATATCTGATATGCAGGATGGTCTTAGGCGACCCCTGTGAAAGGGTCATTCGACCACCAAAGGGGTCTCGACCCACAGGTTGAGAACCACTGCTCTAGAATAATCACAGGGGGTGGCCAATGATCCTATCCTACTTCAGGTTCATTTTTTCCCTAGCTGTTGGGCCTTAGTTCCTTCCTCTTCTCTCACATTTTTAAACTTTAAGAAATAGATTACACAAGTAAATTCTGTCCTCCCAAGAAAATCATGCTCTCAACACTATGAGCCAGGCACTGATTTAAGTGCTTTACATATATTAATGTATAACAACTCTGAGGTGGGTGCTATGATTATATCCATTTAACAATTGAGTAAATTGAGGCACAGAGCAGTGCCAAACTTCTCAAAGTCACAAAGCCAGTAAAAGGCAGGGCTGAAATTTAAACTCAACCCTGGGTTCAGCAACTCTTAACACTTAACCATGACATATTACTTCTGTGGCCAAAACATTTAGCCATGGATTTCATAATAAATCTTCTATTTGCCTAGCTGCTAGGGAGGTCTGGACAGTCTTCTTTAATTCACTATTCAAAACCCAGGGCCTCTCTAGTCTCTTGCCATGGTATTTGTTCACTGGCGTGGGGCCTCTGGTAGCATTCTCCTTTCCTGTTATTTTTCTTATTCACGGTTCGTGTCTCATTGCCATTTATTTGCAGAATTTTCTTTCCTTCTGCTCAATTCATCATCAGAGTGTTCTTCCTCTTTGCTGAATTCATAAGTGGTTATGCAAAAAGAGGATCTGGTACAGGGCCAGGCAACTGACAACACGCCACTTGTTTGGCAAGTGAATGTCCAATTGGTATATCTCGTTCTGCCACTGGCAGCTCCTGCCATGGGACAGGGCCATCAGCCAGCTCCCTGAGGGCCTGACAGAAAAGCTGCTGCCATCAGATCAAACCTGCGGCCCCAAGCCAGCACCCCAGCAACAGCACTCCAGATGACCCCAAACACCGCTCAGGGGCACATCTGTATTGCCAGGCAGGGCTGGAGGAAGGGAGCCTAACCCATATCCACCACTGGGAAAATCCATTCTTCTCCCAAGTCTCTTCCTGGTGAATTTTGTGGAGGTTGATACATGAACCTTTAATATGACTAAAATGTCCTGCTCAGTGACACTAAAGCTGCCTGAATCCATCAAGAATGGACATGCCTTGGTGGATAATGCCTAAAAGATGGGATTCCTGACCACCTCTGCATCCATTACTCAAGCCCACAAGCACACCTACATTCCAGCAGGACTTCACTAACGGTCAGGGTACAAACTGAGAGGCTCCATTCGGAACAGCCTCGGGTTTTTGATGAGCACCCCCAATAACTGAACTTTATCAATGACCAAGGTACTTCACCTCATTCACAAGTCCTAATTCTCAGAGAAAGGCAGGCAGCCATGACTGTAAGAACTAGGAAAACCATAGGGATATGCTCCCCCTCTCTCCAGAAAGGCTATAGAGCATATTAAGCAGTGTGACGGCAGAGCATGGTTAAGTGAGATCGGCATGGTGCCAAGAGTCTGTAACAAGACCACAGTAGGCGAGCACTAGGAGGGGGTTTGGGGAGATAGTGGGAGGGCAGCTATGTCGCGACCCCTTTGGCAGTCGAACAACCCTTTCACAGGGGTCGCCTAAGACCATCCTGCATATCAGATATTTACATTACGATTCATAACAGTAGCAACATTACAGTTATGAAGTAGCAACGAAAATAATTTTATGGTTGGGTCACAACATGAGGAACTGTATTTAAAGGGCCAGAAGGTTGAGAACCACTGTCCTAGACAATAGCTTCCAAACTTGGAAGAGCTGTGAGCAGGATCTGCCAAGAATAGCAAGGTAATGCATCCCAATATTGGCCCAAACTGTGTCTTTATTATGCATCATAAAGGCTCTAAGAATAACAATCTCTCCTCCAAAAGGGTGGGAGGGAGAAAACAGAATCTTGAACGTAGAGCTGCCTTCTGTTCAGTGGCTCCTCCTAAGCACAGAAAGGCAATGAAAATGCCCAGAACCAATTTCGACTTCTGAATTTTAAATACATGGAGTCCATCTCTTCCCACTCGCTCATTCCCTCAAATGAATAAGGAACTCATTTCCCTAAGCCACACATACTCCCCACCAAAGCACAGGCACCTTCATAAAATGTGTGCCTTGTAACATTAATTATGTCACCTAAGGGAAGAGACAAGACAAAATGCAAAACCAAACTGAAACTTTTCCCCTAATTATTGGTTCTGAAGAGTTTGGTGAATATGTACAAAACCCAACGGTCAGGATTTCCCTGTAGGAAATACCAACTCTTGTTTTTAAAAAGCAACTTAAAAGTAATAGCCACATCGATGCAACACTACACTAAGAGAGAATAATGAACCTAATAAAACTAGCGATTTTCCAATTGCTATTGCTACTAGAAACACTGATTATGCTAATTAAAGGGTAGAATAGTAAATACCAACTCTTTTGCATCCAATTAAGTGCTCAGATTATTTCTCAGAAGTATTTGTTGAAAATAGCACTTCTGATTATCATGAGTCCCAAATAAACAGAGTCGTGTGTGTGAGTGTGTGTGTGTGTGTGTGTGTGTGTGTACATGCACACTCACACACATTTCTCTCTGGAGCTCATTTCACAGAGCAGCAAAAACTCCTAAAATTCCTATGGGACCAAGTGAGAAAAATCAGTTTCCTAAGACTACAGCTTGGAATATCTTTAAAGAAGGTGTGTGTTGAAAATACAGCACACGAAAATAATTCAATTTCAAGATGGGAACACCTGAGATTTAACATGCAAACATCAGGAATTCAACTGAATATGCAGGGCTGCCTAAGTCCCTGGGAATTTCAATGTCAATTATTCTAAATAATAAAACAGCTGGTCAAACCACATTCTACAAAATGTTAGAAGTGTCATCCTTCCAGTCAATTCCATACTTCAGAGCAAAGGCAATTTATATGTAAGTTAAACAAAGAACCGTCGCTAAAAACTGAGAATTATGTCGATTGACAATCAGAAATGCAATAAATAAATATTAGAGGATTTGCAAGTTAAATCAACCATTGAAATTCTATTATCAGAAAGAAAATGTGTTACCTGTGGAGGTTACAAATAAGATGCTAGAACCCTAAAGAGAAAGAGTTTCTGTAATGATTCCATAAGTTAATCAGAATTCATGCATTCATTCAACATGCATTTAATCAACAGCACTTACTCTGAGCCAGGCCTGTTCTGGGTCCCAGGGAAAGTGTGGTCAATAAGAAAGACATGGTTCTTGGTCTCCTTGAGCTCACATTCTAGAGAAGAGAAACAGACAATAAATAAGTAAACAAATTAAGATGATTTCAGATTGGGGAAAGCACTTTAAAGAAAATAAAACTGGATCGCCTAATAGAAAATGAATGCTGGAGGGTAGAGAGGATAATATTTCACCTATAGCTATAGATAGCAGAGCTCCTGAAGCCTTGAAAAGTATTTAGTATTAAGAACCTTAGGTCAAGTTTCCTAGAAGCAGAGCCTGAGGCAGGAATGCAGTGCAGGTAATGCATTGAGGGAGAGGTTTCAAGAGAAGGGAGTAAGGAAAACTGAGGGGCCAGGGGAAAGAGTTAAGTGAGATGTGGTCCCAGCTGGAGACCAGCTTCAGCCTGATCCCATGGGAAGCTCTGGAACATAAACTGAACCCCAATGTTGTCCCACCCTGAGGCCAGGGAGCTTGTCTTTTGTCCTCCCATCAATCACTGGCCACAGGCAGCTGGGGGTGAAGGAGATACCTTCCCAGATGAGACAGGACGTGGCTACTTGGATGAGGGTAATTTTCTAGATAGTGAGGCAGCTGAGAGTCTCACAGAAGTGGGTGTGGGTACATTGGTCCAGTAAGGGGATTTGGGTGGGCACCAATAGCAACCCTACAACTTCCAAATTACTTTCCTACTTCTCAAATGGACATGGGAAGTTTTGGCACTACTCTTGGTTATACTTTTCTGCTCATTTGTTGACAAAATAGCCACAACCTAGAGGCCATTATCCCAAAATTCTTTCCCATTTATTCTCCATATCATCAACATAGTCACACCATCACCATCCCTTGGTTCCACTGAAGCCAATAAACTTCAGAGTGTTTCTCAGAGCATCCAAATTGTGAGTGATACAAGAAGTGTCATATAACAGCCCTCAAGATAATAGTTTAGCAGAGATGAAGGAAAGCACTTGCTCCCCAAATAATAAGGCCATTCATTCACTGAACCAAAAATCTATTGAGTATCTACTATGTGCCTGTTCCTGGTTGGGGAGCTGCTTTGACCCACTTAGTGAGATGTGTCCACCTCATTGATAATACATTGGTGAACATACAGAACGTTATTTTCTTTTCCTAACTATTTTACCAAGCTTTGTCCAAAACCACCTTTCTGCTGGGGAGCAGATCACTTAAGAATGTTTTCATGCCCTGGTCAGGTAGCTTAGCTGGTTAGAGCATCATCCTGATATGCCAAGGTAGCAGGTTTAATGCCCAGTGAGGACACATACAAGAACCAACCAATGAATGCATAAATAAGTAGAACAACAAATTGATGTATTTCTCTCTCTCAATTCAATTTTTTAAAAAGAATATTTTCATGACTTTGTAGTCACCTGCTTTGTTAAAACAGCCCCATTTCTGAAGAATCAGTTCTGCTCATGGTAGAACCTTCATCCCAAATCCAAGTCAAAACTCTCCTTCCCAGATGCCCCCCTATCCTCTCCATAGACCCTGTGGTGGTCCCAGCAGCCTGGAGTAGAAGGAGCATGGCCTGTGCTCAGCTCTTTCAGACACATACACACCCTTCCCTGGTTTACTCTCTGGAGACAAGAAAAGAAAGAAACATATAGGCTCCTCCCATGAAAGATTGTAGGGAGGCCATGACCCTTTTCCTGATGACTGTAATTTGCTGCTCTACCTAGTTGCCTATGGTCTCACATAGAAGGGTGAAGGTAACCAGGCCTCACTGACAAGAGTCTCAGTGTCAAGCAGCAACCCCAGGCCTCTCTGGGGCCTTGCAAGACTCGGCCACATTTCATAGCTGACCCATCCTATTCCTCTGTTGTAAAGAACTCAATGCCCTATCCTATAGTCATTTCTGCCACTACTGAAGTCCTCAACCTCACCTTCTCTCTGCAGTCCCCAACCCTGTGATGTACAGGCACATCCCAGATTCCCCTTTAGTACCCTGCAGGAGACAGAAACTAGAGGGAATAATTGTTGCCCCCTCTTTACCTGACCATGCTACCTTGCCAATGCTCTCTGTTCCTCTCCAGGAAAAAATAAAAGCTAAGCTCATTAGCTTACTAATTTGCTCTACATGCATTTAGTCCTCACAACTACCCCATGAAGTGGAATAATCATCTCCATTTTACAGACATGGAAACTGAGGTGGAGAGCATGAGTAACATGCATCCAAGTGGTGGGAAAGACTATCACCAGGCAATCCAGCATCAGAACACACTTTTAACTACCATCCTATTCTGTCTCTGAGCAGGTTGTCAGGCCCAGTGGTTGAGCAAACTGCACAGTGAACAAGATAGTCTCCCCTTCTTGCATACACCCCCAAATTTTATAAGCATTAGATATGGAAACCAGTAGGGCAGATTCTCCCCTCTCCAACAGCCCCAGAGGAAGTCCCATGATTGTATCTCATTAGCTTGGACATGGGCCCAAGGCTGAACCAACTACAGTGACCAGAGGATGCAGTGTCCTCTAGCCAAGCTAGAGCCTCAGCCCACATCTGGAGCCAGATGTGGAGCCAACACATCCTGAACCTGGCATGAAGCAAGGGCAGAGAGGAGAGTCTCCAGAGATAGTCAGGGGCCTCTGAACCAGTAGACAGAGGAGTGGGTGCTGGGCAAGCAAACATATTAACTGTCCACTGCACACACTGGGGAAGACCTGTAGTGGCTTGTTATATCTGGAGGCAAAGAGTGCCTACTATGTGCCAAAACATGATGTCCAACATTTTACCTTAAAATTAATTGGCTCAAACCTCACAAAAATTCTGTCAATTTTTTGGCATTTTACATGTAGAAACACTGAAGCATAAGAGATTAAACAACTCACTATCACCAATTTAGAGCCATTTTTCCTCCATTCTAGTGAATTTTTTTAATTTAATTTTTTTTTTTTTGCCATCTCTGAAGTTAGAATACATCTTCTAATCCCTGGAGTGTGGTGTTTTAATTGATAGCATTGCTTTTCCTATCAGTGCATAAAATAATGGCATGTCTTTCAACTAATGGAGTTTTAGATTTAATGAGATCCTAGTGAAGCCAAGAATGAAATCCACCCTCATCTGACTCCAAAGCCCACGTGGTTCCTAAACCTCTGGACAAGGGTAGGGATGTTGATCAGGTGGGCTTTGCTTGTTCTGAGAAATGGCCTGATGGAATTTGCTTCTTGTCCCTGCAGGGGAGGAAGACTGCGTCATTCCACTATCCCGGGGGAGGTGCTAAATACAAAGGTGAAGCCGTCCAGAGGTCCCTGGTGGAGTCTTACACTCACCCAGACAGCAACGAGACAGAGTGGAGGGAGAACATTGATATTGTCATGAACTGGTTCACTAAGGAAGACTTTGACTTTGTGACTCTGTACTATGGAGAGCCAGATAATGTGGGACACAAATTCGGGCCCGAGACGGAAAACAGAAGGGTAATAATTAAGCAAATCGACAGAACCATCGGGTACCTGGTAGAAGCCATTGAGAGGCACGGCTTGACTGAGCACCTCAATGTCATCATCACATCAGACCACGGCATGACTACAGTAAAAAAGAAGCCCAATGTCACTGAGATCCTCTTAACCAACTACATCAAGTACAGGGACTTAGTCAAGTTTGATATTGTGGACTATGGAGGCTTTGGGATGCTCCTGCCCAAACCAGGGAAAGAGGAAGCCCTTTACCAAGCACTGAAGAATGCACATCCACACCTCCATGTCTATAAGAAGGAGGAATTTCCAGAACGCTTCCACTTTGCTAAGCATGAGCGGGTCCTGCCAATCCTAGTGTATGCGGACTCTGGTTACAACATCAATGGGGTGAGTTGATTTTTAAATGAATAATGTCATCTTGGATCTGGGAGAGAGCCACTAGGGAGAGACAGTTCTGGAAAACAACAAAACATAAGTGTATGCACAGTGAGTGGTAACCCACTGTTTTCTACATGTTCCCCACCCCCACACCCCACATCCCATGCAATCACCCCTGCCTCACATCACTACTATCCAATAATAAGGACAAACACCCCTGACCAAGGCTAATTATCCAGCACTGTGCTAAAAACTTAACATGAGTTAGTTCATGTCTGTCTAAAGATAGATGCTCTTATCTCCCTCATTTTAATAAGAAACCAGAGCTAGAGAGGAATGATTTGGGATTAGAAGTATAAGGCTGAAGTCTGAACCCATAATTATGTTTGCAATCTCTGTTTAATTATTATGCACAGATCACCAGGAGATTCACCAAAAAACTACTTCCTGGTTCCCTTGGTACACATCAAAAAGAAAAGAAAAAGAAAAAAAGCAATCCTATTCATACAAAAATGTATATACCGATGCTCACAGCAGCATTACTCACAATAAGCAAAAAGTGAAAACAACCCAAATGCCTATCAACTGATGAATGGATAAACAAAATATGGTATATCCATACAGTGGAATATTGTGTAGCCATTAAAAGGAACAAAGAACTGATACATGCTACAACTCAAATGAACCTTGAAAACATTATGCCCAGTTAGATACGAAGGACCACATATTGTATGATTCCATTTAAATGAAATATCTAGAACAGGCAAATCAATAGAGATAGAATATAAGATTAGTGGTTGTCTAGGGCCAGAGGTGGAGAGGACTTGGGGACAAATGGGGAGTGACTACAGAAGGCCACAGGGTTTCTTTTTGGGATGACGGAAATCTTCTAAGCTGGTTGTGATAATAGTTGCACAGCTCTGTGCATACACTAAAAATCATTGAATTGTACACTTTAAATGGATAAATTGTATGGCATGTAAATTTTATCTCAACAAATTTTATTAGATTTGAATAAGCAAATCTAAAGAAGAAAATACCAAAACCAATGCTAATTGTGAGACATAAGTAAAATGGTCTGGTTTTTCTTAACTACCAACCAACAATTCATGTCAGAACAAAGTTGATGTGATATTTAAATATCACATAACAGAATACCATCTCAGGTATAGCTTGAAGAATCCTTATCTAAGGCTGTGGACAGGGCCAAACATTATCATTATGTTTGCAATCTGTATATTCTCAGCTTGCTACAAGACTTGGGAAAATTCACTAGGTTATTATCTAGTGGTAGTGGAATTATTCACAATAAAGTGCAACAATTTATTGGTATTTTGTAATCCTTCAAACAGCCCAAACCACTGAGGATGTGTGCCCAACGCTAAGGCCTCTCCAAGGAGAGATTCCAGAGTCAGTGGCCTCTTTGTAAACCTGGTTCATGATGTAATAGGTTGCAAGTATGGCGAAGGCATTTAATGGGACAGTCACATTCCCAACATGACCAACCAGAGAGTTTGAGGGAATAGGATGCTGTGATCAGTTTAATCTTCTGGAAAACTAACAATTAGACAGAAAATCTTTTGGTCTCAGTACATCTCACTGAGTACACTACTCAGATTTCCATTCATCTGCCTGCCTTGAGGTGCAGAGTAAAGTGGATGCTACTCTTCTCTCTTCAGGGACTAAAGAGCTTGCAAACCACATGGGGGAGTCACTGGGGCACTTGCTCTTGATGGGCTTCCCTATGGCCTTAAAGGTCATTGGACTGGTTTCTTTAGGGCGAGGGAGCCTGAGCTGAGTGACAGGAGCTTTCTGTAGTCACCTGGCCAAATATGAGACCAATTTTCCAAAGTACAGAGCACCATATTTCTTCCCTGCTGTTGTGACTGATGTTACTTAGTCATTTTTCAAGGGGCACAGACAAAAACCTATCTGGCATTCATTAAACAATTACCTAGTCCTTATTCTCTCTTCTCCAAACTCCCCCCAAATATAAATATATATATATATATATACACTTTTATGCCATAAAAAAACATACTTAGCTCTAGAACCATACAGTCTGGGTTCAGACACCTGCTCCAAACCCTGCTACTACATGACTCAGGGCAGGCTCCTCAGTTTTCACATCTTCAAAAGAGGGAGGATAATAACAGTGCCCTCGCTGGGCCACTGTGAGGATAAAAAGAGTTAACATATATTTATAAAGCATTCAGAACAATTCATGGTACATTGTAAGCACTCTCTGCTTGAGCTTATTGTCATTGTCAGTATTGTTATCATTATATTCTTGCTGTTTCTAATGGGTATGCTTTCTAATTAATTCTATCTTAAAGATCTTTCATTCTTTGCTCTTCTCTCTGCCATTGCGGAAAGCAGTGTCCTTCCTTGTCATTTAAATTTTCAAAGATTTCATGGATCCGACAAGCATGATATTAACTAAGGGGAAGTTTTCTTTCAGTGAATTTGGTCCTAAAATGGCTTTTTGGTTGTTATTTTTCAGCGACTTATAATTTACTTCAACAAAGGAGACCATGGCTTTGATAATGATCTCGAGGACATGAAGACCATATTCAGAGCTTTTGGGCCAAATTTCAAGAAGAATCACCTGGCTGAGCCTTTTGACAGCGTCCATATCTACCCACTCATGTGTAAGCTCCTGGGGGTTACCCCCGAACCCCACAATGGCTCCCTGGCAGTCACCCAAGAAATGCTTGTGGACTCTTTCGAACAGCGACCAGGTGAGATGCAAAAGCAACCACCAGAAAATTGGCAGTTGCTTCCTGTCCTGAGAAAGAATAGATTCATAATGGGGTCTCCTGGGGAGGGGATGAAATCAAGCAAAATAATCCTGTTTCCCAGCAGCTTCAGCACCCCCGGTACAAGATATCAGCAGCTCTAAAAAGATAGCAGAGGAGGTAGGGAACCCCTGGATGTGCTGGTGACATTTTACATAGTGCTTCAGGGGCAAAGGGAAGGCTCTCCATATAGGAAGTCAGAGGATAATCCTACTGATCATCAGAAATCGTGTGCAGTCTGCCCTTTGTAGATACCCAAAATTTGTCTTCCTTCCCCAACTCCATGTATGCTAGCGCCTAGAGAAAAGCTGCTAACCATTTCACTCATTGCTGAAGAAAGGGGCAAGGGTTCCTGTAAATGAGGTTGCTAATTCTTAAGACTTTGAAATCCTAAATCTGGCCCCTGGCCGGGGGCTCAGTTGATTGGATCGCCTTCCCGTACACTGAGTTCGATCCCCAGTCCGGGCTCCTGCGGGAGACAACCAACAAACCAATCGATGTTTCTCTCATCTCGCGTTCTCTCTCTCTCTCTCTCTCTCTCTCTCTCTCTCTCTCTCTCTCTCCCTCCCTCTCACTCTCTCTCCCTCCCTCTCACTCTCTCTCTCTCCCTCCTCCTCCCTCTGTCCCTCCCGCTCTTTCTTTCTCTCTCTAAAATCAATAAACACATCCTTGGGTGAGGGTTTTTTAAAAATCCTGAATCTGGGCGACATGAAGGAAGAAAGAAATCATCTCTGGGAATTCAGTGTTTGCAAACACTGGCCAGCTTTTCTCCTGCCGGGAGAGACTCAGACACTGCCTGATGATTTATTGAGTGCTTAGAGCAACCATATTCAATCAAAACAGAGTATAAAGAAGAGCTTCCTGCACCCTTTTCCCTTCTTCCAAGCCACTGCCCACGATCTTCTTGTGAACTTACAGAAAGCAGGCCATTTTGCAGAAAACTAATCAAGTAAATGACCACTTCACCAAAGTATTGAGGACTTTTTAAAACACGTTAGAATTTTGCTCAACTATTTGGACCCCACTTCTGTCCCATAGCACACTGGGAGCTGGGGAAAGGTGTGTCTGACCACCAGTTATTAATAAGCAGTAGACATCCCACCAACTGATTTTCAGTGAATTGGCTTTTAGCAAATTGGTCATTTGGCAAAGTGGTCATTAGGCAAATGGGTCATTTGGCGAATAGGTCATTTAGTAAATCGTCTTTCAATGACTTGCCCTGTGAGATTTCTCTACAGTGAGCACTTTCTTTGGGTTAAATGTACATTTCATTTCCATAATTAATATTCACTAGCGCCTGGATGGGAAACTTCCCACAGACCCTGGAGCATCTGGAACAGCCTCTTAATAATCAGACAATTAAAAACCATCTGATTTTTTTTTTAACAGGAGCAGAGATGCAGAGGTCATCTGCTCTCCATAATACAGCAATAGGTCTCGGGACTGTCACAGGAGTTCTTGCAGTTCTGTTTGTCGCTAGCGTGACATACACAGCCATTCGTCGGAAAAAGGAGTGAGTGGCCTTTGGGTTTCCTGTGGTTGGTGCACATTGTAATCATCCATTTCAATCACTTCCTGCCACAAGGGGTCCAGCACTTTGAGAACCCAGCAACCAGAGCCAGCTTGGGCCCAGGACTCAGAAGAGACCCCAGCTTGGTTTAATAAGCTACTATCACAGTCTCAAAATTCTTAACAAGGACCCTGCATTTTCATGTTGCACTAGGCCCCCAAATTATGCACTAGTTGTATTAGTTTTCTAGGGCTGCCATAACAAAGTACCACAAACTGGGTGGCTTAAAACAACAGAAAAGTATTGTTTCATAGATCTGGAGGCTAAAAATACAAAATCAAGGGTTGGGCAGGGCCATGGTCCCTCTGAAACCTGTAGGGGAGGGTCCTTCTGTGCCTCTGCTAGCTTCCAGGGGTTGCCAACAGTCCTTGATGTTCTTCCTCCAATCTCTGCCTCCATTGCCACACTGCCCCCTTCTCCCTGTGTCGCTATCTTCTAAGGCAGTGGTTCTCAACATTCCTAATGCCTCGACCCTTTTAATACAGTTCCTCATGTTGTGGTGACCCCCAACCATAAAATTATTTTCGTTGCTACTTCATAACTGTAATTTTGCTACTGTTATGAATCCTAATGTAAATATCTGATATGCAGGATGTATTTTCATTGTTACAAATTGAACATAATTAAAGCATAGTGATTAATCACAAAAACAATATATAATTATATATGTGTTTTCCGATGGTCTTAGGCAACCCCTGTGAAAGGGTCGTTCGACCCCCAAAGGGGTCCCGACCCACAGGTTGAGAACCGCTGTTCTAAGGACATCAGTCATGGGATTTAGGGCCCCCTGTAATCCAGTATGACCCTATCTTAATTTAATTATGTCTGCAAAGACCCTATTTCCATATAAGGTCACATTCCTAGGACTTTTACCATAACTTTGGGGGAGGGGAACAATTCAACCCATAATATTGGTTCCGCCACCTATCAAAGCATTATATGAGCTGGTGCACTGCTTTCTACGTCTCAGTAGTTTATCACTAGACTGAGCCTTCCGTATTCTTGCACACAACCCTGACCATTTTTCTACTTGGACATAGCATGGGGACCTCCCGAACACTATAAACTACCGAAAAGCAGAACTTTACTTAACCTTAACTCAATTTCACAGCCCACAGTTAACGTAATTTCTATTTAAACTATAAAATTTTCCTGTGAGTTGAAACATGACCTATAAAGGTCTCTATACCCTGAAGCAACATTTTAGAAAGAAATCAATTGGTCCTTTTTTACAGAAACCATTAGCCATAGGAGAGATACAGGAAAAACTGCAATGTACTGATTGAATTGCCATGCCCACAGCATAATTTCTAAAAGGCAACCGTTCCATACAGTTAAAATGCATTAGGTTTTTATTATTATTACTATTAAAGAAAGCCTCAAATCCAGAAGCTGAATCACTAATTTGGCATGTGCTCATGCACATGCCTCTTGCCACTGGAAGGACCACTGGGATGTCCTAATGCTTCTCTCCATATCGACACCACCTGGAGTTTTTATCTGTGTTACACGGCAGTCCTAATCTTCACTTACGCCTGAACATACCACACCTTTGAGGTCCATAGAACCTTAAACATCCCTTCAGTGCCTTGACCCTTCCAGAGTCAGACCTGAAATGCATGCCTTTGTCCCTCCTGAGAGCCCACACGCAAAGATGAAGGTTTCTTCTGGGTGTAGGTCAATGCTGGGCTGCGGCCCACTCAGGATCCTTCCCCAATCTGCTTCCCATCTCCGGCATTAGGTAAGGTTGGACCAGCCTAGGCTTATTAATATCTTAGTATAACGTCAGACAGTGTTACTATGGCACTAACTATACATGTCCTTTCACTCCTTGGAGCAACGGTTCTCAACCTGTGGGTCGAGACACCTTTGGGAGTCGAACGACCCTTTCACAGGGGTCGCCTAAGACCATCAGAAAACACATATATAATTACATATTGTTTTTGTGATTAGTCACTATGCTTTAATTATGTTCAATTTGTAACAATGAAAATACATCGTGCATATCAGATATTTACATTACGATTCATAACAGAAGCAAAATTACAGTTATGAAGTAGCAACGAAAATAATTTTATGGTTGGGGGTCACCACAACATGAGGAACTGTATTAAAGGGTCGCGGCATTAGGAAGGTTGAGAACCACTGCCTCAGAGGAAAGATAATTAATAGCTATTATGTGTGTTCATAGAGTAAGCCCTGTGTTTATGAGTTTAACTGACCCATTGCCATTGGTTTTCTGCAGGCAGAGCGCCTATCAAAACAGCGGAAGTGAACCAGTGCACCTGACCGAAATAACGAGAGTCGCCCTTTAGAACAAAGACTCAAATCATAGTGAAGACTCATTGTGTGGCTGGTGACCCCATCTCTGGACACTGTGACTAGGAGGATTTTCGCAACATCTCGGGACCCGAACCCAGGAGTTCCATGTGAAGACACAGCAATCGCCACAGCGCACCTTCTTTCTCTAAGTCAGCGGTTCTCAACCTGTGGGTTGCGACCCCTTTGGGGAGCAAATGACCCTTTCACAGGGGTCGCCTAAGACCATCGGAAAACACATATATAATTGTATATTGTTTTTGTGATTAATCACTATGCTTTAATTATGTTCAATTTGTAACAATGAAATTGGGGGTCACCGCAACATGAGGAACTGTATTAAAGGGTCGCGGCATTAGGAAGGTTGAGAACCACTGCTCTAAGTCAACAAGTGTTGGGGGAATGAAAGATAAACCACTCTTGTGCCAAATCCCGTGCTCTCCTGGTTGTGGGAAAAGCACAACAGATATGAGAGAATAAACGCATTCAGTTAGAATGAATTCTCCTCTCTAGTGCTCAGAGCTGAACAGGGCTCCAGTGTCGCTCATCCGAAGGTGGTGAGGAGATTTAATCTGTCCTCTCGTCTGCCTTCTGCAAATTAGCCCTCGAGATGCTTCTAAGCAGAGTTTTGTGAGAGATTTGTGAAGTCAGCCTGCAGACTTTGAACACGGTTCAAACTCCAGGGACAGCGCTGGGACGTGGGGAACTATCTGCCCTGCCTTTCACTCCAGACGCGCTCCTGTCACACAGAAGTCATTACTGTTTAATCTCCCTCCCTATCCCTACCTCTGTGCCACTCCACAGCACCCCAGAGCCCCCTTGCTCTTCTCTCAGACCCTTTTTCCTGCACAGTCGCCCTCCCTCGGGCTCCGAGCTCGCCGGCCTGAGAATGCCGTCCTGCTTCTGCCTGCGGGTGCGATGATTACGTCACTGGCCCCTTTCCCCACGAGCCCCTGAGGCCCCGGGAGCAGGGCCCACTCCCGGCTTTTCTCACTGCTGCATCCCCAGCGCCAAGCACGTGAGAGCCTAATCAGCATTTGGTGAACCAACGTCCCCCTGGGGTTAGGGACTGACCCAAAGGCTGGGGGAGCCAGAGCTCCGGGCTCCCGTCGGAGGAGGCCACGGAGAGGACGCGACCTCCGGCGGACCTGCGAGCGCCTCTCCCCTCCCCTCCCCTGCCCGCCGTCCCCAAAGCGGGAGCGGGTGTCTGAGAGAACTGTGGTGAGAGACCACCCGGAGTGGGCACGGGCACGACTGACCCGGTCAAGGCCTCTACGGAAACTGTTAAGATTCTGGCGGGGAGCGCGGAGACCTTCTCCTCTCGAGACTCCCCAGACAAGACTCTTCAATAAGTTCCCTTATTAAACCTGCCACCTCCCCATCTGGGGTGGCCTGCCTCTCCCGTTTCTCTTCGCCCTCCGTGTGCCAGCCAGTTTGCAAAACAACACCCTGACCTAAATGCCCTTTTCCAAGGAGGGAAAGAGCGGCCATGGCCGGAGCCCACGGACCCCGGGCCTGAGGAGGCACCCCCTCCAGGGGCATGAAGGGCGGTCAGGGTCCCTTTTGCCCATTCACACAGAGAGGTGGCACCAACGGGGACAGGCCTAGGTTAGGGAGGCGGGGGCTGCCCCCGACAAAGAAACCCTCGGGAAAGTGCGGGAACAGCAGAATGTTTACCGGCATCTCAGCCTCAGGGGACGCTCCCCGGGGAGCGCTCGCGGCGCTGCAAAGCTTTCGTGTGGCGCCAAACCCTGGCCCCGCCCCGCCCGCGCCTGGCCCCGCCCCTTCCGACCCTGGCCCCACCTCCCAGGTCTCAGCTCGCCCGAGCCGCCTCCGGCACCCGCCTCCAACTTTCCCCAAGTCCCGCCTCCCAGAGCCCGCAACGCCCTGACTTCCCGCCCAAACCACACCCGGGGACCCGAGCACCGCCTAACCTCTCCAACCAGAGCTCGAGCGCGCCTGGCCCCGCCCCCGCCCCCTCCGGCCTTCTCTGGCCGCTTCAAGCCCCGCCCTCGGCCCCCGCCAGTCGCCAAGGCTGGTCCCGCCTCCTCCGGGCTCCTCCCCGCTTCCGCCCCGTCTCCGGAGCAACGCGGAAGCTCCGCCCCGTCATGGCGCCGGAGGAGAGCGTGGAAGCCTCGCGCCTGCTGCAGAGTTTCGAGCGCCGCTTCCTGGCGGCGCGCGCGCTGCGCTCCTTCCCCTGGCAGGTGGGCGGCGTGGCGCGCTGAGTGCGAGCGGCGGGGGGCGCAGGACTGGTGAGGGGGGCGCTACGAGCTCCCTCCCCGCCACGGGACGGCCTCGGCTTTTTCGGGTGTCGGGGCCATACCTCTGGTCCTCGTCCTGAGGCTGCGCCGGGGCCGCGCGGGCTGGTGGCGGAGAGCAGGAGGTGCACCTGCGCGCCCCGGGAAGCCCACCCTTCACCGGCCATCAGCTCCCTCCCCTCTGGGCCCTTCCCGACCTCCGCTACCTGTGCTGACTTGGGTCCCACGAATTGAAGGAGTGCAGGGTTTCCTCCCAACTCCCTTTTTCACTCAGGTTTTTAGAGTCATGGACAGTTCCCAATAATTTTCATGACTTTTTTTTTTTTTTAGCCAGTTATCATCCTGGTCATGAGAAACAGCTGCTGTTGCCCATTTTAACAGTCAAGGCCCCAGCACAGCTGGAGATCAGGTTGCAATGAGCGCAGTGACCAGATCACAGACAACTCCCGCACCCAATTACAGACACACGCACGCCCCTGGGTGCTTTCATCTTTGTTATCAGCTTTGGACAAAATCGTCTCAGAGGCAACTTGGAGGCTCTTAAGCCTCGGATGGAAGAGACAGGGAGGAACAAAGCCGGCCAGAAAATAGATGGTAGAGGTCTCGGCTCCCCTGCCCTGGGGACCTGCCACTGCACAGGCCAATGGCATGGCAGCAGCTTCCTCCTGCCAAGGAGATTTCCAATGACATTGCCTCCTTTATAATTCATGTGCGGTGAGCTCACTGGGATGACTCAGTTTGGATATGTATTCTTCCCCGGTCTTCCCCTCGTTAGTCATTTGTATTTTATTGACATAAACCATTTAGCATTCTGAGAGCTCATTTCCAGTCACAAAGGGATATGTACATTTTTAACCCAAAATGTAAACCTTTCTAACAGACCCAATTCCATAGCAGCTAAAATTGTTCACGTAAAATAAGCGCATACTCTGTACCAGGACCATGCTACATGCATACTTAGGCTGGCCCACAACGCCCATGTGGTGGGTGCTATTACTATTATTGTGTTTTGCCACACAGGTTGTTTGACTAGAAGAGAGGTAGAGTGCAGACCTGAGAGACAGCCTCCTGCTTGGAATCCTGGCCCAATCCCATACAAGCTGTGTGACCTTGGGCAAGTGACTGCATACTTCTGGGCTGTGGTTTTCTTATTAGTAAAACAGGATGCTTACCTCAAAGGGCTGTTATCAGGAGTACATGACAGTGAAGTATCTGAGGCAGTGCCTGGCTCATGGTAAATGGATGTAAGTGTTAGCTAGTATGTGTATTCCATCCAAATGTTTACTGACTGCCTTCCAGGAGCCAGGCACCAGGAACAGCAGCACACAGATGAGGCCTTGTTCAGATGGGAGAGCCAGAGAATAAACACGTAAATGAATAAATAAGAAAACGCCACAGGATGATAGCAGTGGCTATAAAGTCAATAAAACAAGGAAATGTTTCATCAAAGGAGGGGAATCCGGGAAGGCCTCCAAGAGGGGAAATTTGAGCCGGGACCTGAACAGTGAAGCAGTGGGCTGTGGGAGGTCTTGGGGAGCAGGGAGTGCAGAGGTTCTGCCAGTGAGAGCAAGCTGCAGTAAGGAGGCCAGTGTGGCTGGAGTGCCATGAGCAGAGGTGAGATGGATGACGGCAAGTGAGGTGAGAGAGAGGCCAGGGCCAGGTCTTACAGCATGTGATAAGTCGTTCTGGAGAAACAAAGGGATCTGCCCAGGGTCGCACACCAGCCAGGCAGTCTGCCTGATTCTGGAGCCTGAGCTCACTACCAGGAGTCAGTCCCCTGCAGGAGAGGACAGTGTATAAGCTGGGCCTGGCAGCTGCACATTAACTCAGTGTCAAGTCCAAGGCAAGCCCACCAGGCGCTGACGTCCTGACTAACTGTAATTCCTGGCTGACAAGGACAGCCACCAAGCCGGTCTGTGACCCAGGCGAGGCTTAGCAGCCAGGGCTAATGCAAACCAAGAGTCTATCTCCTGATATTCTTTCTCTGACTCATCCAGGTATAACCTGAGACTTGTCAAGGTCAGGCTTTCACCCGCCCAGGTCCCTGGGGAGAGATCACTTAGCACTTTTCCAACATGTCCTATTGCATGTTTAATGTTCCTGTGAAAATGTCTTGATTTCTCTCTCTCCCCCAATCTATCTCCAAATAGAGCCTAGAAGAGAAATTAAGGGACTCCGGTCCTGAGCTGCTGCTGGATATTTTACAGAAGGTAAGAATCACAGGGTCAGTCACTGGGATGCAGTCACCAGCCTCCTGACGTGCCCATGAGGACAGGACAGAAGTGCAGTGCCTGTGCTTGTCTCCTTTAAAAAGAAAGGCTCTGCATTTGGGTGGGAGCACCTCAGAGAGCTCTGTCTTAGATGAAGATATCAGAATATACAAAAGTCTACTTGAGAGGAGGGAGTCTGGCAGATGTTTTTTAAACTGTCCACAGAGAAAACAAGTGACAGCTGTGGGAACATCTAGCATTTGCTAACTGTTCAGAGAATTTCTTCTTTACATTTAAGGGAAAAATAAAGATGCAAGTCTTGCCCACTTGTGTCTCTTTTCCAGATGTAGGTGGGCCCCTGCTTTTTGGAGTTGAGTTTTGGATTCTAAGATGCGTGTGGGTAAGGGTATATGTGGAACCACCACTGTGCCTGACCTGCCCCTGGCCATGTGGATCAAGTGCAGATTACATTGCCTCCTGGCTCTCAACCCTCTGAAGGGTCATGAACCCTTCTCAAAACCCAAAGCTATGGGCTCTCCCCCCAGAAAAAAAAAATGCATCAGAATACATTTGGAATACAAATTCAGGGAAGTCACAGATCCTCCTCCCACCACTAAGCCCTCCAAGAAACCCAGATTAAGAATTCCTGCGTGGCCCTGGCCAATGGGGCTCAGTTGGTTGTAGAATAGTCCCGTCTACCAAAAGGTTGCAGCTTCGATTCCAGGTCAGGGGACATATGGAAGGCAACCAGTTGATCAATGTTTCTCTCTCTCTCTCTCTCTCTCTCTCTCTCTCTCATCCTCAGTTGAGGATTAAAAAAAAAAAAAAAAGAATTCCTATGTGGAGGGTGAACCAGGGGTATCCTTCTGACCAAGTAGAGAAGGTGGAGCTGTAACTGGGGAAGACTTTAGGGCAATCTAGTATTCAGGACTGTGAGCTCAGAGATGTCCAAGGTTATTGTTCATTGTAGGCTACTCTGATTCTTAACCCCACCTAACACCAGCCAACTAGAAAGCCCCTGAGCAGTGTGTGGGTATTTTATTGCCCTTGGGTAAAATAATGTCCCTCCAGCCAACAGGCCCCCTGGAACTGGTCCCTACTCTCATTGCTCCTGTCACCCTGCCTTCCTTCCCAAAATGCCAGGCTGTGGCCACCTTGGAGCCCGCTTAAGCTGTTCTCTCTGCCTGGATCTCCTTCCCCAGCTTTTTGATTCCACTAAACTGTCACCCCTGAGAGCCCCCTTTCCCCTCCTCCACGTCCCAGGTGGAGCCCCCATCTTCCTCTGCCCTGGCCACCAGAGCACTCATCATGGTCTGGCTCCTGCTCATCTCCTTGGCTGGAATATGAGTTCCAGGAGGACAGGTGCCAAATCTGCCTTGTTCCACCATTTGGGCTCTTGCCTCTTCCATGGAGCCAGGCAATCCCACACTTGTCCTTACTACAAACTCTCATTCATGCTGGCTGCCCTGGGAAGGGGTGTGTCTTAGACCAGTCCAGCTGCTATGGTATTCATAGACTGCGTGGCTTATAAACAACAATAATTTATTTCGCACAGTTTTGGAGGCTGCAAAGTCCAAGATCAAGGTGCCAAGTTCAGTGTCTGCTGAGGGTCTGCTATCTCATTCATAGAGGGCCATCTTCTCATTGTATCCTCATATGGTGGAAGGCACAAGGGACTGCTATGGGGGTCTCTCATATAAGTGCACTAATCCCATTCTTGGGGGCTCCACCTGCATGACCTAATCACCCCCCCAACGGCCCCACCTCATAAAACCATTGCATTTGATGTTAGAATTCACATATGAATTTGGGGAGATGCAGACATTCAGTCAATAGCAGGGTGTTTGCTTGGGTCCTTGTGCATCACATTCCTGCCCAGAATGGGTTTTAGAAACACTGCCACAGTCTGTGCTGCTGCAGCAGAGAAGTGTTGGGAAAGGGCTTATTCTGAAGACTTACTCTTTCAGATGCATGAATCACCTAGAGTCAGAACCTTTGTGTCAGTATGTGTTTGCTGAGGGATCAGGTAACTGGGGTTTGCTGTGTAGTCACTTAGAGCCCATGGGAGACTCCAGGCCGGGTTTCTTCAGCAACTCACATGTGTCCCTTGTCACAGACCGTGAAACACCCTCTGTGCGTGAAGCATCCGCCGTCTGTGAAGTATACCCGGTGCTTTCTCTCGGAGCTCATCAGAAAGGTCAGTGGTGGGCATGTCTGCCTGGTAGCCAGACAGCATCTGGCACTTGGCTGGCTCTCCAGAAGTGGGCCCTCTGCCCAGCTTTGCTTGTTGGAGCTCAGATCCGTCCCATGCCCTTTGCCTCCTCTGCAAACCCCATATGGCAGGTGCTCCCTGGGCAACTGTCTCCCAGCTGGGTTCGACCAATGAAAGGCCGTGGAGGGCGGAAAGAGAACGCCAAGGCCTTTCTCCCTCTCTGCCTCGAGGGATCTCCAGCAGCAGCTGCATCTCCTCTATGGTCCCTGTGCGAGTTGTCATTTCTACCGGGCAGCCCTGAGCATCGAATCCCCACCTTCTCCTTCTCTTCTCCCACCTGAGAGGTTTTGACAGTTTCCTGCTGTTGCCAATCTCTGGATTGCTGCCCTGTCCTTGTTGGAGGTTTTAGGTCTTGCAATGCCTTTATAACTAGTTCCCCTTACTACCTTCCTCCCAATGAACTACTGGAATAGCTCTTTTCCTGACTGATACAGGATGGATTTTAAGGTTGAACCCAAATTTGCTGAATTTCATGTTAGACTGGAGTTTAGTAAGACAAAACCTCAGTGGTCAGTAGCAGGCCTGACCTGTTTGGCCTCTGAATACAAGGGCCGTGCCTCACCCATGCTTAGCACATGGAGCGATCCCGGCTTCTCCGTTGCCTCCATCCCTCGTTCTCACCATCATGGCACATCTAGTGGTCACCAGCAGGTCTCTCCCACACCACTAGGGGGAGCAAGGCCACCGATGCCACCCCACCCCACCCCACCTCCATGGGGCGCAGGACAGATTGCCCACTGATGAAGCCACACCCTGAAGTGTGGAGTGCCCATCCTGTGGCTTTTGCCTGGGCCCACTTAAAAGCACCATTTGTATTCTCCATCCCAGACATCATGGTCAAAGGGCAGAGCTCTCTGTCCCTGTCACACAGCAGCTCTCATGCCATTCCGTTTCTGCTGCCATAGATTACACCTTATTCTCACCCTCGCCCTCTCTATTCCTCTTTGAGATACCCCGGTCCCCCCACTGAGTGAATTTTTTATATGCCAGGTAGTCTATGTTACATCAGTCCATCCCAATCTGCCTCACCATATTTGGTGAAAATCCTCCAGCCATTTTTAGAAGTCAGAGTAAAGGCAAATAGACAGGACCTTTGTTTGATTCATGAGGGTCCATATTTAATGCTCTTGCTGAAGCTCTCGCTCCACCACCCCCAGCACGAAGCTGCTCATGAAGAGCCTTTGGACGAGCTGTACGAGGCGTTGGCAGAGATCCTGACAGCCGAGGAGCCCACTCAGTGCCACAGGAGCTATCTGTTGGTAGGAGCCGTGCGCCTCCCTCCCCCCACAGGCCAGACACCCGCCTCTGCACACAGAGTTACAACTCAGGCTCCAGCAGCCTCCCATGGGTTCAGGCCCTGACTCATCAGCTCTGTGGTCTTAGATGGAGTCAGTTAACCGCCTCTGAGCTTAGTTTCTTCATCTGTAAATCAAGCACTTTGACAAATAATAGTACCTGTTTTATGGGGTGGCTGGGAGTTAAATTAGGTTGTGCATAGTATTTACATAGCAGGAACATGGCACTCAGTCCCCAATAAATGCTTGATGAGTGGCTGTTATAGGACAGCAGTCACTTCCCACTCTCCCCCACCACTATCCTCACCAGCCTGGACCACTGTCACAGCCTTCTGACTGGTCTCCCAGCTTCATGCCCCACAAAAATTCATTCTGCACACAATAGTCAAAGGGATCTTGGATGTTTTTGTCTGTTTTTTACCTTTTACCATAAAATAAAGCATAGATACAGAAAACCACACAAAATAAATATACAGCTTATTGAATCATTGCAAGGCAGCCACCCTGGTAACCGTCACTTCAGTCAAAAGACAGAATTTTGGCAGCCAGCTCACAAGGCCCTACTTTTAAGGGCTCAGATGATAAAATTGGTCTCACCCAGATAATCCAGGATAATTTTTCCATCTCAAGTTCTGTAACCTTAAGCACATCTTCAGATCCCTTTGCCTTGTAACATAACACAGACACGGGGCCCAGGGGGTGGACATAGACATGAATGACCTAGCACACATCCATAGTCTCTTCCTTTTCAATCTATATGTGTTTAGAACTCCCCCTCAATCCACATGTTGACGTCTCTCTAGCCATTTTGGTTGTCTGAAGTTTGTTCTCTAATAGATTCTTTAAGAAGGGCTTCTGGGATTGACCTTCCCTGCATTCTTACATGTTGATAACAGTATGAGCCATTTATACTTGAATTCTGACTCATATTTTCTCTCCTTGAGTCTCTTAAATATGTTTCTCCCTTTTCTTTGGCATGAAGCATTGCTGTGAAAAAGCCTGATGATAATCTAATTTTCTCTCCCTTTTCTCTTCGATGGGCAAAGGGTCTTCTTTCTTCAAAGTTCAATCATTTTACTAGAGTGTGTCTTGGGTTGATTATTGGGGGCTGGTGATCCCAGGAGCAATGTTTGTATTCCTTCAGTGTTATTTCAAATCATTTTGTTTTTTCAGGAATGCTTTCTTAAATTATAATTTTTAGTACTTGTTCTTTGCTTTTGTTTTTCATTAAAAAGTACCTTCAAACATGTAGCTTAAACAAAAGAAATGTATCACCTCACAGTTCTGGAAGCTATAGCTCCACGGGCAGGGTGTTAGCAGGGCTGCAGGGAAGGCTGTGTCCAGCCACTCCTCGGCTTGCAGGTGGCCGTCTCCTCCCTGTCTCTTCACAGCATCATCCCTTGTGGTGTTTCGATGTCCTGATATCCTCTTCATATAAGGATGCAGTCAGGACCTTATTTGAACTTGATTCCCTCTGTAAAGACCCTGTCTCCAAATAAGGTCACATTCAGAGGTGCTGGGGGTTAGGACTTCAGCATATGAATTGGGAGGGTGGGGGGGACACAGTTCATCCCATAGCAATCTCTTTCTTAATTTTTTTTTTATTTTTTTTTTAGGGGGGGAATATATATATATACACATACACACACATTTGTTGTTGTTGTTAATCCTCACCAGGGGATATTTTTCCAATGATTTTTAGGGAGAGTGGAAGAGAGAGGGAAAGACAGAGAGAATCATTGATGTGAGAGAAACATATCGATTGGTTGCCTCCTGCACAAGCCCTGACCAGGGCCCCAGGCCAGGGAAGAGCCTGCAACCGAGGTACCCTTGAACAGAATCGAACCCAGGACTGCAGTCTGATGCTCTATCCACTGAGCAAAACCAGTTAGGGCTTAAATTTATTTGTATTGATTTCAGAGAGGAAGGGAGAGAGAAAGAAACATCAATGATGAGAGAGAATCATTGATTGGCTGCCTCCTGTACGCCCCACACTGGGGACCCAGCCTGCAACTCAAGTATGTGCTCTGACCAGGAATCGAACTATGACCTCCTGGTTCATATGTCGAAACTCAACCACTGAGGCACATCAGCCGGACTTCTTTTCTATTTTTAAAAATCACTTCATTTCACCTCATCTTTCTCTTAACTTTATCTAGTTTTGTTTTGTTTTCATTCTCATATTCCTTCGTGTAGTCCTTGACCACCTCGGGTGGTCAAGTTCCCTCCTAGGTGTTCTTGCTGTTCTTGGCCGGCCCCTGCATCCCGATGAATGCCTGTAGCTCTGAGTTCTGTCCTCAGGTCAGCCGCATGCCCCATTGCTTCCCTCTTCTGTCTCCACAGACACAATGAGCATGAGGGTTATGCCTGTGGTTTCCCCTCATCTGTTGATATTTTCAGGCTCACAGAGATAGATACTTTGTTGTAAATGTTGTCCCTATCTCACTGCTCTGTCTGTTCTTGATGTAGGGATTCAGGAAGATTCAAAAGTACTCTGCAGCCATCTTCCCCAAATTCCCCTGAGTGATCCCCCTGATTTGAGGTATATCCGATCATGTCACTCACCTGTCCAGAACCCACCAGTGGCTTCCCTTTGCACCATCACTCAATCCTAATTCCTTAGGTGGCCTATGAGTCCCACATGCCCTGCCCCAGCCTTTCTCTCTTGTCTAGTGCCTTCTGCTTTCCCTGAGCCCCAGCCCCCTGGTCTTCTTTCTCTTCCTTGAACTCACTAACTGCAATGCTGCCTCAGGGCCTTTGCACTTGCTCTGCCTAGAATACTCTCCCCCAAGAACCTCACATGCCTCACTTCTCCTTTTCACCCACATCTCAGGTCATATGTCACCCCCTTAAAAAAGCTATCTCTGACCAATCTATCTGAAGCAGACCTCCCTTCCCACCCCCAGTCTTAATAGAAGACTGAGAGTGGGTGATTGCATCTTGGGGATGTCATTCTCAGCAGCCCCAGGTTGGAGAACATGTTTCAGGACTGGATGTTCCATGAAACACATGCCAGTAAGCCAAGCATGTGGCCCCCACTTGCTGTGGGGATGGAAATGACAGGAAACTCCAAAGGCCGGAGACTCCCCCAGCCCCAGATGTCAGGTTGAACTCGGGAAGCCCCACACACTGAGTCTGTTCATATATAGCTCATGGTACCAGAGAGGTGTAACTTTTATTTATTAACTAGAGGCCTGATGCATGAAACTTGTGCAAGGGGCTCCACCCTCCCAGCCCTGGCTTCGTCCGGAAGGACATCTGGTCTGATTAGCATATTACGCTTTTATTATTATAGAAAACTATAGATTCACAGAAAGCTGCAAAAATCGTACAGGGAGGCCCACGTGCTCTTTCCCCAGTGTCCCCCAGCGGAAACACCTGGCACTCACAGCATCACAGACAATGACATGGCACCGTGTGTGTGTAATTCTGTGTCGTCCACCACATGTGGGGACCTGCACAGGCACCACCACAGTGAAGACACGGAACTGTTCTGTCACGGCAAAGACCTCCCTCAGGCCACCCCTTCATAGTCACACCCATGGCTAGTCCCCATTCCTGCCCCAGGCAGCCCCACCACTGATCTGTTTCTCCGTCTCCACAACTCTGTAATTTGAGAATGTTAGATAAGTGGAATCACACAGTATATGACCTTCTGAGATTGGTTTTTTTCATTCAGCATAACGCCCTTGCAATCCATCCAGGTTGGTGCACGTGTCAACAATTTGTTCTTTTTTATTGCTGTGTGGTATTCCATGGCATGGGCATACCAGTTTATTTAGCCATCCACCTGCTGTGATTTTTTTCTCTTTAACGCCAGCTTATTGTCTTCTGGTAGCTGGATTATCTCTCTCTCTGTCTCCATCCAGCCTTCCGGGGACTCAGTCACACTCTCCGAGAGCTCAGCCATCATTTCCCATGGCACCACCGGCCTGGTCACGTGGAATGCTGCACTCTACCTTGCAGAATGGGCCATAGAGAACCCAGCGGCTTTCACTCACAGGTGACCTCGGGGCACAGGGCAGGGTACCAAGGCGAGTTTTCCCCAGCACGATTTCAAACACGTGTCCCCTTCTCCCACTCAGGACTGTCTTAGAGCTCGGCAGTGGAGCCGGCCTCACAGGCCTGGCCATTTGCAAGATGTGCCATCCTAGAGCATATGTCTTCAGTGACTGTCACGGCCTTGTCCTCGAGCAGCTCCGAGGAAACATCCTTCTCAATGGCCTCCTGTTAGAGTCAGATGCCACCGCCCCTGCGCAGCACCCAGGACACAACACCCACAACACAGAGAGCCCCAGGGTGACGGTGGCACAGCTGGACTGGGACATCGTGACGGCCCCTCAGCTCGCTGCCTTCCAGCCAGACGTCATCATCGCAGCAGGTGCCATTCAGCCCCCTGTGGCTTCCATCTGTGGCTTCCCTGTGGCTCCACCCACTCTCAGTTTAGGGAAGGGGACCATGGACTCTGCAGGGTCAGGGAGGTACAGATGGATGAGACATCTGGAAGGGTCACTGTGAGCCTCCAGAGTGACATCAAAGCACAGGGTGTGCCTCTTGGGTGCCGTAAAGCCACATGCGCCTGTTTGAGCAAGTGGCTACTTGCATTCCCATTGTAGTGGTTCTATCAGAGAAATGAACCTGGCTCTTGCCCACAGGCCTGGGATGAGCAGAGCAGGCCCCAGGGCACCGCGGTGGTCTGACCTATTAGCCCGGCCTTTGTGTCCCTCTCCAGAGCCTGAGGGAGGCCACTCAGTTGCCATCTAGAACCTAAATCAAGTAGTGAGAGCAGCCCCATCTTCAGGCAGAGGGGGTGGGAAATGGCTGTGGCAGCCTTGTCCTTTCAGGGCCACAGGAACAGCACAATATTCCCAGGACTGTCTGAGTCCTCTGTGTGTGACGGGAACCCAGGGGCTCACCGTCCAACCATAGTGGAGTCTGAGTCAGGGAAGTTGCTCTGAGTGCCCCACCTCTGTCAGCGCTGGCTTCCCTGTGCTCGGTACCATCGCCACATGTCTGTGTGGCCCTGAGAAGAGCTCCTGCATGTTTCTATCCCAGATGCACACCGTGTCTTTCGGAGACGAGTCCCCACAGAGGGGACCCCCCGCTTCTAGTGCAAGGACAGGTTCCTTGAGAGAAGGGACATTTGGCTTGGCCACCAACAGACCCCTTATCCTTTGCCAAGCTCACCTCAACCCCGGCTGACAGCTGTCTATACCTCTGGTCCTGGGCCACAGCCCTGAGACCCATAGGCACACAGTGGCCGGAGCGCAGAGCCCAAGCAGCACACCCCAAGGTGGCACCATCCCTGTAAGCCTGGCTGTCAGGCCGGAGCGAGGTGGTCCCCACCCTGCAGAGAGCAAAGATGCAAGAAGTCTGAAGCAGACTCAGGTTTGCTTTATTAAAGAATTGATTTTTATTTTATTTTATTTTTTAAGGAACAACAGTGAGTCCTTGATATTTTTCAGTTGTTGCCTTGTCTTTCAGCAGCTTTCATTCTCCCAAGGATTTTCTTTTTATACATACATAACTTTCTTTCCATCTAATAGAACTGCTGCTTTCTTGCCCCTTGACCTGCTACCAAGGTTGGCACAACCCAGCACTCTCCATTCTGGGGTCCTGAATCCTCGAGGGAGTCCCTGTTAGTGATCCAGGGTTTTTCATTGCAGATGTGCTGTACTGCCCAGAAACTGTCCTCTCGCTGGTCAGGGTCCTGCAGACACTCTCTGCTTGCCAGAAGGACCGGCAGGCTCCTGACGCCTACATTGCCTTCACCATCCGCAACCCAGAGACATGCCGGCTGTTCACCACTGAGCTAGGTGAGCCCAGGACAGGCTGAGAGGCCGTCCAGCCTGCAGGGGCCACTGTGCTGGCCCCACACAGGACTCCAGTGAGGCAGAAACTCCAGGGAAGTGAAAGAATGGGCCCCAGCGACAAACCGGAAGCTGGGCTGGGCGATAACTCCCGCCCTGAAGTCAGCAGAGGAGGCAGGGGGGAGAGCGGGCTCCGGGGGACAGAGGTAGCGCACACCGTGATCCTGGAGGGCTGGGGCCAGCAGCCCTGCCATGTGGTTAGGGCAGGTTTCATTGGCTGTAAAGTGGACGGGATGGCGGATGCCAGTGGTGTCAGGGTAGACGAAGTTCAGACCACATTGCCGTCAGGCCAGGCTCTAGAGTTGGTTCCAACACCCGCCCTGGTGGAGCTGAGCTGGCACTGCTTTTGGGGCATCTATACAGTGGACACATCCACCTGAGGTGGAGCAGGGCCTGACTCACAAGAACGCCCAGGAAAACGGGAGCTGCTATTACTGGATTAAATGCACAGTAAATGGAAGAACAAGGGGTGACTTTCAGAAGGGAGAGGAGTCTGCCATTTACAGCCCGAATTGGCATTGCTGCGGACCAGGCACTGTCCCCAGACCTGACATGTGCCAGCCCCTCTAGCAGCTGGAGGGGTGTCATCCTCTGTTGCCCATGGAAACATGGGTGGAGGGAGGCTAAGTAACTCCTGCTCTCCACCCCTAATCTCCCACCCCACACCCACTGCCCTGCAATTCCTAACACCTGCCAGGCCCAACCAGGCCTTCTATCTCGGAACCTGACAACAGTGCAGGACCCATTTGCCCCAACACCCTCCCCCAACAAAGCCCACCTGCAGCAGCCTCTGCTGACAAACACAGAGACCACCCGAACACCCACCCACACGTGCCCATGTCCTATTGGCAGAGTACTGTGAGCCTCGAAAAGAATGAAGTCCTTCTGGAGATGGGACTTATGGGGAAAAGTATCTACAGTATATATTTTTTAATATTTTTAATGTACAGTTGACATATTAGTTTTAGGTGTACAACCCTGTGATTAGGTATTTATGTAACTTAAAAAGTGATGACGCCGGCATTTCCCTGGGCAGTAAACCATGCACCATCTTGTGACCCCCCCCCAATAATAAATTTTTTTAAAAAAAGTGATGACGCCAATAAATCTAGTAACCATCTAATACCATAGTTATTACAATATAATTGACTATATCGTCTTTGCTGTATTTTACATCTCCATGACTACCAGTGTGTAGTTCTCGGTCCCTTCACCTTTTTCACCTATCCCCCACCCCCCTCCCGTCTGGTAACCATCAAAATCTACAATATATTTTAAATGAAGAAAGCAAAATACCAAACAGCATAAATAGTATAAGCCAATTTTTATTTTAAAAAATAATCACCTTTATATTACTATTCACATGGGGGAAATCTGGAATAGACACTAGTTAACAGTTGTTATACTTGGACAGCAGGATCATAGATGCTTCTACACTTTTATTTCCTTTCATTTCCTTTTTAAATATTAATTTTTCATTCAAAATAAAACTTACAAAATGAACCTCACCAATGGCTCTTCAGACATCTGCTCATGAAGAGGACGGCTGCCCCTTCAGATTCGTGTCCAGCCTTTGTGAGGAGGCACATGCTGACCAGTCAGGCAGAGCGGGTTCAGGTCTTGGCTGCACCTGATGAGGTGTAGGACAGGTGCAGAGCTACAGGGAACCCAGACAGGCCATGACCTTCTGGGGATGGGAATGGCCGATGGGCAGACAGCAAACCTGGCTGTCATGAAGTGTTTAAAAACACGATTCCTGGTCCTGCTCCCAGAGGCTGACTCTAGATGTCTGGATGGGGCTTGAAAATCTGTACCCTCCCCCGCTCTCCACCCCCAGGCCCGTCCTGCAGCCCTGCACTGACAGGCGACATCCTGTCCCCAAACCCCACCATCATGAGACACATATGCTCTGTTTCCAGGGAAGGCTGGGATCTCATGGGAAGCAGTGCCTCGCCACAACCAGAAGCTATTTCCCTACGAAGAGCACTCGGAGATGGAAATTCTGAAACTAATGCTGTAGGTTTGCAGATGTTTGGGGAAATTACCACGAAAATTAAATCACTTGGGAAAGAATTTTTATGTGGGAAAGCTGATAAAACTTTCACTGGACTTAAATGTTTGAAGAGTGTTCAATTCTGAATCAGGAACCACCAACTTTGTTCTAATGAAATATAACTGTTCAAGTGTGGGGGTACCCCTTTCTGTCAGCAGTTCTGGTTGTAAGCAAATCACCATAAATCAGAAATGAAAATTTTGGCTCAGAGATAAGCATTCCACTTGTGCAGGTAAAAACATATATATCAAGTGTGTTTTCCTCCATTCTGGACACACATCCTACAGTGCACATGGCACATCTCTGCTCACGGTGTGGGAGCCGCGGTGCCCATGTCAAGGCAGGAATCAAAACATTAGGGACATGACAGAACAGATGCTGAGAGAGGCAGACACCAGGAGACAAAAACAGGGACAAAGAGATGTTGAACAGACCACAGGCAATTAACAGGAAAGTAATAAACTAGAGGGAAGAAAGGAGAGAGAGAGAAGTGACTCAAGGCTGGACTAGTTTCCTGGGCCACAGATTCCCAGTCATTAGAATAAGTTCATTCCAAGCCGAAGGCTGGCCCTTCCTCAGCTTGTGTGGGAAGCCTCTCTTGGCTGTTGAGATGTGCCGACCCCACATCCCCTGCTACATGGTTAGCCTCACCTGTAGAGCTGTGGAAGCTCCCTCCCGAAGTTTGAGGTGCGAGGCAGACACCTCTTTCCCCAACTTTAGGAAAATGTGGGACTCATACTCCAGTGCTCTGTAAAGATTTCCTTATTACAGATCCTCTCCCCTTAACAGTTCCAATCACCCAAACCCTTTTACCCTTCATAAAGCATGAAGAGCAATGAAATGGTCTCTGACAATATACATCGGGAACTAGCACTTCACTTGGTAGACAACCTTCTCCATCTTATTGAGAATTTCATTTGTGGCCCTTTGGTTTGGGATTTCTCCTCCGTTTCTGATGTGTTAATGTTGACTGTGACAGCCCAATGCACATAACACTCTGAGCACAGGCCCACAGCCTGGCTGTCTGGAGGTATTTAAATCATTCTCAAAGAAAACAGGAAGCAATGAGGCTTCCAACAGATTCTGTGTAGAATGGACCTCCCAAAACTGGAGCAGCCAGCATGAGAAAAGCACATCCCCCCGTCATAGAGGTGCAACTGAGTGTCCCCAGGGATGGGAAGCCATCTATACCAGCGCCAATTAAATGAAAACTTTCTTGCTGCCCTCACCTCTCTGTCCTGAACTGAGACTGTCTGGCAACTTAGAAATGACCAAATGACTTTTTATTAACCAAAGTGGTCATGAAACTGCCAAAATTCGCCTTTTGAATAAAGTTTAAAGGAAGGGGTGGGGGAGAATAATTTCATCCCATGCATAGCACCTGCTGCTATCCTTTCAACTGCCATCCACTGGGAGGCGCTGCTCTACAGTTTGCGCAGGGAACAGACAGCAGCTGGAAGAGGCTGGAGGAGGGACATGGAGCACGGTTCTGGTGGGAAGCCAATGAGAGTAGGGAGGAGTTTGCATGAGCCTCAGGGTCTTCCTCTTTGTGACATCCAACACCAGGACAGGCTCAGGAGGGTTCAGTCTTTGGCCCAAGGGGTCATGTGTCCACAAGCAAAGGGAGAACTATCTGTTTCCAGCTCTCGTCCCAACGAAGCTGCTTGGACTCCCGAAGATTCTTCCGGAACTGGTTCAGTTTGCCAGCAGGATCAGGAAACTTTGAGAAAAGCATCTAGAAGAAAAATGACAAAAACTTCCCTCATCACCGCTTCCCGACACCCCCACCCGTTCCTAGCAGCCTGGACCTCTGCTGTACCCCAAACACAGCTGCAGCCCAAACACAGCTGCACCCCAAACACAGCTGTCCAGGCAGTGATTTTGAAACCCTCCCTCTGTGGCCACACTACCACCACCAATGGCTGGGAGCCTTCAGTGGCCTCCCTGCACCAGCCTGCCCAGTTTCCACACAGCGTGGGAAACTGGTCTCAAACATCTCTGAGCCTGACCTCCCTGGCCCAGCCAGCCCCTCACTGGTCTTACTGGACCCCTCACACCCCAAAATGTTCCATTTCCTACTCCTACTCAACAGCTCAGCCAAGCTGCAGTGCTCGCCATCCACACACTGACCTGCAGTAGCCCCCAGCCTCTGCCATGCTGTTCCTTCCTCCAAGAGCACCCACCCCTCAGTCTCTGCCCAGCACTGTCCAGCCCATGGGCTGGGAACAAGACAATGTCTGTGTTCTTTCCAGTTTCACTAAACTAAGTCAGTCAGGTGTCTGCAAACTGTAGTCTGTAGGCTGAATTGAACCTTCCACCTGTCTTTGTAAATAGAGCTTTATTGAAACACAGTCACACCAGATTTTTCTAGCTGGGCCTTTCAAGAAAGTTTGCCACCCATGTCTCAACTATCAAAAATGATGATATATGACTTTTTATAATAAGAAATAAGTATCCTTTGAAGACTCCCGTCCATCTTGCAAGGCTGGTCTAGGAAGCTCCCTTCACTCCTCACTTTCCCTCCTGATATCCATTGCTCCCTAAATGACAGTCCACCTGTGCGCCATCATCTGCGTGGCATAAGCTCCACAAACCCAGCAGCAGGTGGAGTGTGCCTGAATTCCCCCGGGCCCACTGAGGCCCAACCTCTGGGACCGCTGTTCCCTCCTGCTGCCTTTTCCCAGACCCAGCGCCGGCTCAAGGAGTCCAGGGGCATGGCCCAATGCCAGCCTGAAGCCCTGCAAGCCCTGGCATGGCAGCAGACACACTACCTGCAGCTGAGCAGCCAGTTCCTCTGCATCCTCAAAGACCAGGCCATTTTCCTCATGTTTCACAAGCTCATGTAAGCTGCAGAGAGAATCGAGGGAAGCCTGAGAGCTGCCTGGAGAAGACACCAGAACTCCAAGGTGCCCACCTGGACCCCCATGCCACCACTCCCCACCCACAGGCTAAGCTAGGGGTCAGGAATAGTCAGTCTGGTTCCAATGAATCTGGTCTTAGATTTGACATCTGAATAGAAAATAGACCTGGGAAGGTACATAGCAAAAATCCAAACCGATTTGGGGGCATGGGAGGGGGGGGGGGTGGACAATGAACAGGGATCTGATCCTTTCCTGCTCTCTGTTCTTTACAGTGAAGACACGCTCAGTGGGTTCTGCTTGTTTTTTAACCATGCGGCAGAGAAACAAGGTAAAAGGCAACCCCATTGAAGGCAGCACATTACGGGTGACTTTTCTGGGTAACCCCAGAGTGTAGTGCTCAGCTCACACAAGGGTCTAACATCCTAATTTCCGTCCAGAGGCTGGCTCACGAGCCCATGGGAGAGCAGTTTCTAGAGCCTCTTCTCACACTGTCCTCTCCAAACCCACATCTTTGCCAGGAAGAGCGGAGACAGAATTACACTCATTTGACTAATTTGAATAAGAGTAAATGAGCTCAGACAAAAGGGAGAGAGAAATAAAATCAAGTAAACTGTGCAGGCAATTTCAGCCACCACTTTATCCTTTGAGCACAAGCCCCGAGTTGAGTATTGAGGACAAGTAGTTTTCCTTCAACATGAGCTCTAAGCGGAAGCCAACTCCCGCAGTAGGACTCAGCCCACCCGGGGACTCCCACCAGATCAGGAGGTGGAGCCTTTCTGGGGGGCAGCTCTGACCACACTGGTTCCCCCAGCTGCTAATCTGAGAACCTAACTCCCAGAAGATTCAGTTTCCACTCCTACCACCGGAAGTTCACGGCACACACAGGCAGGCAGCATCCAAACATGTCCACCACCTTCATGGGCAGGTCCAGGCCGCTGGAGGACTTGTGCAGGCAGACACCCAGGTCCGCTGACCCTGCGGAGGGGGTGGGGATGGGGTCGTCAGAGCACTGGCCATGCTCCCTTTGACCACACGTGCTGTGAGGACTGTGGGTCGACGCCTCTGGTGGGGAGTGGGAAGTGGGAAACACTCCCAACCCCCCATAGAACTGGCTGGAGCCGGCCAAGCATCCGGTGCACGGTGGGGACACACAGTGTCCAATCCTGGCCACGCAGCCCTATCTGAAAACTACCTGTCTATCATTGACATTTTAATTTAAACAAACTCCCTTTTCCTACTTAACCACCATTTATTTTAAAAGAACCCACAGCAATTATGCTGAATGGATTCAGAGTGTCTGCTTGGGGTGATGAGGCTGTTTTGAAAACAGACAGTGATGATGATTGCACAACACTGTGAACATAATTCATGCCACTGAGTTGTATGTACACTTAAAATGGGAAAGTGGCCAAACCGGTTTGGCTCGGTGAATGGAGCGTCGGCCTGCGGACTGAAGGGTCCCAGGTTCGATTCCGGTCAGGGGCATGTGCCTTGGTTGCAGGCACATCCCCAGTGGGAGGTGTGCAGGAGGCGGCTGGTCGATGTTTCTCTCTCATCGATGTTTCTAACTCTATCCCTCTCCCTTTCTCTCTGTAAAAAATCAATAAAATATATTTTTAAAAAAATGGGAAAGTGGTTAAAATGGCAAACTTTGTTATATATATTTTATCATAATAATTAGAAAAATTTTGAATCCACAGCAGACTCAACAGAAAACCAGCTGTCGCTGTGAAAATAAAGCCAAATAAACAAGCTCGCATCACTAAGTACTGGCTGGAAATGCCTGCCTACAAAGGCTCTCTGCCTGGACTGCTCACTGGCTGCTGGAAGATGAGCCTTGGAGACGCATCAGTACCAGGCCAACTCTGCCCTCCCCAGAGAAATGAAGACGGGAAGAGAAGGGGAGGACATTCTCGAAGTAAATATGCCTAACCGTCATCTCGGCACTGCCCTCCGGCACTTGGGAACAATGGGCCCCAAACAGAGCCAGCCCAGCCCTCTTGCCTGGACGGAAGAGCAGGACTGAACGGAGGGCGTGGAGGCTAAAAGGACATAAACCTCTTACAATCCCTGGCAAACAGCACCTGAGCCCACCGGGCAGGGAGGAGCTGGCACACCAGGAAACAGCCTCCCTTCCTGGAGTTCAGTCAGCAGCTCCTCCGACAGGTTCCTAGCAAGCAGCATCTCTGTCCCAGGCGGCCCCTGGAGCAGGGCCCAAGGCCAGGCCCAACTCAGCCTGAGGCTGATGTGTGTATGGCCCTTGAGCTGAGAATATCTTTTAATTTTTAAAGGGTTGCAAAAACAAATGTGCAACAGAGGCCAATAAAATATTTACAATCTTGTCATTTTCAGAAAAAGTCTGTCCCCCAGCCCTAAAGTATTCCCTCTTAAACCTCAGCCCAGCGCCCCCTCTGTCACTCCCACCACCCCCCCTCCAACGCCCCCCCACCCCCAGGCCTCCTGCCAGGCATCCTTACCTAGAAGCAGGGGGTAATCCTCAGCCTCCAGCCATGGGGTACAGACCCGGATGTGCTGGAGATGCTTCTGGCCAATGAGGTGGCTGTAGTGCTCCTTCAGAGGCCCTTTGCCTTGCAGAGAAAATCGGAGTTACTGCACTGGCCCGCCTCTGGCTCCACCCATGGCCCAGACCTGAGAAGCCCCTGCCAAGGAAGCCCACACTCCTCAGCTCCAATCAAACTCCCATCTGGCCCCTTCCAGAAACAACCCTCCAGGGGTGTGCACCCTGACCACTGAGGCCACGGCAACCTGTGCCCAGCTGTGAGCGTGGCCAGGATAAACTCTGGCCTGGCGCCAGAGTGCCAATTAGACACCGATTCTCACATGGACTGCCCTGTGCCTTCTCCATTCAGGATCAGCTGTTCAAACTCTGTGTTTAAGAAAATACATGATGACCAGGAGTCCCAGGTGGCATGGCATGTGCAGTGGGCTTCTGCCACCCTGGGAGCCCAGAGGCCAGGAGGAGGGGAGTGCGCAAGGTGGGACACCTGGCCCAGGACCCTCTTCCTCCAACCACAGCTCTGCTTCTCTTCCCACTGGGCTACTCTGGAAGCAATTTTATGTCAGACAGTGGCCTCTTTTAAAGAAACACCTGCAAACCACTGAAAAAGTGAAAAGCTCAGATTCAAACCCAGGCCCCATGCCCTGCTGTGAGGCCCTCTGAGCCTCAGTTTCCCCCGCTGTCAAATAGATGTAGAAAAACCTATGTCAGGGAGCTGCCATGAGGATTAAGGAAACAAGGAGCATTCCGTGCCTGACACAGGAGAGGCACACCAGAAAGGCAGATGCCTTCCCCTCTCCTTGCCCCCAAGCCAAATACAGGAACATGGAGGGTCCCAGGCAGTACCTGTTATCACACAGACCAAAGAAGGCAAGCTTTCTCCATTCAGGATCAGCTGTTCAAACTCTGTGTTTAAGAAAATACATGATGACCAGGATCGTCTATTCAGGTGAGGGAGGGGCGGGGGAGGGGAAGGCGGAGGGACAATTCCAGACACACGGTCACTCTCCCAGAGATGGCACTTCAGTTCTGGGCCTGGTCACTCAGTGACCCAAATGGGGACTCAGAGCCACCACCTCCACCACCCAAGTGCCCAGGCTGCCCACCCTGCAGCCCAGGGGGAGGGACACTCTGCAGAGGACACCACGCAGCTCAACGGCCCCTGACAAGCCCAGCTCCTGATCACAGCCACACACCTACTTTCTAACGCTGCCAGCAAGATGGAGAAGTCTTCATCCTCTGCAAGAAGAGAGACAGTATCATGCTGGTTTCTAAATGTCTCCCCCCACCTCCATCCCACCCAGCTCAACGCCCTCCCCTTTCTCATCAGGCCTCAGGGCACCCCAAATGTATGTGGGGGGCACAGGCCTGGCAGGAAGGAGAATGCCGGCTGAGACAGGTGCTCATACAAGCCCCCAAGTGCACAGGGGGGTCCTGAGACCTGTCCAGCTCGTGCTGCTGACCAACAGGGCTGGCCGCCCACGAAGACGTGTCACCATCCCGCTGTTAGCATCCCGCTCCGTGAAGGCTGACCTCTCCGTGGTTGGGTCCAAGGGATCTGAGCTAAAGAAGCAGAGACAGAACCTGTAAGATGCCACAGAGCAGGCCCACAGGCCCCAGGACGGCCATCGCCCACCAGAGCGAGGCCCCGAAGCTCCCGAAGGTCAGGGTATGGCCATGTCAGACACACCGAGCAACCCTACAACCCTAGGCCAGGGCACAGACATGTGCCTTGCTTTCTGTATCAATATTTATTGGTTGCTAAGTGCTGAGGTCACAACAGCAGACAAGACCGACTCAGCTCCAGCCTTCACCAGCTTCCTGTTCTTATCATTCCCTCAACTTAGGACAGTGGTCGGCAAACTGCGGCTCGCAAGCCACATGCGGCTCTTTGGCCCCTCGAGTGTGGCTCTTCCACAAAATACCAACTTCTGCGTATGGGCCACGAAGTTTCAATCGCACTGTACATGCGTGCCCGCACGTGGTATTTTGTGGAAGAGCCACACTCAAGGGGCCAAAGAGCTGCATGTGGCTCGTGAGCCACAGTTTGCTGACCACTGACAGGGATGAAGATGCTGTGACCTCCCACCTGGCTCCCAGGTTACTGAAAGGAGCGAACAACTTGCATGTGAACTGCTGCTCAAAGGGCCTTTCCTGAGCCCTGGGAGACACCCCACAGATCACACAGGTCCACAGACGCCGCCATGGGGTCAGGAACCTGCAGGCAGGAGGGTAAAATGCCCACAGCCTTGTGCAGGCCAAACATTTCCTTAAAGGGCCAGAGAATAAACACTTCAAGCTTTTATTTGATCTCTTTTGTAACAGCTCCACTGTTGTAGTGTGAAAGCAGCCGTGGACAATGCATAAGTGAATGAATGTGCTGCATTCCAATAAAACTTTATTTATGAACAGGCAGTGGGCCTGGAACCATAGTTAGCCAACCCATAGATTTAGTGGATTCCTAAGTCTGCAGCAAAGAGACGGGGGAAAAGCCAGGAGAGCAGCGAACACAGGAGAAGATGGAAGACAGGAGACCTACCTGGCCCTGAGTGCAGGGTAGGTGCGGCCCAGCTTCATAAAGAGCCGGTGTTGCAGGTCCAAGGGCGTCTCTTTAAAGAAAGATGCTGGCTTGTCGTAGACAGTCACAGCTCTGCAAAGAGATCAGTGGGAGGCTCTAGGAGTGGAGAAGGACTTAAGGAATAGAAGACCCAGGAAGATGTGGAAAAAGAAGGGCACTTGGGGAATCCAAGTCTCAGACAATGACAATAAGAAGCTATGAATTACTTGGGGAATCAGAAAGAGAAGTTCTAACATCAAAACTGCCTGGGACAGTCCAGCTGGTGTGGCTCAGCGACAGAGCGCCGACCTATAAACCAGAGGTCACAGTTCAATTCCCAGCATATGTCTGGGTTGCAGGCTTGATCCCCAGTGGGGAACATGCAGGAGACAGCCAATCAATGATTCTCTCTCATCATTGATGTTCCTATCTCTCTCTCCCTCTTCTTTCCTCTCTGAAATCAACCAACACATATACAGTGGGGCTTTGACTTACGAGTTTAATTCGTTCCAAGAGCGAGCTCGTTAACTCAAATTACTCTATCAACTCAATGCAAAAAATCGGCCGAGAGACAGCTGGTATCTCAAAAAACTCGTTAGTCGGGACACTCTTAAGTCAAGGCTCCACTGTATTTAAAAACTGCCTGGGCCGTCTGGCTGGCTGGGAAAGAAACTCCAACCTCCTCCTCCCTCAGCTTCTCAAGACAATAACCATCTCCCAGGCCCCTGGATATTTCCAGATGCCTCGCCAACATGACACAGCAAGCACTGCAGCTGGGACCAACTGAGCTGGGGCCCCCTGCCCACCCCAGGTCCCTACTTGATGCCCCAGTTCTCTGCCAGGTCTTCCCGCATCTCACTGGTCACACACAGGTTCAGGTGGGAGAGGCGTCCAAAAAGCTTTTCGTACCTGAAAAGACACAGTGTTGCTCAGCCCAGAGCCCTGGCCAGGCCCCACAACCATAACCACCATGTGACTAGAAACCTTCCCGTACAGAAGAGGCTGCAGAGCTGGGGTCTCCCAAATCGGGTCACTGGCAAGATAACTTCCCAGGATTTGTACTGAGTTCCACCTGTGCTACTATTCCTTCACCTCTTTCTTCACATTGTATCGCTTCTCAGCTTAAATACAATTACTTTCAAAGGAAACAATATATGCTACCGAAGGGAAAATCCAGTCTCTCTTGCCATAAGAAGAAATACAATAAAGTCCCTGTTATTAAATTTTAGCTACCCTGCAATTTTAGCCTTTAGTTCCTGACAAAGGCTGTAGGGCTGAGGATGCTCCCCATGTGTTACAGAGGAGTTTAGCAAATGACAGAGAGGTGTCAACAACAGTTTTGCTCCAAACGGAGGCTTGCAACCTGATGATAGGGCAGAACTGAAAGAGAACCGGAAAGGGGGAATGAGACTCAGGTTAACGCCATTGGTGTATTGGGGCTTGTTGCTAATTCAGGATGCAGAGAGCTCTGGAATTGGACAGCCTGGGCCTGCATTTTGGTCCACACACTTATTAGCTGTGAGACAAGAGATGTAACGGTTCTCAGCCTTGATTTCCCGGCCTGTAAAAGGGGGACAGTGTAGACTGAATGGGATAAAGGACTTGGACTGAGCCTGGCATGCAGCAAGTGCTCAATAATTACTGCTGCCACCACTGCTGTTACCACCATCAGAGAATGACCCATCAGGGGAGGCTGCAAGTCCCCGCTGAGGCAGGTGTTGTATACTGGGGCTCAGAACAGACCAACTCTGCCTGCTCCTGGTCAAACCTGCTACCACAGGCCCTTTTTCCCTCTCCCTGTCTCATCAGCCGCATTAAACTGTGGCCTGTGGCCCTATCTTCCAGCAGCAGCCCGTTTTTATTGAGGAATCTGGTCTGGGTACACCTGGGATCCCAGCTCTCCCAGTGGAGCCCTTGTGCCAATCCTGAGGCAATGCGGTGCTACAGTTCCCAGCCTCAGTGGGAGGTCACAGGATGGCAGGTGCCAATCAGAGGCTCACTCTCTCCAGAGCCTGACAGGGTGAGGCTGACAGCAAGGGGAGCTCCCAGAACCTGAGAAATACCTCCCAGAGGGAGTGTGGAAAGAGAGATGAAAGGGATCCTGATAACACCCTTTTTGAGTTCAAGTCAGCCATTTCTCTGGACTTTTCTGTTTCATGAGCCATCAAATGCTGTCCTTTGCTTAGGCCTGTTTCCATCACTTTTAACCAGCATCCGCCCAATTCCCCAGCCTAGTCCTTACCCCACAGAGTATATAAGGAACCAGCTTCACTGAGTCTCCCCCTCAGGCCCTTCTTCCTACCACAGTTTAGGGAAGGTATCCGCAACATCCTTCCAGACCCTCACCACTTGGCCAGCAGAACGAGGCAGTGGCTGGGGCCATGTACCAGACCCATAATGGAGTAGCCATAGTTGTGCCAGTCGATGACGAGCTTGGTCCCACAGAGGCAGGCCACAAACCAGCAGACAGCAATGGCAGGCAGGCCGGGGGGGTTCTGGGATATAGAGAGACTTGAATGAAGAGGAGGAAAGCAGACCATCATTGACAATAAACTGAGTGCAACGCACATGATCGAAGAAGACCCTCTTCTTCACTAAAAAAGTTATAAAACGTCATAAAAGAAACAAACTGACCAACCTGAAAAGTCCCAGGTCATCGAACCAAGGAGGTACATTTAGTTAGGTGGCAATTGTGTGGGGGAAGAGGCATCCCCTTGGGTGGGGGATAAACTGGCCCAGCCTTACTCTAGGGCTATCAGGTAGCACACCACAGCATTTTAAAGTGCATCAGTTTTGACCAAGCACTGCCACTCCTATGAATTGATCCCAAGAAAGAGATCAGATTTATGCAAAAAACATATATTCATTGATACTCTTTTACCATAAAAAAAGACTAAATAAATAATTAGGGTACATCAGCCAATTAAATGAAGGTGCTTCTACCCAGCCGATATGGCTCAGTGGTTGAGTGTCGGCCTGTGCACCAGGAGGTCACCGGTTCGATTCCTGGTCTGGGCACAAGCCTAGGTTGTGGGCTCAATCCCTAGCAGGGAGGCACGTAGGAAGCAGCCGATCAGTGTTGATGTTTCTCTCTCATTGGTGTTTCTATCCCTCTCGCTCCCTTCCTTTCTCTCTAAAATCAATTTTTTTAAAAAATGTTTAAATAAATAAAAAAAGGTGTTTCTATATGCTAAAAAGTGAAGGGAAGAGGTTAAGATCATAAGTTCAGAGCCAGACTGACTACCTAGTTCAAATTCTGCCTCCAGCCCTAGTCGGTCTAGTTCAGTGGATAGAGCATCAGCCCACAGACTGAAGGGTCACAGATTCGATTCCAGTCAAGGGCACATACCTCGGTTGCAGGCTCAATCCCCAGCCCCGGGTCAGGGCCCATGCGGGAGGCAACCAATCAATGTTTCTCTCTCTCTCTGTCTCTCCCCCGCCCTTCCACTCTCTCCAAAACTCAGTAGAAAAAAATACCCTTGGGTGAAGATTGACAAAACAAAAAATTCTGCCTCCAGCACTTCCTAGCTGTGTAACAATGGGCTACTTACTGAACTTCTCTGGATCTAGGCCTCCTCATCTCTAAAATCTCTAAAATGTAATATAAGAGCCCTAACCGGTTTGGCTCAGTGGATAGAGCGTCGGCCTGCAGACTGAAGGGTCCCAGGTTCGATTCCGGTCAAGGGCATGTACCTTGGTTGCGGGCACATCCCCAGTAGGGGGTGTGCAGGAGGCAGCTGATCGATGTTTCTAACTCTCTATCCCTCTCCCTTCTTCTCTGTAAAAAATCAATAAAAAATATATATTTAAAATAAATAAAATAAAATGTAATATAAGAACCTATTTCTTAGGATTGCTGTCAGTAATGAGTTAACACATGTAAAACACTTAGATGTGTAATAAGTACAACATGAGACTTATCTGTAATGACATAGAAAAGTAAACTGGATGGGTACCATAAAACAGAATGGACACATACTCTAGTCTCCTATTCATAATCCTTAAAAGTTTATACACACAGACATGCAATTTATTTACCAACCTGTGCATTTTTTAAAGGCTGGAAAAGTAAAGAAAACTGTTAACAGTGGATTCTCACAGAAAGAAACAGGGCCTGACATATACCTGGAGAAAAGATGTAGGCTGCTGGCGCAGGCAACATCAACTTCCACAGCAAGTGCACCCACCTGAATATCACCTTTGACTCTCTTACTGGAAAAA